>NW_028187224.1:1030341-1072841 GCF_057381845.1 Rhamphochromis longiceps
GAACAGAATCAACCTTTTGGGATCAGCCAGCAATGCAGCATCATTGTTGTTCAGCTTCAGAGGTTTGCAGGAATGAACTGATGACCAGAAACAGCTGCAAAGTCCAAGAAAATACCAGCTGGAGTTCAGCTGCATTTGAAGAAGTCAAAGAAAAGTAAGGATGGCAAAGGGCGACGTTTTCTTCCAAAGAGCTGCAAACATGGTCGACGCCTCATTAGAAGAATCATCTGGACATTTGTGAGGAACTCTAACCAAGAAAGCAACGTCACACAGATCCAACAGACAGTTTCCATGACTGCAAGTGTTGAGTGGAAAAATGCTACATTGCATTATTGCATCCTCTCACCACAGGAGGCGCTGTTGGCACCACTGATTGCTGATCAGCTGTTCTCTGATGATCTGATTGATACTGTGAATAACGGGACTCACTGAACTCTGTGACACAGTGAAGATTACAGAGTTTAACTTCAACATCTGACTGACGTCACACAGACAGAAGGATCAACCAGTGAGGCACAGAACACAGTTACTGGAGATACTGGATCAGCTCCATGTGAACCTCTGATGGAGAAGCTGCTGAGCCAGAGAAACATCAGGACATGACAGCAGCTGCACTTATCTAACAACATGTAGCAGAGCTGATCTATGTTAGAGGATCTATCACAGCAGCTGAAGCCAAAGTCCAACACTGGATACCAGCTGAGCCTGTGCTGAGTGTAGTGTTACAGGAAAAGGGCAGAAACACTGGTAGCTCCCAGTGATGCTGACTGGGGCACAGAGCTGAATGATGCAGCATCAGGACACTGTTTCAGTCTGACTGACAGAGAAACCTGTAGCTGTATCTACATGTGAGGCAGAGGCCACACAAGCAGCTTTCTATGTTTCACAGTGACTGAGATCTTCAGTGGGGTGGACATGCTCCTGTACAGACCTCTGAGGAGAACCAAGGTGCAGTCAAAGAGTCCAGTCTGTCCTCACAGATGTGAACATGTGCTTTCATCAGGTCTGCTGTCAGCTAGCAGGCTCACATCAGAATCACTGTTCCTGAAAAACACAGTCTGTGTGACATCATCAGTCAGCTGATGGTCCCAGATCTGAATGGTTTCTGTCTCTACTGAGGAAGTCAGAGAATATCACTGAGGTGTGGATCAGGTCTGAGTGAGCTGTGGAGGGACAGCTTTAAACAGTCCACAGGTCTCACGTCCTGCTCAGTCTGGTAGCAGATACCTCGTATTGTTCCAGATGTGCTGACATCAGCAGCAGCACAGCTGTGTGATACCATGAATCTCAGTTATTGATCCAACACACAGTAAATACAAAGATCAGGATTTCTGAGAGTAATCATTATGAGTCTGAACACATGATCACTGAATGTTAGTCTCCACAATAATAAGCTAACACAAGCAAACACAGCTTTCAGCTCTTATTTTGAAACTGGCTTATTTAGAGAGCTGTGATGTGAGCGTGCCTGGCTCTGAGGCACTTGGGTCAGCCTCTGTTGTTTAGAAGTGTTACAGACTGTGAATGACACAGACCTGTCAGTTTCCATGTTTGTCTGTAACACAGCTCAGGGCTCCATGCTGAACGCATCCATCCAGTGTTATTGATCCAGGACTGATACCAGCATTGGGATCAATACTACAACACACAATCACATGTGTCCACGTGATGCAGTTTGAAGAGCAATCAGATGTCTCTGTATGAGGAGGCGGGGTCACAGGAGGTTCACAGAAACTCTGCAGCAGCATCATCAGCTCACATGGAAACTTTGATGATTCACTTCTGTGGTGTTTTTACAGAAACACGTCACAAAATTAGCTCCACCTGTTTTGTGAGCTTTGAGTTTCTTGTCTTCATCCTGGATTCTTGTGTTGCTGTTTTTACACACAGCAGATATTTCCTGGTTGCTTCCTTGATGACCACATGAAGCTTTCTGAAGCTTGGATTGAAAACGCTTCATTACTCAAAGCTTTCCAACACAGGCCTCTGTGCTGCCATCTGGTGGACAAACATGTGAAGTGCAGCGTGAAGCTACAAATGAAACTGCTTCAGCTACGTTTATATATAACATACTATAACCTATATAATGTGGAGATCAGGGAAATTATTTTGTTGCTACTGTTAATAATCATCATCATTACCATTGCATTAATAATATAATCTACAGCATTGATATTGCATTCAGATGTTTAAACATTTTGGTACCCAATTAGCCTTTACTACAGGTGCAGTTATAACCACTTTAAACTGTTGAGTTGAATCTATGATCTTAAATGCTTTTGAATGCTTGTTATAATCTTAAGTGTGTATGGGCTGATTCTGTTGATTCTGAGGACACTCTGTGCAAAGTCTTGACAGGAAACTGCAGGTTTGCAGAGCGTGCTTTTGCAAAAGTGAAACTAAAAGCAGAGTGTAAGTGCAGCTTATTCTGAGGAGCTGTTTGGATGATGCTATTTGAATAACCAGGTTGTTCATTATTATCTTTTATACTTTTATATTCTTTTATTAAGCTTCTAGTAGAGGTTCTTGATTAAAACATTTATTCAATATACTACATATATAGTTTTAGTAAACTGCTGACACATTTGAGAGTGGCCTCTGTTTGACTGCGAGCGTTAGTAGGTGAGAGGTGACACAGAGTGCCAAGTGAGGTCGTGACACACACACACACATAGTAGATACATTCAGTTATAGGTGAGAGGTTAATCATGTTTGCTTGCAACTGTGGGCGTGCAGAAGTGGTATCTTACTGCAGAGCATGGTCTGTGGTTTTGGAGAAGCGGCAGTCAAAAGGTTGACAGGAAACATCTGCCATGAAGATAGAGATAATGTTCTTTTCAAACTGTGTTAAAAGTCATTGTGGTTTTGATTTGACGTATGTATGCATGTATCTGTGTGACGTTGAAGGGGCGTCATTAAATCCAAACCCCGATGGTATAAAATATCTGTTTATGCTTTGATTAGTCGGAGATCAGCGCTGTCTGCGTACGGCGCTGGTCCCCACGCGTGTGTTCATTAAAATCAATTGTTTGACCAAGCTCTTCTGGACCTGGTTGTTTGTACTCTCCTTCCTCAATATTTGAACCTTAACAATAACTATATGTATAGTGTATTATGTAGGTGTTAGAGCTGGGGGTAGAACTGCTGATGGCCTGGTTGTTATTTATGTTCCCCATGGTTCACCAGCTCTCACACAACATCAGCACCAATGATCCTTATAAACCTCTGAATCAGGTCCTGAAGCAGTGACGTCCTGAGTGAAGACCTCACTGATCACATGACTCTGGTCACCTGGACTCAGTGTTTCTGAAGCAGTGTGCTGGGTTTTTAAAAATACGTGGCTGCTGCCTGATGTTGGGCCCACAGAGGAAGACGACTCACTCGCTCTTCTTCACTTCCTCCTTAAACATGTGGAAGGAGAGCAAAGTGCTGCCAGACTCTTATTTCTGACAGGAACAGAAGAAACCACAGCAAACTGTTCCAGTTCTTCATCTTCATCACAATCTGTTTATTTCTGATGGTGTCTTCAGTCTGAGGTTTGAAGTTTCCATGTCTGTGTGATGTGTGGTGTGAAGGCTGCTGGTTAAACTGGGTGCTCATAGAGAGATGCTCCATGAGTCCCAGTACAGACTACAAACATGGTGGAAACTTAGCTTTGATATCCACACACTCTGCACGTCTGTGAGTAACTGTGATGAAGATGTGCAGAGATCTGTGTCCAAACAGGAGAAAGACTGTAAAGACTCTGTGCTTCTAACAGCCTCTGTTAACATATGTGAGGCTGTTTGTTGTTGTTGCCATGGAGCTTTGCACTGTTTGGGTCAGCAGGTCATGTGATCAGGTTTGTTCTGCTGGACGATGGTTCAGTGTCAGGTTTGTTTGCATTCATCAATAAATATCTAAATAAATCAAAGACTCCATGTTTGTTCTTTCATCATGTGACCTCTGCTCATCCATCTCTGTGAGTATCAGGATACATTTGGTTCATAATACACAGAAAAATCAGAGTTATTACCTGTAATAAATGTGAAAGATTCCTGCAGTGATAACCAGGCAGGACTGAAACACATCCAAGCTGTCACCACGGTAACAGCACCGCCCATCCACAGGTGAGGGGAGGAGCAAAAAGAGGGACTTTGACCATTTTATACTAAAAACACTCAACTAATGTTTCTAATATGAAACAAATAAGCCCACATTAATGTGAGCGTTTATTAAATAATAATAATGATGATTTCCTCCTGATCTCATTTCCACAGCAGAGAAAACTGTGGTGTATATTGAGGTGGAGGGTGTGGTCTGTGGCTCAGGTGTAGAGTGAGGGTGGGGTGCACCACAGCAGCATGCTGGGACTGCTGAGGGTGGAGGAGGGAGTGATGATGACATCAGAGCTGCAGCACAGAGACCAGTGAACACACAGTCTGTTCATCTTTGCATAGATACAATATACAGCACAATATTGAATGACAGACACGCTGTGGGAGCTTCCACAGATACACTGACGTCAGCATCCAGAGTCCTCCTGCTGCTCCCCCCTCAGAGCCCCGTGATCAGCACCAACACATTCAGTTAGATGACAGAGTCCAGCTGCAGCTAGAATCAGCTCCCCTCTGTGAACAACAGCACAGCGTCAGTGTTTCACACTCAGTGAAAGGAGGAAACAGCAGAAGAACACCATGTGTGCTACGTTTCCCAGGACACACTACAAACTGCACAAATACAGAGCAGCACGTGGAAGGACCTGGAGCTGCATTTACAGAGCTGCAGACAGCGTGATGTCCTGTATGGACAGGTGGAAGGAACCAAGTCCTCAGCTGGAACACTCGTGTTTGTCCACAGACAGGAAACACAGCAGGAAACTTCCTCACAGAAGTGCAGCTCATGGATAACACACTTCCTGTCAGTCAGAATGAGGCTGCAGCCAAACACAGAAAGGTGTTTTTGTCCAGATGAGCCCAGAGAAGAAACACGAGTGTTCACAGACATCAGAAGCTCAGAGAGGTGAAACATGAGGTTGGAGTCCTCGTCAGCATCCAGAAGAGCTGCTGTGAAACCCTGAGTACTCATGACAGACTCTGATGGCACAAACACATCATGATTCAAACAGAAAGACAAACATGGAGCTCCTGATCCTCCTGCATGAGAACAAGCTGACATGAGCGCTGTGTCTGAGAGTGTCTCCCTGTCACAGTGACAATAACACAGCTGCTGCTCACAGTCATTAAACTGACCTGAGGTCAGCTGTGCTCCTTACATATGAACCATGTGACCTCACATCAGTGCTGTGGATGACTGTAGTCATAGAAGAGTAGAGCTGTAGCAGGTGGTGTGAGGAGGAGGTGGTGTATTCTAGTTAACGCAGTACTGAAACACTCCAGCAGAGGGCGCTGTTAAGTCCTTATTGTAACACAGTTACTGTGTGCAGTTAGACTTCATACATAATCTGCACTTATTTCCATCAGACATGCTGTCAGTAAATGATTGGTTTCTATTGATTCTACTTCCTGTTGACTCGTTTGATGACAGTGAAACAATCACAGCTGATTGTGTGATGATGTAAACTGTCACTGTTACATTCAGTGTGTGTGACATAATGTTAGTGCAGGCTGATAACAGCCTGGTTCTGTTAGAAACACATGAACGTGTCCATAGATCAGTGTGTGTTTAACATGAGAGCTTCAGCCCTGCTGATGTGTTAAATAAAGACATGCAGGAAAACTGATGAGACTCTGAAATAACTCTTTATATTTATAATGTAACTCTGCATCAAAAGAACAACAAAGGATCCCAGACAGGTTTCTGTGAACAAAGACCATTCTGATGTTTCTGTGTTTCTAACACTTTGACATTATTAGTAAACAGACTGCAGTGAGCAGCATTTATAAAGAGCTTCTATATAAAGATATGACAGCTGTTTGACAAGTTTATCACTCTGTGTTTGGACCTGATCAGTCCAGCTGTTTACTTGAAACATGTTCATTTACCTGTTCTGTTATATTCATGTTCTTGTCTCTGTTGAAAACACATTTTAATGTCCCTCAGATTTTTCTCCCAGATGAATAAATATAAAAATGACACAAACTGACTGCAGCTACTTTTTGTCCTTTCTGTCAAAAACCTTCATGTGACTCATGAGAGACACGTTTCAGCTGTTTGTGACAGATCAGAGGCCAACAAGTCATTTATAACACTTTCCATCATTGTTTAAAGTTCTCAGTGTTTCTGTGTTGCTGCGTATAGGATCTCCCAGCATCATCACTGTGCTGTCCAATCATTGTGTGCGAGGTTACCCTTATAGTGCGATGTGTGTTTGCACAAAGAGAAGCATGTGTGTCAAATATAAATAAGCACAGAACAGAAACAGCTGCTCGTTTCTTCTGTTTAGAGTCAAGTTAGTGTTTTGTGTCTTTGTTTGAGGCCTGATGTCGAGCAGAGGTGTGTGTAACTGCACTGCTCTGTTATATGTGTGAAGTGTGTGCTTCTCTTCAGCATCATCTTTGTCACTGCTGATTCCTTTGTGTCATCATGTGTTGAGAAGAGAGAACAGTTATAACGGAGGAGCAAAAGGAAGCCCTGAAATCTGCATCAACAAGGAAGTGTTGGCTCACCAGTGATCCCAGCAGAGCCACTGGTTTGGCTCCAGTTGTTCTAGATTCAATGATGTTGTTGCTACAGATACATGTCAGCATCTTTATTGAATTTAATATGAAGCAGAAATGGTGTCATTAGGAGAAGAAGAGGAGAACAAGTCCGGCGAGGAGGCAGCAGCTCTTAAAGATGAAACAGCAGCTCAGCCCTGAGCTCAGAGAGCTGCACATGAAAAAGCTCCTCAAGCAGATCCTGTCAGAGGTTTGTCATCAACAGGAGGAACTGTTCACATCATAGGATGAAGATGCTGTCAGCTGGATGAAGAAGGTTATTTAATGCAAACGTTCACACTGAAGTCAAATTGTTGTCGTGTTGAACAGATTCATGTACTGATCGTCTCCAGAATGTTAGAAGAGCTTCAATGAATCATTAGAAACAACTTACAGCTGCACAGCTGTGTCAAACACATCTGTGTGTCATTGTGGGATTGTTGTGTTTCTACATGTGACACACGTCTAAAACATGCACACAATCTGAACACAAACAGGGACTCATGTGTTCCCACAGCCAGATGCTGAGAGCCATTTCCTTGTAGTCCTGTGTCTACATACATGAACCATTAGATGTTATTGGAATGATTGTCAGCTCTGATAGTTTCATGTGTGTTTAGCTGGACGCTGTTTGATCCTCGACATGTTTAAAGGTGTCCAGTCCTGAGACACTGGGGCTGGAAACAGCTGTGATGTCATTGGACTGTCACACAGACAGAAGTGCATGAAGCGAGCAGCCGAGGAGCCGCTGATGTTTTGGATTCAACAGCATTTGAAAGGTCGACACAGACACATTTGCACACAGAAAGCTGAATCTGTCATATGCCACAGTGAACTCACTGTTCAGTGTTTTTCAGGAAGCTTCTTAACTGCCTCTGCTGCCAAACAAGCAGCTGATGTCCTTGAGAAGAAGCTGAAGAAGTCTTCAACAACAAATACAGGATACCAAAATACCAAAAAGTTCTACTTTGGTTTCATCTGACCACATGACATTCTCCCAATCCTCTGCTGTATCATCCATGTGCTCTCTGGCAAACTTCAGACGGGCCTGGACATGCACTGGCTTCAGCAGCGGAACACGTCTGGCACTGCGGGATTTGATTCCCTGCCGTTGTAGTGTGTTACTGATGGTGACCTTTGTTACTTTGGTCCCAGCTCTCTGCAGGTCATTCACCAGGTCCCCCCGTGTGGTTCTGGGATCTTTGCTCACCGTTCTCATGATCATTTTGACCCCACGGGATGAGATCTTGCGTGGAGCCCCAGATCGAGGGAGATTATCAGTGGTCTTGTATGTCTTCCATTTTCTGATGATTGCTCCCACAGTTGATTTTTTCACACCAAGCTGCTTGCCTATTGTAGATTCACTCTTCCCAGTCTGGTGCAGGTCTACAATACTTTTCCTGGTGTCCTTCGAAAGCTCTTTGGTCTTGGCCATGGCGGAGTTTGGAGTCTGACTGTTTGAGGCTGTGGACAGGTGTCTTTTATACAGATGATGAGTTCAAACAGGTGCCATTCATACAGGTAACGAGTGGGGGACAGAAAAGCTTCTTACAGAAGACGTTACAGGTCTGTGAGAGCCAGAGATTTTCCATGTTTGAGGTGACCAAATACTTATTTTCCACCCTGATTTACGGATAAATTCTTTACAAATCCTACCATGTGAATTCATGGATTTTTTTTTCACATTCTGTCTCTCACAGTTGAAGTGTACCTCTGGTGCAAATTACTGACCTCTGTCATCATTTTAAGTGGGGGAACTTGCACAATCGGTGGCTGACTAAATACTTTTTTGCCCCACTGTGTGTGTACATATATATATAACACCCAGCACGCCCCTGCGGGCGGTTTATCCTTCAAGCCCGGGTCCTCTACCAGAGGCCTGGGAGCTTGAGGGTCCTGCGCAGTATCTTAGCTGTTCCCAGGACTGCGCTCTTCTGGACAGAGATCTCTGATGTTTTTCCCGGGATCTGCTGGAGCCACTCGCCTAGCTTGGGAGTCACCGCACCTAGTGCTCCGATTACCACGGGGACCACCGTTACCTTCACCCTCCACATCCTCTCGAGCTCTTCTCTGAGCCCTTGGTATTTCTCCAGCTTCTCGTGTTCCTTCTTCCTGATATTGCTGTCATTGGGAACCGCTACATCGATCACTACGGCCGTCTTCTTCTGTTTGTCTACCACCACTATGTCCGGTTGGTTAGCCACCACCATTTTGTCCGTCTGTATCTGGAAGTCCCACAGGATCTTAGCTCGGTCATTCTCCACCACCCTTGGGGGCATCTCCCATTTTGACCTCGGGACTTCTAGGTTATACTCGGCACAGATGTTCCTGTATACTATGCCGGCCACTTGGTTATGGCGTTCCATGTATGCCTTGCCTGCTAGCATCTTGCACCCTGCTGTTATGTGCTGGATAGTCTCTGGGGCATCTTTACACAGCCTGCACCTGGGGTCTTGCCTGGTGTGATAGACCCCAGCCTCTGTACTCAGAGCTTGTTCTTGTGCTGCCATGATTAGTGCCTCTGTGCTGTCTTTCAGTCCAGCTTTGTCCAGCCACTGGTAGGATTTCTGGATATCAGCCACCTCCTCTATCTGCCGGTGGTACATACCGTGCAGGGGCCTGTCCTTCCATGATGGTTCCTCGTCTCCCTCCTCTTTCTTGGGTTTCTGCTGCCTGAGGTATTCACTGAGCACTCGGTCAGTTGGGGCCATCTTCCCAATGTATTCTTGGATGTTCCTTGTCTCATCCTGGACTGTGGTGCTGACACTCACCAGTCCCCGGCCCCCTTCCTTCCGCTTAGCGTACAGCCTCAGGGTGCTGGACTTGGGGTGAAACCCTCCATGCATGGTCAGGAGCTTTCTTGTCTTTATGTCAGTGGCTTCTATCTCCTCCTTTGGCCAGCTTATTACCCCAGCAGGGTACCTGATCACGGGCAGGGCGTATGTGTTGATGGCCCGGATCTTGTTCTTACCATTCAGCTGACTCCTCAGGACTTGCCTGACCCTCTGCAGGTACTTGGTGGTTGCAGCCTTTCTAGCGGCCTCTTCATGGTTCCCATTTGCCTGCGGGATCCCCAGGTACTTGTAACTGTCCTCTATGTCTGCAATGTTGCCTTCTGGTAGTTCAATCCCCTCAGTTCTGACTACCTTCCCTCTCTTTGTTACCATCCGACTACACTTCTCCAGTCCGAACGACATTCCAATGTCATTGCTGTATAGCCTGGTAGTGTGGATCAGTGAATCGATGTCTCGTTCACTCTTGGCATACAGCTTGATGTCATCCATGTACAGGAGGTGGCTGACAACTGCTCCGTTCCGTAGTCGGTATCCGTAGCCAGTCTTGTTAATGATCTCACTGAGGGGGTTCAGGCCTATGCAGAACAGCAGTGGGGACAGAGCATCTCCTTGGTAGATCCCGCACTTGATGGTAACTTGTGCTATGGGCTTGGAGTTGGCCTCTAGTGTTGTACGCCACATCCCCATTGAGTTCCTGATGAAGGCTCTTAGGGTCCCATTGATCTTGTACAATTCTAGGCATTCCAGTATCCAGCTGTGGGGCATTGAGTCATAGGCCTTCTTGTAATCAATCCAGGCAGTGCACAGGTTGGTCAGTCTGGTCTTGCAGTCTCGGCTGATTGTTCTGTCTACCAGTAGCTGGTGTTTTGCACCTCTGGTATTCTTGCCAATTCCTTTCTGTGTCCCGCTCATGTATTGACCCATGTGCCTGTTCATCTTAGCCGATATGATGCCTGACAGGAGCTTCCATGTAGTACTGAGGCAGGTTATTGGTCGGTAGTTGGAGGGGACCGGTCCCTTCTTGGGGTCCTTGGGGATCAGGACCGTCCGGCCTTCAGTTAGCCATTCTGGGTGTCTTTCGTTAACTAGCAGCTGGTTCATTTGTGCTGCCAGACGCTCGTGGAGTGCAGTCAGCTTCTTCAGCCAGTAGGCGTGAACCATGTCGGGCCCTGGTGCTGTCCAACTCTTCATACTGGAGACCCTTTCTTGGATATCTGCCACTGTGATGGTTACTGGACCCTGTTCAGGGAGGTCGCTGTGGTCTGCCCTCAGATCCTCTAGCCACTGAGCATTGCCGTTATGGGTTGCATCCTTCTCCCATATGCTCTTCCAGTATTGCTCCGTCTCCAGCCTTGGTGGTGCTGTTCTCTTATTGTTCCCTTGCCACTGAGAGTACACCTTTGCTGGTTCTGTGGAGAACAGCTGGTTTATTCTCCTGCCTTCTATCTCTCTGGTGTACCTCCTCAAGCGGCTGGCCAAGGCTGTGAGTCTTTGCTTGGCAGTTTCCAAGGCCTCAGGTATGGACAACTTGCTGTATTTCTTAGGCACCTTATTTGTCGCACCTTTCTGTAACTCCGTTAGTTGGCTAACCTCCCTCCGTGCTACTTTGATCTTGCCCTCTAGCCTCCTTCTCCATGGAGGGTACTGCCCCTTGTGGCTGTTCAACTTGTAGCCAAGCATCTCACTGATCACTGCTGCCGTATTGTAGATCAGCTTGTTAGTGTCGGTAATCGTGGTTGTAGGTATTGCCCGTAGTGCTGCATTAACATCATCTAGCAGACCTTCTGAGGGTACTTCACGTAATCTTGGTAACCGGCTACGGGGGATCCAGGTTTCAAGCTTGGCCATGATCCTATTTTTCAGGTCAGTTCCTCTCGCACTCAACGATCCTTCTCCTATCGCACTTGGGGCTATGTACCCAATCTCGGGTGGGGGTGATGATATCTCCCCCCTGACCTGGCGTCCTGACTCCTCCTTGCCGTAGCATTTGTGTTGTACCTCGTCAATCTCTAGCTGTGAGAGCAGTCCCTTCTTTCGAATGTTGGAACACTGAGCTACTAGTTGTTTCGCCGTCATTGTGGATGTTGGGTATCGAAGAATCCATAGGTCCGCCCAGAAAACCCCTTCCAGGCTGTCCAACTACTACACTATTTGTAGATCAATCCATAGGTCCCTCATCCTATTCATGTAGCCCCTTCCGCCGGGGTTACTTGCGTAGTAGCATTCCAACACACACATATATATATATATATATATATATATATATATATATATATATATATATATATATATATATATATATATATATATATATATATATATATATATATATATATATATATATATATATATATATATATATATATATATATATATTTTTTTTTTTTTTACATACATAGTTTTTTGTTGCCTTATGGTTCCAAGCGCTGTCACCAATCTTTGCATTTTGTTATTATCTCATGACACTTGTTTAATCAGCTAGCATCTCTCCTGTGGACTTTTTAATGTCTACAGTCTCAGACCAACACAGCCCTGCCCTTCCCATATTAGATTCTTGATGAATGTGTGTTGTTGTTATTCAGCCTGGTTCAATGTGCCCCTTTTTAACTTTGAGCACCCGCCCCTTTAAACCTCTCTGCACAGCCCTGCACTGAACTCACTATCTTCTCCCTCTAACAGCCTCCACATGTTCTCACTGTAATTTCCCCTCATGAATGAATTTATGCTGCACTAATGTGAATGTTTGCAGGGAAATCAAACGCATTTCACACGCAGTACTCGAGCTGACTTACCTTTGTTTGAATGACGACTTGTACGCGCTGACTCCACAGATAAGGTACGAAAATATATCAGGCTACGTCTTCAGGGTTTCTACTCCACGGCCGTATTTCATACGGGTCCACATTTCCACTGCACGCTATTTTCTGCAAGTACTGCCGCTTCGCCTCTGGACGCAATCGGTCTCTATACAGTCCATTCTCTTTTGAGCTGCTTTTAAGCATCTTGTAATCGTCGTTCCAACACAGTGTGTTTGTTTTGATTCGTAGACCTCGAAAATGGTGCCGCGCTCCCACAATGCATTGCGGCGTGACGTCAACTCCAAAGCCCTATAGAACATGTTCTTTTTCATTGTCAAAATTATCAGGAATAAAGAAGAAAACTGATTCAAAACCTGTGGAACCTGCCAAAAAACAAGTTTTACTGCAAAGGATTTCTAGATGTGAAGGTTTTGTGGCTTTTTTCAGTTTCTAAAACAAACTCATTTGTACAGAAGGATATGAGGATGTATATGTCCGGTGGTGGGTTTTTTTCTTCTTGATTTAATGTATTCATTTATCTCTTCACTTAATCTTTCTTTATGTTTTTTTTTTTTTTGATTTGGCATGAGCGATTTCCGGTCCTCACTCCAAGCCAGTTGGTGGCGGTAATGCACCACATGTTCTATCACAGCTGCGTCCGAGAGGACAGGAAACGTCTGTATGCGTCTGCAAACCAGGTAACTACACTCAGCTGAGCCTCTCTGCTAGTCGTTATTAGTTGGAGGGTTTTGCGTCACTTTCTCTCGGCTTGATAAAGGGCTGTATAGAAATCTCTGGTACGTAACACGTAACGTCATTTTTAGGGAGCGTCGCAGAGAAGTGAGGCTGTTTCTTTGTTTTTGTCGAGTTTTGATTGAAGACATGTTTCCAGTCCGTTTTTTACTCGTTTGTTTTTTCATTAATAACTTTACATTATCACAGAGAACAAGAAGGCGCTTTGTTTGTCACATTCACCTTATGTCTGTGAAGGTTCTCAGTCATCCAGGTCATCGTAGTCAAAGGAGCTTGCAAAGAAAAGCGTCTGGACTTCTTTAAGTTACTTGAAGACGTTTCACCTCTCATCCGAGAAGCTTCTTCAGTTCTAAGGTCAAATGGTGGAGAGTCCCAGATATAAACCTAGTGGGAGTGACCCCCCACAGAGGGACAAAAGGACCCCCTGATGATCCTCTAATCACCTGAGCCAAGGTGTGAAACTGGGTGTGGGCCCCAATCAGCCAGTTTCGGGTGAGTTCATTGTGAAACCTGGCCCGACCTTATCATGCGAATTCCTGAGGTCAGATGGCCCAGGATGTGAGTGGGCGTTAAGGCGTCTGGGAAGGGATCTCAAAACTGGATTATAGATGGCAGAGAGTTGGTGTCGTAAACCCCACCTCTGTTCAAAGATGGTCGCTCACAGTGGACATAGATGCTTCTTTCACTCCTCTTTCAAACCATCTGTCCTCTCTGTCCAAAATGTGAACATTAGCATCCTCAAAGAGTGTCCTTTATCCTTAAGATGCAGATGGACTGCTGAGTCTTGTCCTGTGGAGGTGGCTCTTCTATGTTGTGCCATGCGCTTGTGAAGTGGCAGCCACTTGGCAGCCACAGTGATAAATGGCTGAGATGGCTGCAGCTGTACGTGTGAGGTACCTACATGTTTCAAGATGAATTTGCAGAGATGTCATGTTTGGTGCTTACAGACATCACACTGCATTTTGTGATTTCGTAGCTATTGTTGTGATATTTTGGAGCTTCCCATGATCACCGTGACAGTCATTCATTTTAACATAACCTTTCTATTCCTTTCAGGGATCCTCATTTTTTTGGTGAGGAAGATCAGCAGCTGTGTCGACAGGCAACAGGTAACGGCATGCTTTTCTGTTAGTACTGTAGACCTTGGTCTGGTGCTCTTTTTTAGTTTAACACAGTATTTTCATTTGCCGAAGTGTAAAAAGCTTGTTCCAGGAGAAACAAACTTTAGTGAGTTCTGCAAAATGATTCCCACCATTGCACACTCTGTCAGCCTCCAGTGTGCCCTTTTTTTGTCCTTTAACTGAAGAAAGTCGGTAGTCAGAACATATGAGATAAGTGAGATCCTCATTTTGCCTGCTTATTTCAAGATACAACATTTTCACAAACTGCTGTAGGATAACCTTGCTATTTGTCTTTTCCAACACTTCTACATTCATCCATATTTCCTTGTCTGCTTCTTTCCAGGTGAAAAGTACCTGAAATGGGTGAAAGATTTTGTTTCCAAAAACAAAAGCATGTGCGTTCACCTGAAGAAGCCAAGTGGTGCTGACCTGTGGATAGAAGAGCTTGAGAACACCAAATACAACGGGGATGATGATGAAGTTAACGCCTGGGGAAAATTCTACCTTCCCGAGATTGTAAAAATGCAGGTTATTGGTGTGGTAAAGGGCACCTCATGTCCATGTGACGAGCTTGTGCTGATGACGCGTGAGGACAAAAAGCTGTACGGCTATGACGGAGAGGAGCTGCATCTGGTGGCTTCCAGTTTCCTGGAACTATGTGACAAAACGATAGAGTATCCAGCATCCAAGCGCTACTACAATGGAGAGGCCTTCAAAGATATGGTGAGAAGTTAGACTGCTAAGAATAAGACTGGGGATGCCTAGTGTTAGAGATCAATCACCTGAGCTTTTCTTTGTATTGTTGTGTGTTCTGTTTAGACTGAGGAGGACTGGAAAAAAGTTAAGATGAGTGATGTGGGGAGGAAACTGCAGGAAGAACATAAAAAGCTGGTAAATGAAACCCAGTCAGCGTTCGTCAGCCTAATATCATAGGTGGGTATTGGAGCTGAGTATCATCACTGATTTCTAGAACCTGTTCAATTCCAATTCACAAGGTCCCAATTAGATTCCATTTAATTCTTACTCAGAGAGTCAGAAACATTATAATTCTGATCATTTATCAGTACTGACACTTGTGAAACTTCATCAGAGGTGTGAGCATCACAGCAGATGCTTTTGTGTCAAAGTAACTGAGGATAAAACACAAAACCATGAAGCAGATTTTCCTGGCCTAGCTTTTTACAGTAGATAACCTTAAAAATATTATTCTGCAGTAGAACAAAAGCAGACGAGAACCACGACTCAACAAATGTACATTGGCTGATGCTGCTGAAGTGATTCAGAGGTTTTAATAAGAGGTTTTAATAGAGACACAGCAGAGCATTTTGCAGTTTCACTTAATTTGAAAAAAATAAATAAAATTTGGTATTGAACAGCAGAAATGAGGCTGTCTTGTCGGAAGTCATTAAAAAAAAAAAAACGGCTGTAAACAACGGTAGACTGCTTCATAACAAGCAAGCGAATAATGCCAAAAACAGAGATTTGAGATGGGAAACGGTGTTCTTAAAGTACACTGAGAGAGGCAGAGAGCTGTGCTGTGTTGTTTTTCTGTGTGTGTTTTAATGGTGGTGGAAGCAAACCAGCAAAAGTAAGAGGGAATTCATGACAATGTTTATGTCAAGCGAAATGTGTCTTCTTTTGCTGCTGGTTTGGTTAGAGAGAGACAAAACGTGCAGCTTCAGGATCTGAGCAGCTTTCAGCACCAACGGCATCACAGCTCAGACTTGGATTCAGGATTAAGCCCTTTATGTTTGACTGTAGTGATTGTAGCTCTGTCCTTGTTATTAATCGCTTTAGTCAAACACAGCTATTGTTTGCTGGGATGTGTATATCCTTGACAGTTTGTATCTCAGAGTTATCAAAGACACTGTGGATAATCATCAAGAGATTGTTGTTCTCTTAATAATGACCTATTTGATTGTTTGTTTCTTCTTCTTCTTACAGATTCTGGTATTTGGCCAAAAGAGAGCTTCACAATTCTTGGCTTCACCTGTGGTAGAAAAATGACTAAAGTTATGCAACACTCTCTAAAATTAAAGCTATGCAACGCTTTAACATGAATGGCGAAGGAGTGCATCTCTTTCACTGTCTCTTCCTGTCCTCTTCTCAGTCTTTGTTGTGGCACCTCTGCTATGTGTTATAGAAAGCACTTGGAATCATGTTCAATACAAAAACACCAAACTCGTGGGATTGCCCTAGCAAGCAGTTGGTAAAAAACTAATTAAAACTGATATATATCAGCTTCACTTTCTAGCTGCAAAAGCACGTTTCTGCAAAAGCATGCAGTTTCCTGTCAGCACTTTTTGGCACAGAGTGTACTCAGAGTTAGGCCTTTCTTATATAAAGCAATATAATCAGCATATAAACATTTAAGATGATAAATTTAAAGCTCAACAGTAACTGCTATAAATATTATAACTACACATGTAGTGCTTTTGCTTAAGTAAATTATAGTTGGGATCATAATAAGAAAACATGTGTTTTTATTTTCTGTGTACCCTGGGTACAGACCAGTATAAAAATGGGATTCTTCCCAATAAATGCTGTCTAATAATGCTTCATATTGCATTAAACACTAGATATGTAAGCAAACAAACAAAAACCCATAGAAGCCAGTTTTAATTATTAAATGTGACAATTACATGGAGATGGAAAGTAAACATGCTTATACACGTCTCTGTGATTACAGAAAATCCACACAGATGCTGTCAGAGCAGAGAATCTTTGATTTATCAGAATGATGAATGCAAATGATTTCATGAAATCTCACTCTTGTTCTGGGTTGTAAAATTCACCTGTCCAGTTAAACCGAATCCTTTGCAACACGGTTCTAAGAACCCTACCAACCTCATCCTCAGCTCTCTGCCTGTTATCCTTTTCAGCTGAGTATTCATCCACATGTGTTTCAACTTCTCTCTCATTTTCAAGCAAATTGCTCAGGCTCTCAGCTTCAGCACAGTTACCATATGGCCACTCTCTGAGGTCTTCTGTGTTCAAGCCAAACAAATTCTTACATGATCTGCAAGGCTTCATTCTGGCACCATCACGGAGACAAAAAGCCTCACACCTGATATTTCCAGGTACTTCAATTGTTCCATCAAAGTAATCTTTCTGGACTGTGTTTGGATAATAGGTCATCACCGCACCAGATACATATTTATGCCATTTGCTAAGACAGGAGGCAGCAAGCATAATTTTCCCAGCGTTAGGACCTTTGGTGGACATGGAGACTCCGCAGTACCTTTCTGATTTGTTGGTTTGGGATTTTTGAGAAATGCAGATGGTGGACGAGACGAAAGCTGTTTTTTTATTATTCTCTTCTAAGTCCAAGTCTGTGAGGAGATCTTGCAGACTCTGCTTTATTTGCTCTTCATTCTCTGAGTTATTTTGCAGGACGATCTGAAAACAGTTACAGATCTGGTCAAAGTGTTGCACCTGATTATATAGTTGTTTTTCATAGAAAGTTGATCAACATGTTTGTTTCGCTGCTTGACTTATTTAACTATGCAGGACCATTGGATGCTTTTGATTTAGACATTTTAAGATAGGGGGTGAAACAAGTCACAAAAATCTATTTAATTTTAAATCAATAAGCAAAAATCCATCTTTGTTCTCACTAATTTATAATTAAATTTGCTAATTGACCTTTTTTTTTTCTATTTTGCTATGCCGGGCTGTCAAAACACGCTGAATTTAGAGTCTTTGAGCTGACTTAACAGATCCAGCAGCTACACAGTGACAGCATCATATACGCCTTGAAGACTGTAAGCATCTCCAATAATGAGTCTGTTAGACATTATTTAGAACTAACAAATTCTGAAGCAAGTCTCCAGCTCTCCTGCAGTCTCTGTGTTTGGTGGAGAAGTATAGCTAGAAGCATATGTTGAAGTATAAGGTACAGTATGGATTTTCTTTGGATTTCTCAGTAAAAAAGCACTTTGCATTATACTTTCCTAAAAACTGGAAGTTTGTCAGATTGACTGACAATGTGAGAAGAGTTATCTTACCATGTCGAGCACACAGGAGAAGGGACTTCGCCTGGGAAGCTGAGTCGAATACAACTTAAAAGGCCTGGGATATCTTCTCATTAAAGAACCCAAAACAAAAGGATTAGGGAAGATTTCTTCTGGAGAAAAGGGGATGTTGTTGATTTTGCCCAGAAACAACATGCTGTGAAGGATCTGTTGAGTGAAAACATATTTGCTTATTGTTAGTAGTGATAAACAGGACTGTCTTAAAAGTGTCAAAGGTAACACACCTCATCCACCAAGTGTTGACTTCCCGGAGTCATGTAAGAGCCCCGAACCATCCTCTTGGTAATCTTGTAGGCATTAGTTTTGAACCTCCTTTGAGAAATTGTTGGCTTCTAAAATGATAATGATCGAGCAGTTAGGGATTTAAAAACACAGGAGATCTGATAACTTTGGCTACAGCAGAGTCTGCAGACATACCTATTTTGCTCTTGGTCGGCCTATTTTAAACATGAGAGAAAACATAGTTAGTGAAATGTTGATAACATACAATGACTATCATTGGTGGCTGAAAAGATGCCAGGTAACAAGTGAAAAGCTGCTACTTACCATCGCCACAGTCTAAGAATGAAACAGGAAACACTGAGCGAGTTGCCTCCATCTTAAAGCTGTTGATCATGTGATTTAAAGGAAAGCCACACCCAGCTCTTTCCTGGAATTTTACTCGACTGTAGAAAACTGCTCCATTTGCCCCGCCCACCCATGATCTTTAATATCTACCAAAAACAACCTTTTGGTTGTCAGTAACCAGTCGATCGTTTGCGCGATTAAAAAATGACTTTGTGCGGCGGCGTTCCCACCGCGAGCAGAACTCCGGCTCAAAAACCGCTGTTTTTGAACACTTTTATTTACTTAAGCATTTTAATGGGCTTACTTTGAAACAAAGTGCGATTGAATGATTATTGTTATGTGTTGCCTTGAATTCGGCTATGCTGTCTGTTAGACAGCTGTTTTCCTTTATTGTTGTTTTTGTATTGTTTGTAGCGAACGCTACTGGAATGTATAGATTAAGCTACGTAGCCAAGATAATTAATAATTTAACTGTTGTACATTGGTTGATGATGATTTGCATTGTTACATAGGCTTGCAGAAAAATATATTTGTTTACCGGTAAACTGAATCGAACTTGATGTGCTAATGGACGTTTTTCTGACCTACAGGTCAGGTTTTGTTCCCTCCCTTTGAATTAATCTTCTTCATATTGAAGTGGCGAGCCGGTAGGACCATTCTTTGTTTCCCCTCTTTCCCCCACTTAGCCGTCTTTGGATTACGGACATATTTCCCCATTTGTATGAAGCTGGACTCTAAGGAGGAATACCTTAAAAGTGAACTTTAAAAAGAAGAGGACCAAAAAGGACTTTTGCACAGAAAGATCACAGCATTGATTTATTATTTAATTGTGGGCATTTATGTTGTGTGTTGTGTTAATTATTTTGTTTCATTTCCCCTTTCCTCCATTTATTCAATATATTTTTGGTACAAGATATTGCAGTCTTTGGTCTCATCATTCAC
Source organism: Rhamphochromis longiceps (assembly GCF_057381845.1). Taxonomy (NCBI): domain Eukaryota; kingdom Metazoa; phylum Chordata; class Actinopteri; order Cichliformes; family Cichlidae; genus Rhamphochromis; species Rhamphochromis longiceps. The sequence continues at coordinate 1,049,990 of NW_028187224.1, forward strand.
ACCATCTAGGCTCCATAAAGAACTATTTCTTCTGCGCGTCAGTCAGTAAACTCATCCATTGAAATAAACTAGTCCTTAAATAACTTTGAGTTACACAGTGGCAAATGTAATAGAGAAAGACACAGGGCCACCTGAAATCTGTCGTCCTATCTGATTCAAAACCAACATGTAGGAGAATCTGGAATCTTTGATTTTGAGTTAAAAATAAAATATGGGTAAAATGCAGAAATGTTTTTACTAACATGTACTAACAGAGACTTGGAGGAGAGAGACCTAATGTTTAATAATCCACATTTCACTGTTTTACTCTTTGGTTCAGATGTGGATACTGTATTGTTCTTTCTTTGTGACTGTTTATGTTTAAGTTGTTTGTTGCTGGTTTTTAGTTTGTTTTTTGTCTGTTTGGAAGCTGACACAGTCTCTATGGAGATGGGTTTTTGGGGGGTAGCAGGAGGAGAGAAGCTGCAGAGAGGCGTGTAAGACTGCAACTCTGCTTCCTGGTCCCAACTCTGGATAGTCATATTTTGGGGGGTTTAATAAACTACTACTGCATGATGTAAAGCTGAAGTATTACACAGCTTTATGAACCTCCTGTTATCCTGGTAGACGAGTACAGCAATAAATCTTTTACTTGAACATCTTCTGGCTCCAATAAGCTTTGAAATGTGACCATGAAGTTAGAGACACACTGACTGAAACCCACAGCTGTGACTGGATCACATCCACACACAGTGTAGCTGCTGTCTCTGTGTGAGGTCTGTGTATATATGTACATATTTATGCTTATATTCATATTCTCTTATTCCCCTTTATTTGATATCCTAATTCTGTGCTGTGTAAAAATTTGTCGGTGTTCTGCTGCTACAAACTGGATTTCCTGGAGGATAAACATGAGGGATTCATAAAGTTCTATCTCTCTGTTAAAATCCCCCAAAATAAATGAAATGTGAATTTCAGGCAGACGTGTTTTTAAAAGAGTCTCTTTAATGGAAAAATGTGTTTTTAAAACCAGCCAATAGGAGCGTCTGTGGATATCAGCTGAGGCTGAACGCAGGAACACCATCACATATAAATACACAGAATTAAATCACTAGATAAAAGACGTCATTAAATAAGGATCGAATCAACATGTCAGAGGTCAAAGGTCAGTCAGAAGAGGTGTGGTTAAACACTGGCAGTGCAGCGACCTAATGCAGTTTGGTTACCGCCACGGGAAAAGCCCCGCCCCCTCTGAGCCTCCGCTGTGTCCTCAGCACATCCAGGAGCAGCAGGTCAGAGGGGGCGGGGCCATGTCAGGACTTATTTTAAGTAAAATTTAAAGTGGAGCGACGGCAGGAGTCACACAGCAGTAACCAGCTCTGTCTGCCAGGGTCAAAGGTCAAACAAGTCCTGCAGCTGACCCACACACAGACTTACACTGATCCACAGAGAGTGATGAATCCACACATCACTCGGCTGGAGGAAGCTGGGTTTTGTTAGATTATAATATTATTTTATGCCATGTTATACCCCTAATTAAAGATTGTGAATTATTATGTAGTTTTAGTTTGCATTATTCTCCTGAATTAGAAGAAGCTGATAACTATTGCATTAGTTAAACTGATGTGCATTATATTAAACTGCTGACTTATTGTGAATGAATGATATTGTTTTATGATGCATTATACTGCTGAGTTATAAGAAATACTGTTTGCAGAAAGTCATCGCCTTATTTGTCTGATTAGAAGAGAACATGCTGGAGTTTTCTGCCCCATCTCAGCAGGAGCAGATAAACAGGGAGCCAAGGTCGTAGCTTAGGCGCTGTGTGAGAGAAAGCATGTGAATGTTTAGGCTTTTATGATAAGGTGGAGGCACCAGAGGCTATAAGAGTTTGAGCAATGCTCCACCATTTTGAGATCAGAGGCTGTCTGCATCAGTGTCCATCTCCCACGTGTGTGATCATTAAAATCATCGTTTGACTCAACCCAACCGGACCAGTGTTGTTATTGTGGTTTTTCTCTTGTCTCCATCCCCAATATTTTGAACTCGTAACATTTTCCACACCGTCCAATCAGAAACTAGTGTTGACGCTGAGACCCGTCTCTGTAACAGGAAGTCCATGAACAGGCAGACCCTCTGCAGCAGGCTGACCTGTGACCTCTGAGACAGAGGGAGGAGTTTGTGTCAGCAGGGGGCGCTGCAGCATCGCCTGAGAGCTTTAAGAACAACAGCAATAAACAGGAAGTGAAAGTCACACTTCTGTTGGTGTGCGTTATCAGCAGACCCCACCCTCTGCAGGAAGCTGAGATAAGAAGCAGCCAATCACAGAGCAGAGAGCATGTGACTTCCTGTTCCTGCTGTTACTGTGACAACAGCTCCTGGGACAGAGAGCAGCTTTCTAAAGAGGAAAGATGCTGCTGTCACCCCCGGGTGTCATGTGACCCGCCTGATGTACCGATTTAAGACTGTAAGAACAATAATAACAACATGTTTTAGTCAGGTGATCCATGCAGAGCAGATCCATGTGACCAAACACAGCTGGATCACATGTTTCCTCTCCTGGAAACAGAAAGCCTTCATGTATAAAGGCTCATGTACCCACTGAGCCCTGCTCTCAGATCTGTGAGGCTTTAACAAACAACAGTTTAAAGTCATGTTTAGCATCTTCTGTCAGTGTGGAAGGTCACACACTTTCCTGAGTGTTGAACCCTGAACTACTAGCTGTTCATGTCAGCCTGGACATAAATACAGACCTGCCTGCTGTCATAGACCCCAGCACTCACATGTTACTTATAAGTGACTCATGTATATATTGTGTATGTTGTGCTATTTCTTACTTAGTGTGTTGTGTCTTTGTTCCTGTTTGTGCTGCAGCACTGTAACCTAAATAATTTCCCCTGGGGATCAAAAAAGTATTCTGATTGTGATTAAATGAAAGCAGTCAGAGCAGAGGACGGTGATGTAAGGAATGGGATTTTAATCAGCCAGTCTCCTTTAACTCTCAGCATCACAAAGTAATGTGGTAACATCTGGACTGATGTGTTTACTGTCAGCTAGTTTAAATGCTGTAGGCTGCAGCCGCTGCTCTAACACTATAACTGTAACAGGGCTCAGTGCTGCTTCTAACAGTCTGAGCTGCTTCAGGCTTTATTTGTGAGGAGCACAGCAGCTTACAAACACGTGGCTGGGCCTGGACCCAAAGGAGTGTTTGTTAAAGCCTGCAGTGAATCCAGCAGCAGAATGATGGAAATGCAACACAGCAATGATGAAGAGGAGCAGCATTAAAGCCAAAGTCCAGTTCATACAGTTAGGTCCATAAATCAAATAAGGGAAAATAAAATGTTGTTGGATGCACCTGTCTGCACCCTTAATGCTCTCTGGTCGCTATGGTAACGCGTAAACATTTCTTTCAAAATAAGACACACGACTACAACACGGGAAAAGACCCAGGGAAACGAAGTTAACGATAAAAACCCTGAAAACCATTGTTGGATTTATATTTTATCATTGTCATTGTTATTGGGGAATATCTAACCATATATGCTTAGAGGTGTAGAACCAATTGTGTAATGATAGTAGTCTTTAAAGACTTTGTGTGACTCCAGAGTGTTCTGGCATTCACACCCACGTCCTGGGACGGCTACAGTTTGGATGGATTTGCATTTAAAGATGCAACAAGACTAAAATGGTTAGGGTCAGGAGGTCAAAGGTCAGAGCTCCTGTGGGTCTGAGGGCGGCCTCACGCTGGAGAAGGATGAAGGAGTCTGACCTGAGCCAGTGTTTGACATGAACACATCAGCACTGCTGTCAGTGAGCCTAACGACAGCCGTTAGCATCATTTCAGTGTTTCAGTCATAAAAACACTTCCTGTCTCTGTGGTGGTTACAGTGACATCATGCAGTTTGTGCTTTGACCTCCAGAGGGCGACAAATCAGCACAGACAGAGAGCTCCATTCAAACTTTGCTGCCATCAGGAATAATTCTTCAAATATAATCATCAGTGTTTGAGCAGCTATGATATCAGGGACAATCTAGACATGTGTGACAATACTGAACATGTCACATGACACACCTCAAACATCATGTGATCCACTCTCAGTCTGCACTTTCATTCATGACTTCAACAGGTTGAAACGAGCTTTGAAGAAACATTCAGTGAAATAAATCTTTCATGGATTCATGTGAGCAGCAGATGAACTTTGTACCAACAACATCTTCAATAACAGAGTCTGAATGAAGCTCAGGTGTTGATGCTGCTCACTGATTGGACGCTTGCTTTCAGCTCTGCTCTCAGTCTTTACTGCACAGGTGAAGGTAGAAAGTGTGACTGGATCTATAGACTGGAAACAGAGAAACATGCTGAACATTTGAAGCTTTGCAGCAGAAATGTTCATGTTACAAATACAGCAGAGCTGATCTGGGATCAGTGTGTTCACACCTGCAGCTACAACAAGGTTTCATGTCTCCACACGTCAGCATGTGAACTTTACTCTGACTCAGTCTGAGCAGTCAGACGGCATATTTTTAAAGTTAACACATCAGCACACACAGAGCTGAGCCCCTCCCACCTGTGCTGAGTTTCAGGTGGAGCCCCGCCTCCTTCCAGGAAGCAGCTCACCTGTGTGTCCGTGTTTAGTGTCCAGGTGTGGAGTGGAGCTTGTTGTTGGTGTGTGAAGAAACTGTAAGTTTGCTTTGTTTCCTCCTTTAACAGTTTGTCTTTAGGAACTTTACTGTTTGTTCAGCTCGTGTTTGATTTCTTCACACAACAAACTGTGTGTGTTTGTATTTCCGGTCTCTCCATTAAAGTCAGTGTGTAATGTTTCCTGGCTAACATCAGCTGTGTGCAGCTTAGTTCAGCACAAATCTGCCGCTCCATAGTTCACGGTAACGGACTCACAGCTGGACCAACGAGGCCGAGTGTGTCCGCCACTCTGAGCTACGTTCGTGTTTGTGTACTTGTAGTTTGTACTTTGAGTTCAGTCAGAGCCCACAGAGGACGCAGCGTACGTGATGACGTCACAGCCCTTTACCTCCTTTACTGTCACTGTGATTAATATTTACACACGAGACACCTGCAGAGCTCTGACGCTAAGCTAGCACACAGCATGCTAACACTAAGCTAACGCTAAGCTAACACTAAGCTAAAGCTAAGCTAACACTAAGAGTTCTTACAGACACGAGTTAAAAAGCTGCTTTTAGTGTGTGATCAGAGTCCAGGACTGAGAGCAGCAGCAGAGCTGATGGATGATGAATTACTGGATGGAAGAAGCTTCTCATTAGCAGTGAATCAGTGTGTGTCAGTGAATGCATCGTGTGTGTGCTTCAGGCTCCATCTAGTGGCCTGATAGCAGAGCGGCTGATGGCAGCTTCCTCTGCCTCACACTGCTGTCTGACTGCATCCAGCTGACACTGAGATGAAGCAGGAAAGAAGCAGCTGATATTTGGACAGCACACATGATGAAAGGAGGATTTCAGCTGATGTGCACATGAATGATTTGTGTTTCCTCTGCAGGTAGAAAGTGTGTGTGAGCTGAATTGAGCAGCATGGATCAGTGTGAGGACAGAGAGGAGGGAGTCCCTCCCTCTAAAAGCACTCTGTGTGGGGAACATGAGAGCCAGACCAAAGCGCAGAGGTGAGATGACCATCTCTAACTGTCCATGACTCTTCTCCATGTCACAGCTCTGCACTCACATCACTGCTGCATCATTATTCACAGGAACCAGCCTGGACCTCCACCCAGCTCTGTGTCTCATGAAAGTAACTCAGTCAAAGATGCCATTAAGATATTTGAGCAAAGACAGTCAGCTGAGAAAAGGTAAGCTAATACCAATAATATCAGCTGATATGTGATGAGAATTTTACTGAAGATTTATAACTTTTTCAGGATCCATCAGAGACTCAAACCTGGACCTCGACCCAGCTCTGTGTCCTTACAGAGTGACCGGTCTAAAGGTCGTCCCATTAATTTTAAATCCCAGCCTGTGTCTGCTGCAGAGAGGTGAGCTGTTAGCAACATGAACTCTTTGATTTAACTGCTTGATGTTGTTGGATATAAACTACAAACACGTCGTTCCCTCAGTCCCATTTAAACTGTCTTTTAAAACAAGCCTTTGGTTTCTAAACAACTGAAAACCCACTTCAGCAAACAGGAAGTGATCAGAGCGTCCGTCCACTTCCTGTCAGGCCCTGCAAACATTTCATATTGAAGAAAAGTAGTTGATATCTCACATTTTTACTCCACCACATTCAACCATTTTGACATTTTACAGCATGAAACTCTTGTCACATGACTCCTGTTATGTTATAGAGTCATGTGACCACCAGGGAGGGATTTGTATGGATGAAACACATTCAAATCAATCTGATTCATCAATGGAAACATTTTTGGTGTAAATGCAGCAACACTGAAAACGCTGAAGATAAAAACACAACAGATGAAATATGAACAAATCGAGGCTTTGAATACACGTGTGTGTGTTTGAGACAGAGATAAATGGATTGTGTGTCTGTCCTATTGCTGCGTGAGGGTTTTATTGTAGATTTTGTGCGTGTACACTTTTGACCACGAAGGTGTTGAAAGGGCGTAAAACAGTTGGAGGCACCAGAGTGAACACTAGTGCTGTCAGTAGATTAAAAATGACTAATTAATGACACAATCTTCTGTCATTAATCCTGATTAATCACAATTACTTGATCAATAGCTGCAGTTACATTTTTCCAACTTTATATTTAAGCCTGTAACAGACGTTTACACCATATAATGAAGTCAATGCAGAATAAACACAAAGAATGTTAAACGCTTCAATTCAAAGAGACTTTGAATAGTTTTCAGTCTTTAACTCAGCTTCTCTGCTGTAAATACAACTTTGTAACAAACATATATACTAAAAGCTAAGTGTGCACTAATATATAATAATATATAATCTATATTACTGCTGTTAATGAAAATGTTTAATCAGACTCATCACAGGGTTACTGTGGATTAATTTGGATGAATCACCATTAAACATCATTTTTAATGTAAACGAATCAAAGTTCATTTCATGAGCAAACAGACTCGAGAGAAAAGGGCAAATTTACACACTTAACATGTTTATTGAACATGTAAACATTGATTAACCTCCTGAATGAGCCGACCCCCCCAGGGACAGTCCTGCATGCTAATGATGGGCTCTGCTCTGTACCTGCAGGATTCTGTCAGCCACAAACTCCTCAGCTGATCCTGAGTCTGAGCCCATCTGTCAAACAATCATTTTCTTCACAGGTCTGTGGAGGTGGCACTGATCCTGCAGCAGTCTAACACTCTCTGTCACTCTTCTTCAAGTCTTTGACACGAGGAACCAAAACTATGTTATTAACAACACTAACAGGTCTGCAGTTTGTCCACTTGGCAGTTGTGTCATCAGTGCTTTGCATCGTTGTGATATTTTAAGCTGGAAGTGCTTCGGTGAAAAGAAAATTCCTTCTGTCACGATGTGCAGAATCCTTCATGTTGGTCGGCTGGTCCGTCTTGTTATTTTTTTAATGCTCAAACTTTCCATCGGGAGGTCAGTGTGTGTTTGTCATCTTCCATATTGAGCTGATTGGTTCAGCTGCCGTCACTAACAGATGTGCTGCACATCTGCACGTGTGCAAAGGTAACTCTACTCGGACAAACTGCCCGAATTGTGTTGATAGAAACATTTCAGGGATTTTGAGTCGTTCTGCTCTCCAGATGTGTCGTGTTAAAGGTTTTTATCATGTTAATCATGATAACAGATGAACCCCTAACCCTAACCCTACATGTTAATTTTGACAGCACTGGTAAATCCTTTTTAATGTTCTTCTGTCAGATCATTGATTAGACTCGACTCCAAACACAAGACTCAGAAAACTCAAATGAAAACTCAAATCAAAGCAATGAGAAAAGGACTTCTTGTGTTAGAATGAAAACATATGGAAGTGGTCAGGTTTCAAACACTCGATGAATCTACTGCACAGTTACATTCAGGGACCTTTGGCCTCCTGAGAGCATTAGTTGATGGTTCATCACAGTTTTACCTTCCAGTGAGTGAATTTATCAGTTTGATGAAGTCTCAAAGTTTCCTCTGAGCTTCTGCAGCATCATCACTTCCATCACTGATGAAAGAAAGTTCATAGAAAACAGAAAATATATCTTCAGAATCTGAGAGTCTAAAACTTGACAGACTTGATTCAGATGAAGTTATTTGAGCAGAAACTCCTGGATCTTTATCCTGTGTTGATCTAATCCTTCATGGTTCCTCCACAGAGTGGAGCAGCAGAGCTCAGAGGTTCCCAGTGGTCAGTCTGCCCAGCAGCATCAAACACAGCTGGACTCCATATTTATGGTCTGTACATGTACAACAACTACTTTATTATTAATATTAATAATGATGCATTTATTTATAGGTCCCTTTCAGAACACCAAGGACTCTGTGGACTAAACGACCAAAAGAAACAAACTTTGAAATCAGACGGTGCAAATGTGATCACAGGGAAACGTTTTAAACATCGAGGCTTTAAACAGAAACCAAAGTGAAACAGTTTGTAGTCGAGATCAGTGGGAATGAAGCTGAATAACTGTTTCTTCAATAACTTTGAGCTCTTAAAAAACAAAAACTAGCTGAAAGTCTGGCTGCTCTTATGAAAAGTACAGAGAAATTATGGGTCGCTCAACACTTGTGCACAATATAAGAGTTTAAATAAATCTAAAGAATAACTCAAAATCCTACAATCATACTGAGAAAATCATCTACAGCTAACTATCCAAGTGAATTTGTTTAAGACAGCTCCATCTGCTGGTGGCCCTCTGCAGGTGCATGAAAGGGGCGTGTTTATAGTGAAAGTAGTAGAGAAAGTAAACCCCACGGGAAGGAGGAGGAGTCTCAGCAGCTTCCAGCTCATATTCAGACATTTGACTTCTCACTGAAAGCAGCAAGTTTGAGTGTCTGTACCTTAGTTAGAAGAGATAACATGTCAGTAGTAATTAGAGTTGATTGAGCAATGCTGTCCTTATAATGTAGTTTATGATTTTTATACATCTTTTTATGGACAAGTCCAGTTTTTCTGTAGAGCCTCTCAAGTTGGTGACAGCAGCAGTGGAAGTTCACGTGTAAACCAGAGCAGCAAATCAGGTCCAAATGTGTTGTTCACAGTGAGTGGGATCATCATTGGCTGCTATGTTAACCTCCTGCAGCAGGATGTGTTTGGTCAGAGAATGGATAGATCACTAAGTCATTGTTGAGTTTAGGGAGACAGTAGACAGTTGGAGGAGGTTCAGCCAGTTGACACACAGTAGATAAAATAACTGAAGGCAGGAGCAGACACCTGTATGACTTTCCACCTCTCACATAGATTATTTCCCTGGGCAGCGCCACAGGGCTGGTAGATGTAAACAAAGCTGGAGGAGAGGATTGATTCATCTGAGAAAAGTCACAGAGTTGTGTCTTGATGCTCAATCATCCAGGTACGTAAATCCCAAAAAGCTTGATTCTGTTCATCTGGATGTTTTCAGTGGGAGAAACGTTTCATCATCATCAGGTGACTTCTTCAGTCTCAGCTGACTGCAGGTTTCAATCTCATAAACAGGACATTTGTATGACTGAAACCAGCCCACTGAAGGAACAATGGGCTGGGAGGTCAGTTCATTGATCATTGGTACGCATATTGTCAGGACCATTGATCAATGGTTGTTGATCAATGGTCATGAGTCCAGTTCACAGAGAGCTGGGGAATGGCTGCAATCACAGCATGTAAGATGGTGACAGTTGTACCCTTAGGCCCCTCCTCCATTCAGAGATGGTCTTTCCTTTTCACATAAATGGCCTCCTTGACTCCGCCCTCAAACCAGCGTTCACATTTACTCAGGACCTTCTTGATGTGAAGTTCTTCTGCTTCGCTGGCTGCTGTGTCTGTGGGGATGGTGTTTGTTCTGTGTTGTAGCGCCCTGATGACGCCCAGTTTGTGCTCCAGTGGATGATGAGAGTCAAACCTTAAATACTGATCTGTATGTGTAAACAGAGTGAACCTTTAAGACCAGTTGTCTGTACGATCAACTCAGTCACCTGAAACATCTCCAAGTTTCTGGCTTTGATCATCAACCTGTTGGTAGTTCAGCTCTGAACACCAGTGAAATGTTTCTCCCACTGAAATCGCTGCATTCATATGAACAGCATCAACGTTTTGGGATCATGGAGTTGTGGACAAAGTCTCAGTTAATCAGATAAAGTCAAACTTATAACTGGTAAAGAGTTCGCGGATGATATGCCCCTTGATGGTAAAGAAGTGGATGTTGTGTGGACTAAAGTTCAGAGTGGTGGGTCATTCATAAATATTCTGTTCCAGCTGCTGGAGGACAACATCATCACTTTTGTGAAGAACGAGCTGAAGAAGATCCAGAAGACTCTGAATCCAAATAAGCCCCAGTGCTTGGAGTTTCAGAGGGAGGATGATGAGCAGAGGAGCAGCAGCAGAGAGGCATTTGTGAAGATCACAGTGGACTTCCTGAGGAGAATGAAGCAGGAGGAGCTGGCTGACCGTCTGCAGAGACGTAAGAGGATTTATCTAAAGATTTAAGCTGCTGGATAAATGAGAGACTTGTGACACCAGTGTGTTCAGTCATTTCTCAGTGGGTCAGAAATTGTCATCAGCATTTTGTAAAATATGATTGTTAAAGTTGTATTTTTATTATTATTATTATTCAGAACTTCCAGCTGCTGTTTGTCATCGTAACCTTAAGTCTAAGCTGAAGGAGAAGTTCCAGTGTGTGTTTGAGGGCATCGCTAAAGCAGGAAACCCAACCCTCCTGAATCAGATCTACACAGAGCTCTACATCACAGAGGGAGGGACTGCAGAGGTCAATGATGAACATGAGGTCAGACAGATTGAAACAGCATCCAGGAAACCAGACAGACCAGAAACAACCATCAGACAAGAAGACATCTTTAAAGCCTCACCTGGAAGAGATGAACCAATCAGAACAGTGCTGACAAAGGGAGTGGCTGGCATTGGTAAAACAGTCTTAACACAGAAATACAGCCTGGACTGGGCTGAAGACAAAGCCAACCAGGACATCCAGTTCATATTTCCATTCACTTTCAGAGAGCTGAATGTGCTGAAAGAGGAAAAGTTCAGCTTGGTGGGACTTGTTCATCACTTCTTTACTGAAACCAAAGAAGCAGGAATCTGCAGCTTTGAAGACTTCCAGGTTGTGTTCATCTTTGATGGTCTGGATGAGTGTCGACTTCCTCTGGACTTCCACAAAACTACAATCCTAACTGACCCTAGAAAGTCCACCTCAGTGGATGTGCTGCTGATAAACCTCATCAGGGGCAAACTGCTTCCCTCTGCTCGCCTCTGGATAACCACACGACCTGCAGCAGCCAATCAGATCCCTCCTGACTGTGTTGGCATGGTGACAGAGGTCAGAGGGTTCACTGACCCACAGAAGGAGGAGTACTTCAGGAAGAGATTCAGAGATGAGGAGCAGGCCAGCAGGATCATCTCCCACATCAAGACATCACGAAGCCTCCACATCATGTGTCACATCCCAGTCTTCTGCTGGATCACTGCTACAGTTCTGGAGGATGTGCTGGAAACCAGAGAGGGAGGACAGCTGCCCAAGACCCTGACTGAGATGTACATCCACTTCCTGGTGGTTCAGGCCAAAGTGAAGAAGGTCAAGTATGATGGAGGAGCTGAGACAGATCCACACTGGAGTCCAGAGAGCAGGACGATGATGGAGTCTCTGGGAAAACTGGCTTTTGATCAGCTGCAGAAAGGAAACCTGATCTTCTATGAATCAGACCTGACAGAGTGTGGCATCGATATCAGAGCAGCCTCAGTGTACTCAGGAGTGTTCACACAGATCTTTAAAGAGGAGAGAGGACTGTACCAGGACAAGGTGTTCTGCTTCATCCATCTGAGTGTTCAGGAGTTTCTGGCTGCTCTTCATGTCCATCTGACCTTCATCAACTCTGGACTCAATCTGCTGGAACAACAACAAACAAAGTCCATATGGTCTATATTGTTTTGGAAACAAAAACCTGAAAAAGAAGTAAAATCTGTAGAGAAACACTTCCACCACAGTGCTGTGGATAAGGCCTTACAGAGTCCAAATGGACACCTGGACTTGTTCCTCCGCTTCCTCCTGGGTCTTTCACTGCAGACCAATCAGACTCTCCTACGAGGTCTGCTGACACAGACAGGAAGTAGCTCACAGACCAATAAGAAAACAGTTCAGTACATCAAGGAGAAGCTCAGTGAGAATCTGTCTGCAGAGAAAAGCATCAATCTGTTCCACTGTCTGAATGAACTGAATGATCGTTCTCTAGTGGAGGAGATCCAACAGTCCCTGAGATCAGGAAGTCTCTCCACAGATGAACTGTCTCCTGCTCAGTGGTCAGCTCTGGTCTTCATCTTACTGTCATCAGAAGAAGATCTGGATGTGTTTGACCTGAAGAAATACTCAGCTTCAGAGGAGGCTCTTCTGAGGCTGCTGCCAGTGGTCAAAGCCTCCAACAAAGCTCTGTAAGTACATTTGTATTCATATGCTCGTTGACAAAAAGCAGGTGTGATCAACTAAAACCACTAACAAAATAACCCCCAAAACCACAGTTATGAGTGCTGGTGTCTGAAAAGTGTATACAACTGTTAAGTGATAATCAGTACTCATTTTGTTCAATACTGAATACCTGTCGGCATTTCTGAAAATTTTCTGGGTGTAACTGTCATCAAAGTTACACCCAGACCTCGCCTTGAGTTGTTATCTGAGTTTTAATCATGAACTCTTCTTAAACGATGACAAAATAAAGAAATTTGGCACGTTTTGTTGATACCAAAAGCCTATTGAACTATCCACTGTTCTTTTACTGCTCTGTTCTCTGTTCTCTCTCTGATTGTTTCCACATGTTGCTCGTTACTTTCTTGACAAAAAGAGAATGGAATATTGCTAAATGTTATGTAATCTCATTACACTTGATCAAAAGTAAGTTTTTTTAAATTGTTTTTCTGTTATTTTTCAGACTGAGTCTCTGTAACCTGTCAGAGAGAAGTTGTGAAGCTCTGGCCTCAGGTCTCAGCTCTCAGACCTCTAATCTGAGAGAGCTTGACCTAAGTAACAATAACCTGCAGGATTTAGGCGTGAAGTTTCTGTCTGAAGGACTGAAGAATCCACACTGCAAACTGGAAACTCTCAGGTGAGATCAAGCATTTTGTAATCAACTGGCAGAATTAGCAAATTAATAATAAGGTAATCCTTTAATAAGAGGAGATATGGGGGTGTTCTGATGTGCAAAGTACTCTTATGTTGAAAGATTCTAAAACAAGAAGTAGTTCCTGGGAACTGCTTTCTGTTTTATTGCTGTCTAAGTAGAAACTTGCTGATGAAATTACTGATGAGTTTGCAGAGTTGAATCCACAGAACACAACACAAATATTCTTACACCCGACAATATGTACATAGTCATGGTGTTGGGTGCTGAAGATCATAATTAGAAATTTAATTATAAATTTCTTTAAATGCACATTCAGGTCTGTGACACTCATTCAGACCGTGAGCACTGGCTCTGTGCTACATACAGACATTTCTGCATCCTTGCCATTCAAAGGCACTTTGTTATATATAGTTTATATATGTAGTATTCAAAACTGAACTGTAAGCTTGGTGTTTTTAAAGGAAGCAATTTTAATTCAGTGTTTTCATTAGTCTTAATTTTATACATTTACTACCACTAAGAAGAGAACGGACATGACCTTAAGGCCTGGACAAGTTTGAAACCTTTTGTCCTTCACAATGGAAAATGGGTATCACTTTATTCAGCTTCTAATTTATAAATTCTGCACTCAGCTTTGTGGTCTCCAATATCACTGAAACTCAGCCAGATGCTGCTCATTTTATGCTTTCACTTTTTCCTGACACGCTTGAATTTAAACCTGTGTCTGTGTGTACCAGGCCTGTACCACTAAGCTTGCTTTCTTCTGAACGTTTGCCCCCATCCCTTTCTTTAAATAGTGGCATGATCCCAGGCTGTCTCTTAATGTGATTGGCCACATGATGTGTCCATCAGAATAAAGTCCCAGCCCTGCTGCCATGGAATATCAGCAACCCTGAAAATTCTTTAATAACTGATATATGAAATTATCTCAGGGGCTGAATTTGGCCGACGGGCCATATGTTTGACACCCCTGGTTTAGACAGTTTAGCATTCTATGTTCTACTGAGTTAACTCCAAGCTGAGTAGCAAATCAGCTAACTGCAGCCACAAGCTGCGACTGGTTTTCTTTGTGGATGATGATGTATTCTCCCTTTACTAGGTTCACTCAGGTGTTCCACTCATGGTTGTTATTAACTTCCTGTTTTATTTTGGTAGTTTTCATCTCTGGTGTCAAAGGTTTAGTTTTACTTCCTCCCCTGACATTGTCTACATGAGTTTCAGCTGTACAAGGTTTTATTGCGTGTTTATTGATTTGACGCTTCTTTTTATTTAACTATTATTGTTGACTTCTAAACAATTGTTAAAAAGTATTTTCATTGAAATATCAAATAATTTATTACTTTATCAGTTAATTCATTATACTTCTCTAAATAAGGGTGATAGTGTGTGTGGGTTGTCTTCAGATACTCTGCTTCCTCCCACAGTCCAATGTGAATGAGGCCCAGCTGTAAAGTCACAGCAGTCACACTGTATGTGTCTCATTGTCACTGGAGTTTAGGCTCCATGCATCCAGCTGGTGCTGCAGAAAAAGTAGAAATGTTTCTGTTTGGTTCTAATCTGCTGCTGAGTCTCTTTTACAAAGATAGAACTGCAGCTAATCATGCTCATGTAGCCAGTTAGTAAAAACCCAAGTCACCGTCAGACTAGGGTTGCCAACTTCCTGGGACACCTCGTGGCCAGGGCCGGGCGACCCAGTTGTCTCCACCCTTCCAAGTGTGGTGAATTTTTTAGCTCTTTTTTGTGTGTGTGAAATTATTTTTTTAACCATTTGACTTGAAGTTGATTTAATGATGCATATTCTTTGTGATATGAACACATGGGAAACAAATGATCATTTAGCCATTTATTTGTAGCGCAAAATGACAACATTAACACAATAAAACAGGTCTCTTTCTTAAACAGAAGCCTGTCATGCTTAACTTTAAAGAATATAAGTTAATCTTTCTTTAAAAGAACTCTGTCCTGCTTAACTTAAAATTATATAAATTTATAGAAAACAATAGAAAGAAAAACATTCTTATAACAGTCCACATGAAGTGCATTTAGTGCAGCTGGCTTCAGTTGAGGTATTATTTCAGCTTTTCTAATGCTAATCAGCTGCTCCTGTTTGTAAACCCGCTTGTTCCCATGATTACGCATCTTAACTCATCATCATTATTCATCTATGTATTACTTTTATGTATTAGTCATCTATTCGTTGTAATCATCTATCCTTGCAGTTGTTTATTACACAAAATAAATTATATTATCACACTTCTGGCCACATAGAGTTGATATTCACTGCACATGCCCATATTAACCTTAACCAGAGGGTTTAAAAACAACAACAATGTCTACATACCATATCTTCTGCTGCCATGGCCTGGTGAACAACAAATTGGTTAAGGGTTCCCTGAGCTTTCATGCCACTCATGTGCCCACCACTAGAAGCATGCTGCCAGTCCACCATGGCCTATGAAAAAAGTGCGACGGCACACAGTGCAGTGCGCTTTATAGGTGTTATCGCGCACTTTTTCCAGCGAGGTGTTTTCATTTTCCCATTCCTCCCTGCACTTATGCAGCCTTTTTTTTTCTTTCTCGGTGGGGTACAAACATTGCTGGTCGAAGGTGTACTGTCGTCCGAGACTTGCACCGCAGTGTCAGCGTTTGTTTCCCTGTTGGCCATGCTTCTTTTTGTGGTCATCTGTTGTCTTCTGGTATTTTCTCAGCGAGCGACCTTTCCTCTACCAATGAGATAAGTGGTAATCTGAATTGTCATACTCGTGCGTAAGGTCATTGGTCACAAAGCAGGAGAGGGGCTGGGAATTATGTTTTCAAACAAAGCGTTAATTCCATTAACATTTATAGACTACTTTTGATTCTCTCTGTATTACAGGACAAAGTGCGTCCCTTTGGAGCTCAATACGGGACGTGTACTTTTTATTTATTTATTTATTTATTTTTTTTGCCTGTCCCGTTTGGCTCTTTTGCATCAGAATTGTTGTCTAAAGGCAAAGAAAGATGCCCAACGGATTTACTTTACCAAATTGACCATCCCAGCCTTGCCGTAATGGTCCATTTGATTCACCTTTTATTGTTTATTTTATTTTCACTTACTGAATACGGGACAGACTTGACTGGGGGAAAGAAGGGGAGAAAGAAAGAGGGAAAGAGAAACAGCTGAGAAGAGGGACTGGGGAGAAGGGCAAAAAACAAAAACCAACAGAATGGGCAGGAAAAAAAAAATGCATCTATCGATCACCTGGATCACCTGCTGAGAAAGAAAAAGGAAAACAAGCAGAAGAGAACAAGAGTAATAGAATAAACAACATCACAATGATATATGGGAATATGACAGTAAATACTAAATATTAAACATTATTGTGCAGCACATAAGATCAACAGAACACAGTGTGCTTTGAGGTAGGAGCCAAAAAGGGTGTAGTTTGTGTGTGTGAGCACCCGTGTGTACACCTGTGAGCATGGACGCGCTTGTTTTTTTAAAAGGTTCCTTCATGTAATGATCTGCTAGAGGGTGTGGGGGGGGCACAGCCCCGTCCTCCAGGGCATGAAGCAGGTATGGAGGAGATCAAAACTCCAGACATCCAGAGGCCCCCAGAACACAAGAGACCAAGGAAGACCCACAGAGGGGCAGCCGCGCCACTGACGTGTACTTTTCTTTCTAAATACGGGACGATTCCGTTATTCAAGGGACGGTTGGCAACCCTACGTCAGACACAGCAGACATTTAGTGATGATCTCACTGTATGTGGTCTTTTAGCGCCTCCTAGTGGTGAATTTGTGGAGTGGTGTTAGTCTGGGTGAGGAGTGTAACTATTGAGTGACACAGACCGAGCCTGCATGCTGGTAGCACCTTAGCCACAGCTCGGGTGTGGAAAAGCTGAAAAAGAAGGTTTTCTAGTTTGTAACAAGGAAAAAACTGAGAGGACTGAGTTAAAGAGAGGCTGGAGAGTAACACAGAGCAGCAATGAAAGCTGTTCACACAGTTTAGACAGTTTAGCATCAAATGTTCTAGTGAGTTAGGTTAGCTCCATGCTAACGAACAAATCAGCTAACTAGCAAGCCAGCTAACTAGCAGACCAGCTAACTAGCAAACCAGCTAAATGTAGCCACAAGCTGCGACTGCGGTTTTATAACGAGAGCATCAGACACTCAGACTGGTTTTCTTTGTGGATGATGATGTATTTTTATTCTAATCCTTCATGGTGATGCTGCCATTCACCCACTGCTCCTGGCAATGTTGCCAACTCCTCAGTAAGGAAAATTGCTATTGGCTGTCCTAAAAGTTGCTGGAAGGAGGTCAGTGTGAATGGACTGTTGTCATTGGTCTGAATGTGTCACTATAAACATGTGCTCTTCATTATTGTGTGTGTAGAACAACAAATAAAACCAAATCACAAAAAGCTTCAAGTCAAAAACACATGAAACTTTGAGGGTTTTTCCCTAGGATGAGGAAGCAGACTCGGCCCCAAACAGCTGGATATATGGATGGTTACCACAGCAACCACAGCAGTGCGCTCTGAGTATATTTAGTTGTATAAAGGTGTTTGTGGTGTGTTGCAGCTGAAGCAGCCTCATGTATGTTGACACAGGGAGAAAATAGTGTGAGAACACTGTTCACAGCAGTCACAGCTCGCTGCCTTCAACGGTCTCTTCCTTCCTTGTTTAGATGTCACTGATATCACCGCTCTCACACTGACCACCTGTTGGAGCTAACATGCTAACATGGCTAACAGCAGGATCACTACATGTAGTCCTTAGTGATGGAAACTGGAACCATGAAGTCAGTGATGCTGGAATAAGCATCTCCACAGTGACACTAATGGTAACTATCATGACTCTTTGATGATATTCTGTGAAACACTGACAGAGAAAAGTGTTGGACAAATCTGAACAAGTCTACTTAATATACACGACTGTCCATAATTTTGATGGACACATGTTTTGGAGAAACGCCCTCCCTCCTGCTGCTCAGTTCACTCCGCTGTTCCACTCATTTTTGTTCATTATAACCTGTTTTATTTTGGTAAGTATGGTCTCTGGTGTCAGACGTTGTCTGGATGAGTTTCAGCTGTGTCACATGACCTCAGCTGTATAGATGGCTCTGTCCTTCCCTCAGTCTTTATGTCAGTGTCAGTTTCTCCTCCTCATGTGCTGCCGGCCTCTTTTAGATTCTCTTTAGTTTGTTCCTCGTGTCCTTTCATTCCTCAGTTTAAGACACCAAACTCATCAAAGGTTCAGTCTGCCTCCTGAAACACTCCCATTCATGACATGAGACCAATACAAGATGTCCTTGGCAGCACAAACACTGTTTTAAAAGCAGCGATGGGCAAAGCCAGGCTTCGTCAAACTGAAACACTGGAAGCATTTGTGCCATCTTGAAGATGCTGTTCTGTGAAACGGGGACACAGACGAGCCCAGCACAGTTCACAACACAACTACAGACACACAATACATCAGTTTAGTCAAACATAACAGACTGCTGTGTTTACTGTAATAGGCACACAGGTTTACAGCTGTTTGTTGGCCTCATGTTTTGCTCCCAGCCGTGAAGCTTTGGATGCGTTATGTTGACTTTGAGGTTTTCTGGGAGTTTATGTCATCAGTTCTACACACTGTCAATCAAAGTTACAAGCTGGCGTGGCGTTAGCTTTGATTTGGAATCACTTTGAAAAAGATACATTTCCATGAAAAGATTAAATGTGTTTTCTTTCTTTATACAAAGTTTGTCCCATTTTCACAGGCTCATTCTGACCAATCAGAAGCCTCCATTTCACGCACATCTTTAAGTCGTCCTCAGCTGAACATCTTCTGAACCATTAAAAAACTTTCCTGAACTTTACCTTCTAACACTGGCCTGATGTTTCACTGTCAGTCTGGAGTTTGGCTCATAGTGAACCTGCACAAGTCCTGTTGGATTTGACAGACTCAAAAAGGAAAATAGAGCCTGGAATCAATGTGTTTTTCTAGCTTTCCTTTTTATAGGATCAGTATTTTCTGTATTTCTACACACAGTCTGTGAGTAACAGCTGACAGTGAGGATGATATCCCTGAATGCAGTACATCCTATTTTCTGTTGTAAGTAGAAAAAAGTAGAGCGCAGACAGAGCTGAAAACTGGGGCCCGTTCTTCGTACCTCGCTTACTACATCCAAGATCAAATGACACATCCAAGACCAAATCATCGCGCTAACCGTGAGCTCGCTATTCCGGTTCTCCGAACACACCTGTTGTTGACGATTAGTACAGCTGGATGAAGTAATGTGAGATCACTGGGTGTCGTAAAAGGGGCTACGCATTGATAGTAGAAACATTGATCAGCAACCCGCTGATTGGTCGGCGAAAATGTCGAAGGAGCGCGCTCGGTATTTTTCGGCAGCAGAGCAAGAACTCTTGAGTGAGGGATTTCAGGAGTTTCAGAGTTTAATCAGAACGCAAGGGAACACTGCAAAGGCTGCAAAAGCAAGGAGAGAGGGCTGGCAGGAAGTTGCTGACAAATTAAACTCGTAAGTAATTTAATAATAACAATAATAATGGAGTGGATTGATATAGCGCTTTCCAAGGCACCCAAAGTGCTTTACAATGCCACTATTCATTCACTCTCACATTCACACACTGGTGGAGGCAGCTACAGTTGTAGCCACAGCTGCCCTGGGGCAGACTGACAGAAGCCAGGCTGCCATATCGCGCCATCGGCCCCTCTGGCCAACACCAGTAGGCGGTAGGGTAGATTTATCATTTCACACTATATTATCCAATATTATATTACACTATATTATATTATAATATGTTATATTATATCCCCTTTCACATTAGAGCCACAACAGGACCCACTAGAACATGGGAACAAGTAAAAGTGAAATATAAGAATATTCTACAGAATGGTAATATTGATCACTTATATTGCTTTTAGTCTCTTGGACAGAGAGCCTGGAATACTCTGTTTGTTTATAACAGCAACCAAGAAAAGGGCAGAGGAAAAAAAGACAGGTGGTGGTCCTGCACCCCCTCGTCAACAAGTTGGTTAAGTGAATAATACCCTCACGGGAATATCGATATCTCTCTATGAGCACACTGTCGCGCTGAGCTAAAGGATCCTGTCTGTCCCGCAATATACGCTGGATTCTGAGGACTCTCCTTATCAATCTTGCACCTTCCGCAATGGGTGGCTCGCGTAAACGGACAGGACATGGCTGCGACAGACTTCCCAAATCCACCTTCGCTTTTATAGCCGTGGTCTCCCATCTTGATTACACGAAGTAATTTACAATTACTACTCTGAAATATGAATTACATCTGTAATAATCACATACATGTAATAGAATGTTAATAGTACATTTCCCTTTTTTAGGAAATGACCTGTATGTATCTGTGTGAAATCAATAAATGGATCAAGTGCTGCATTATCTTTAGTTACATTGATGTTATTTATTTATGGTGAAACAGTGGTGGAATATCGCTGTTGCTTTCGTATAGATGATGCGGACATACCTGCGTGGCCGCGATCTAATCCTGTTTACATAAAGTAAACCTGCTCCCGAGCAGGTTTACGCTTACGGATCTGTTGCTATGACAGCAAGTCCCGGATGAGCTTCGGAGAACCGAACGATCCAGGATCACGCGAAATCGTCAACAATCAAATCCAGCTAACTTACTTAGCGAGGTACGAAGAACGGGCCCCTGGTGCCTGTTTGATTTAGTCCTTGAAGCAGTTTTTACTGTTTTTACTGAGATCTTCTAATGATGTTACAGACAGTGTGTGGCTCTCTCTCTGCTGATAGGACTGAATGTGTGTGGAATAAACTGAAGCAGTGATATAAAAGCATCATTCAGCCATTAAAAGGGTCAAAAAGACCAGTCAATGAAAAATGGGAATTCCCGAGACTGGCAATGCCTGGAAGCCGCAGGTATGCCACCTGTGGCAGCTGAGGTCACGTGATCTGAGTGTTTGAACCAGACGTTGGAGCAGCGTTTCCAAACATCTGCACTTCAGAAGCTCCAAAGTGTGGAAACGTCACTGTGGAGCATCTCATCCCTATCTAAGAGATTTTCTTGCCTCTGCAAAGCGAAGCTTGCAAACAGCACCATAGTTTGTCAATCCCAACCAATCAGAGCGCTCCTTATGTCACGTCACATGACTCGTGTGTTTTCCTCTTTGCTTAGCACCCAAAGAACTAAAGAAAGGCTAAAAGGACATTCAGCCAATCAAATCCCTCCTAGGAACAGGAAGTCTAGAGAGGAAATGGAGCAGAGAAGGAGAATCACCAGTTTAAATGTCTGAGTTTTAAACTGGTGACCCTCTAAAGAGGCTTTTATTCACTCTTTCTGTTTTCTTTACAGCTTTTTTCACCATTTAAACTGTTTAATATCAGATTTAGAAATAACTTTTGGACAGTTTTTCTACATTTGCACTAAAATGAGACATAAATAATGACTTTCTGACTTTACGTTGGACTAATCTAACGACTCAGCCTGGCTATGTTGGACTGGGTGTGGAAGCAGCTCCCAGTTTGAGTTCAGGAGACAGACACTCTCTCTACTTTGAAGATCAGCTTCAAACTTTCCTTTTTGATAAAGCTTATAGTTCGAGCTGGATCAGGTGACCCTGAACCATCCCTTAGTTATGCTGCTATAGGCTCAGGCTGTTGGTGGACTTCCCATGATGCTCTGCTTTCTTCTCCCCTCTTTTCACTCCTGATGCTTTTATATGTCACTACTGCATGTCCTTAACTTTTGTCTCTCTGTTTTGTTCTTGTCTCTCTGAGCTCATCTCTTCTCTTTCCCCTCACCCTGCAACCAGTCATGGTAGATGCTCCTCCTGGAGCCTGTTTTCACTGGGAGGATCTTTGTGTCAAAGGGAGTTCTTCTTCCCACCATCACCAAGTGCTGCTCACAGTGCATTGTGTCGCGAAATCTATCAATGTAGAGCAGTGAGACAAACCACGGAGGCCCCAGAGAAGTGCAATCAAACGATGAGTTTATTAACACACAGGAGAAAACATCAGCCTATGTCTTCTGACAAAAATACATGTTGTGGACACTTACAAAGCAGTGGGGTACACGCCCCCCCTTGGCGTCAATAAAAATAGTCAGAGTAAAATATGTTCCAGACATTAGTCACAGTTAATGGTACATCTTGTACATGTTTAATG
This sequence comes from Rhamphochromis longiceps, assembly GCF_057381845.1. NCBI lineage: Eukaryota > Metazoa > Chordata > Actinopteri > Cichliformes > Cichlidae > Rhamphochromis > Rhamphochromis longiceps. The sequence continues at coordinate 1,072,335 of NW_028187224.1, forward strand.
GCTATAAACAGACACAGAACTTCTCTTTTCTGTAACACCTTCCATACAAGGTAATAAACTTCAAGCCCTCAGGGTCTCTGGGGCTAATTATTGACTCTGGTCATCTGTTGCCAAGTAGAGTAAAATATAGTGAGACACCAAATGAGTTAAGGCCTCAGGCCTGACGCATTCCTAGATTATATGTGTTATATGTATTGTAAGCATGCATGCAATCATCCTGTTCTAGTTTCCCTCAGCATGGATCACCTGGACAGTCACGCCAGTGAAGCTTAAGACCCTTAATGAACCGAACATCAACTCGACATAAGCACAAATATGCAATGTGTATGAAATACTTCTGACCGTACTTGTAATAAAAGTTAACATAATGGAAGGATCCTCAAATGAACATGTTCAATAGACAACTTTAATGCAATATCAATACTGTGAGAAATATTATTAGATGGAATAATGCTGTAAAGAACATTATTAATGCAGTTATAATGATGCAGATTATATGGCAGCAAT
>NW_028187224.1:1077841-1417841 GCF_057381845.1 Rhamphochromis longiceps
TCAACCATCTTCATCATGTCAGGAGTCATCATCAAAGTGTCAATCAATGAACAGATGATGGATCAATAACTGCAGCTGGATTGTGTTTGTTCTCTCCATCAGATTCCTGTCAACTCACAATCGACACAAACACAGTGAGCACAAAGCTCCAACTGTCTGACAACAACAGGAAGGTGACATGTGTGAAGGAGGTTCAGTCATATCCTGATCATCCAGACAGATTTGATGATGTTTATCAGCTGCTGTGTAGAAATGGTCTGACTGGTCGCTGTTACTGGGAGGTCGAGTGGAGAGGAAGAGTTTTTATATCAGTGAGTTACAGAAGCATCAGAAGGAAAGGAGACAGTTATGACTGTTTGTTTGGAGACAATGATCAGTCCTGGAGTCTGGAGTGCACTGATGATGGTCCTCGTTATGTCTGGCACAATAAGAGACAAACATCCATCTCCTCCTCCTCCGTCTCTAACAGAGCAGCAGTGTATGTGGACTGTCCTGCTGGCACTCTGTCCTTCTACAGAGTCTCCTCTGACACTCTGATCCACCTCCACACCTTCAACACCACATTCACTCAAACTCTTTATCCTGGGTTTACAGTCGGTCGTGGTGGCTCAGTGTCCCTGTGCTGAGTGGAGTGTAAAGAGTGTCTCCTGTTACAGAAACACTCTGACTGTTGAACAGATAGTTCAGTCTGTACATGTCTGTCTCTTTCACTCACAAACACGTTTTCAGATTCATGGATTCAATCAGTTGATGTTTGAAACTCTTCTAAATGATTCCTTGTAAACTTCTTCAGTCACAAACAAACAGGAAGTGATGTCACATGTGTTCCTGTCCACACAGCAGAATGAGTCTATTGCTGACAGTGATGTACAAACAGAGTGAGCATTTCTGAGGCCCAAAATAAACTGAGTAGTTCACTGAATGAACAATGGACTGTGAGCTCAGTTCCTTCATCATTAGTATGGATTATATATGTATATGTATTATATTAGTATCATATATATCAGGTGCTGCTGCTTTCAGTCATTGTGCAAATGTGCTGTTTGTAAGCTTGTAAAGCTGCAGTCAGCTGAGACTGAAGAAGTCACCTGATCAGTGAGCAAACGTTTCTGAAAACGTCCAGATGAACAGAATCAACCTTTTGGGATCAGCCAGCAATGCAGCATCATTGTTGTTCAGCTTCAGAGGTTTGCAGGAATGAACTGATGACCAGAAACAGCTGCAAAGTCCAAGAAAATACCAGCTGGAGTTCAGCTGCATTTGAAGAAGTCAAAGAAAAGTAAGGATGGCAAAGGGCGACGTTTTCTTCCAAAGAGCTGCAAACATGGTCGACGCCTCATTAGAAGAATCATCTGGACATTTGTGAGGAACTCTAACCAAGAAAGCAACGTCACACAGATCCAACAGACAGTTTCCATGACTGCAAGTGTTGAGTGGAAAAATGCTACATTGCATTATTGCATCCTCTCACCACAGGAGGCGCTGTTGGCACCACTGATTGCTGATCAGCTGTTCTCTGATGATCTGATTGATACTGTGAATAACGGGACTCACTGAACTCTGTGACACAGTGAAGATTACAGAGTTTAACTTCACCCTTTAAGACTGACCACAGAACCAAGTCCGCCAGAGCTTTTGTTATATTTTTACATGCTGTGGAGCCATTTGTGGGAGCATTTCAAGTTGCTATACATCAATACAACTGTTATAGCCCTAATTTTAATAATATGTATGCATTAAGTCCATAGTAACTACATAAACTGCAAAAAAAACCTCTGCTCATCCATCTCTGTGTGTATCAGGATACATTTGGTTCATAATACACAGAAAAATCAGAGTTATTACCTGTAATAAATGTGAAAGATTCCTGCAGTGATAACCAGGCAGGACTGAAACACATCCAAGCTGTCACCACGGTAACAGCACCGTCCATCCACAGGTGAGGGGAGGAGCCAAAAGAGGAACTTTGACCATTTTATACTAAAAACACTCAACTAATGTTTCTAATATGAAACAAATAAGCCCACATTAATGTGAGCGTTTATTAAATAATAATAATCATGATTTCCTCCTGATCTCATTTCCACAGCAGAGAAAACTGTGGTGTATATTGAGGTGGAGGGTGTGGTCTGTGGCTCAGGTGTAGAGTGAGGGTGGGGTGCACCACAGCAGCATGCTGGGACTGCTGAGGGTGGAGGAGGGAGTGATGATGACATCAGAGCTGCAGCACAGAGACCAGTGAACACACAGTCTGTTCATCTTTGCATAGATACAATATACAGCACAATATTGAATGACAGACACGCTGTGGGAGCTTCCACAGATACACTGACGTCAGCATCCAGAGTCCTCCTGCTGCTCCCCCCTCAGAGCCCCGTGATCAGCACCAACACATTCAGTTAGATGACAGAGTCCAGCTGCAGCTAGAATCAGCTCCCCTCTGTGAACAACAGCACAGCGTCAGTGTTTCACACTCAGTGAAAGGAGGAAACAGCAGAAGAACACCATGTGTGCTACGTTTCCCAGGACACACTACAAACTGCACAAATACAGAGCAGCACGTGGAAGGACCTGGAGCTGCATTTACAGAGCTGCAGACAGCGTGATGTCCTGTATGGACAGGTGGAAGGAACCAAGTCCTCAGCTGGAACACTCGTGTTTGTCCACAGACAGGAAACACAGCAGGAAACTTCCTCACAGAAGTGCAGCTCATGGATAACACACTTCCTGTCAGTCAGAATGAGGCTGCAGCCAAACACAGAAAGGTGTTTTTGTCCAGATGAGCCCAGAGAAGAAACACGAGTGTTCACAGACATCAGAAGCTCAGAGAGGTGAAACATGAGGTTGGAGTCCTCGTCAGCATCCAGAAGAGCTGCTGTGAAACCCTGAGTACTCATGACAGACTCTGATGGCACAAACACATCATGATTCAAACAGAAAGACAAACATGGAGCTCCTGATCCTCCTGCATGAGAACAAGCTGACATGAGCGCTGTGTCTGAGAGTGTCTCCCTGTCACAGTGACAATAACACAGCTGCTGCTCACAGTCATTAAACTGACCTGAGGTCAGCTGTGCTCCTTACATATGAACCATGTGACCTCACATCAGTGCTGTGGATGACTGTAGTCATAGAAGAGTAGAGCTGTAGCAGGTGGTGTGAGGAGGAGGTGGTGTATTCTAGTTAACGCAGTACTGAAACACTCCAGCAGAGGGCGCTGTTAAGTCCTTATTGTAACACAGTTACTGTGTGCAGTTAGACTTCATACATAATCTGCACTTATTTCCATCAGACATGCTGTCAGTAAATGATTGGTTTCTATTGATTCTACTTCCTGTTGACTCGTTTGATGACAGTGAAACAATCACAGCTGATTGTGTGATGATGTAAACTGTCACTGTTACATTCAGTGTGTGTGACATAATGTTAGTGCAGGCTGATAACAGCCTGGTTCTGTTAGAAACACATGAACGTGTCCATAGATCAGTGTGTGTTTAACATGAGAGCTTCAGCCCTGCTGATGTGTTAAATAAAGACATGCAGGAAAACTGATGAGACTCTGAAATAACTCTTTATATTTATAATGTAACTCTGCATCAAAAGAACAACAAAGGATCCCAGACAGGTTTCTGTGAACAAAGACCATTCTGATGTTTCTGTGTTTCTAACACTTTGACATTATTAGTAAACAGACTGCAGTGAGCAGCATTTATAAAGAGCTTCTATATAAAGATATGACAGCTGTTTGACAAGTTTATCACTCTGTGTTTGGACCTGATCAGTCCAGCTGTTTACTTGAAACATGTTCATTTACCTGTTCTGTTATATTCATGTTCTTGTCTCTGTTGAAAACACATTTTAATGTCCCTCAGATTTTTCTCCCAGATGAATAAATATAAAAATGACACAAACTGACTGCAGCTACTTTTTGTCCTTTCTGTCAAAAACCTTCATGTGACTCATGAGAGACACGTTTCAGCTGTTTGTGACAGATCAGAGGCCAACAAGTCATTTATAACACTTTCCATCATTGTTTAAAGTTCTCAGTGTTTCTGTGTTGCTGCGTATAGGATCTCCCAGCATCATCACTGTGCTGTCCAATCATTGTGTGCGAGGTTACCCTTATAGTGCGATGTGTGTTTGCACAAAGAGAAGCATGTGTGTCAAATATAAATAAGCACAGAACAGAAACAGCTGCTCGTTTCTTCTGTTTAGAGTCAAGTTAGTGTTTTGTGTCTTTGTTTGAGGCCTGATGTCGAGCAGAGGTGTGTGTAACTGCACTGGTCTGTTATATGTGTGAAGTGTGTGCTTCTCTTCAGCATCATCTTTGTCACTGCTGATTCCTTTGTGTCATCATGTGTTGAGAAGAGAGAACAGTTATAACGGAGGAGCAAAAGGAAGCCCTGAAATCTGCATCAACAAGGAAGTGTTGGCTCACCAGTGATCCCAGCAGAGCCACTGGTTTGGCTCCAGTTGTTCTAGATTCAATGATGTTGTTGCTACAGATACATGTCAGCATCTTTATTGAATTTTATATGAAGCAGAAATGGTGTCATTAGGAGAAGAAGAGGAGAACAAGTCCGGCGAGGAGGCAGCAGCTCTTAAAGATGAAACAGCAGCTCAGCCCTGAGCTCAGAGAGCTGCACATGAAAAAGCTCCTCAAGCAGATCCTGTCAGAGGTTTGTCATCAACAGGAGGAACTGTTCACATCATAGGATGAAGATGCTGTCAGCTGGATGAAGAAGGTTATTTAATGCAAACGTTCACACTGAAGTCAAATTGTTGTCGTGTTGAACAGATTCATGTACTGATCGTCTCCAGAATGTTAGAAGAGCTTCAATGAATCATTAGAAACAACTTACAGCTGCACAGCTGTGTCAAACACATCTGTGTGTCATTGTGGGATTGTTGTGTTTCTACATGTGACACACGTCTAAAACATGCACACAATCTGAACACAAACAGGGACTCATGTGTTCCCACAGCCAGATGCTGAGAGCCATTTCCTTGTAGTCCTGTGTCTACATACATGAACCATTAGATGTTATTGGAATGATTGTCAGCTCTGATAGTTTCATGTGTGTTTAGCTGGACGCTGTTTGATCCTCGACATGTTTAAAGGTGTCCAGTCCTGAGACACTGGGGCTGGAAACAGCTGTGATGTCATTGGACTGTCACACAGACAGAAGTGCATGAAGTGAGCAGCCGAGGAGCCGCTGATGTTTTGGATTCAACAGCATTTGAAAGGTCGACACAGACACATTTGCACACAGAAAGCTGAATCTGTCATATGCCACAGTGAACTCACTGTTCAGTGTTTTTCAGGAAGCTTCTTAACTGCCTCTGCTGCCAAACAAGCAGCTGATGTCCTTGAGAAGAAGCTGAAGAAGTCTTCAACAACAAATACAGGAAGTGGACTTTCAAATACTAGATTCACTTTAGACTCACAGAGAAATGACTCAACCAGCTGTGTTTGACTCTATGAAAGGTCAGTGTGTGTCTGCACACAGACTGTTGTGTTGGACTGTTATTCAGTTGTCTGCTGAATGTTTTCAAATGTCTGCATCTCAGCTGTGATGAGGCTGGGGGTCATGGGAGGCCACCGTAGCAGCCTCTTCAACATCATGACATCATCATAAATGCTGCTGGACTGTCTGATGGGCTGACGGTGAAAAAGCCGTCGGGAAGGAAACAGAAGACGTTTCAGAGGCTGCAGCAGATTTCTTTGATTCGGGGCCTTTTTCAGCTTTATTGGACAGAGCAGTGAAGATAAGTGACAGCAAAGCAGAGAGAAAGGGGGCGTGGCCCGGGTCAAAGCCAGGCCAGCTGCTCTCCACCTCGTGGTCACCTGCTCATCCTAGTGAGCTCCACCAGCAGCCCTTTCACACACTTTACACTGTCAAACACTGTGTGTGGACCTCAGCTAACAACAGGCTACATTTAAGTCTGGACTACATGCTTTTATATTGTTTTTATTCCATCAGCAGCTCAACATCATGAGCAGCTTTGACATAAAGACATCAAACTCAAGCTGACTTTAAACTACTTTTAATACAGGGGCTCAAAAACAACAACATCTTTATTATATATCAGGACACAAAGTCATTTCATCTCAAAGGGAAACAGCTTTATTTGGAATAACCAGCACTATCAACTGGTTTGGGATCTCCACCAGTTTCATGTCTTTGCAGCTTCTCCAACAAAGTTCCTGTAAAATCAGCATGTTTGTCTTTATTGGTTTGATAGTGATTGATTATTCAGTCCCAATCTGCTGTCATCTAAAGAACAAAATGATGTTTCTATGAGTCACAAAGCTCCAGATGTTGTCGGCTTCACAAAGAAAACAAAGAACTTAAACACAAAGTGTTTGGAGCCAAAATGTTCCCAAGCTGCTCTTTTTGAAATGGCAGAGGTACAGTGGTGTCTAACAGCACACTGTGGAAGGCAAACATGTTATTGTTGGATGAAACTTCATGAATCCTTTGTAGATTTGAGCTGTTGGAGCCTTTCTTTTCTCTTCAGGTGTACAGATGCTGAGGAGGCAGGTGGAGCAGGTGGAGCTGTTGTGATGCTGGCAGAGGGTGTGTCTTAGTAACTCTGTGAGGCAGAACTGGATCCAACATTGTGGATGTGTTGATGTTGGAGCCATTAAGAGTCTCTGGCCACACTGTAGGATTTCCCTTTGATCCACTGTGGGGGCATTTTGGAGTCTGTCAGTGAAACTCTTCATGTTTGTGTTTGACTCCAGTTTATAGAAACAGAGAAATGTGTCATGCTTTTGTTCGGCCTCCACAAATACACACATTTGTTCATTGGTTGGACTTTTTGGAAGGAGACACATTGAAAACCATGTTAATAAGATCTTGTTGTTTCCTGTGGATCCGACACAGAGAGTGGACTTCAGACAGAAAGCGTGGAAGAGATTTTAGAGGCCGTGTGTGGCAACAGGAAGTTTCTGTGTGTTTGCTGATCTTACATGTGGAAAACAACACGTGATGTTTGTGAAGTTCTACAATGATCATTGTTCTCACAGCATTTTGAGTGGGAACAGTTCAAACTGGGAGTAGTGGGAGTTGTTTACTGATTGAAACAAGCTGAATGTTTCTGTGACGATGAAGATCAGCAGCTCAGCTGATCAATGAACTGACATCTATCAGTCGTTTCATGAGATGAAGTCATCAGCAGACATTTGTTCTGACTGTGTGATGAATGTCAGAACGTCAGGGCTCTGCTTTAGTCACTGCTTGATGATCATTGGCTCATTGTTGAATCCAGGGGCCCAGTCTGACCTCTGACCTTTGCTGCAGGTCTTCTGTGTTATCTCCACTTTCATGTCTGATCTTCTGCTGTATCGTCCAAAATAAACATCTGGATCATTTCCAACACTTCAGCAGATCTTTAGTTTGGGCAGTGCAGCACAGAATAACACATATTGTACTATACTGCCCACTTCCTGATCTTATTGGATCTGTGTGTGAGGTTGGTGAAGGAAACACATGTTTACTGAGTGAGTCGCTGCCATTAGGAACTAGTTTTTATATCACAGCCTGGAAATCACACAGGACCATTTCTGCAAGTGAAAAGTCGTCATTGGAGGAAAATCATTGTGTAGTTTGTGCGACTGAAGAATTGTCCCAACTACATGTGCTGCTGACCCTTGACCTTTTCTTTAGGTGCACAGAGGAGTCTGTGGGAACATCCAGAACTGAGGCATCTTGTGTACAAACGTGTTCAGACCAGATGTCAAATGATGTCAGATGTCATCCGTGAATGGATGCAACTGTGGATCGTTCCAATAAAATGAGGCAGTTTTGTAAGTACAAGCCCACTACAACCCATCATCAACATTTTAAATTACATTATACATCTTCACTGATATAAAGCACCACTATTTTAACCTGATTCACTTTTTCCACCCTAACAGTTCATTCCTCAAATCAAACAAGATATTTGACCCTAAAAAAATGCATCAACAAATAATTTTGTAATAAAATATTTATTCTTCAACTTTTACAAGTGAAATCAAACAAGTGTGTTTAAGAGTGAAACCAGAGTGGAAGCTGCTCATATAGAGTCCAACCCAGGCTAAAGTAAGCTGAGTAGAGCAGCACCATCAAAGTGTCGGCTCTCTGAACACGGTGCAAGATCGCCATCTGCAGGACTAAACTAGTTTTTCTCGCCCTCCTCGTCAACATCAAGATGATGTCATCGTACAGCAACTGATTCCCTGTCCGTCTGGAACAAAGCATTTACATTAAAAAAGACATTTACAGAAAATACAAACACCAACAACACATCTCATCATCACATGATATTTTATTATTTATTATATTATATATTTTTATTGTACCATCAACATCAACAAATACCAGCATATTTTCTTTGAGATTGAGTAGAGTGGACCTTTCCCTTGGTTCACTTCCTGCTCGCAGCATCAGCTGACCTCTGACTTCCTGGTTAAGGTCTCTCAGCGTTGACTGGAATATCAAATCGGACTCACACCATGTTCTTGTAATGTGGTCATGTCTGTCCGCTGTTTGAAGAGCATCTCTGGCCTAAACACAATAGGAAGAACAACAACACGGCAAAAAAAAAACAACACATTTCCATATTAGATGAAGGGCACCGTAACTGGAAATGGTAACATTCATCTGATGCTGCTTTGGATTTATCTTCTGTTTTAGATCAACTTTGATCACTTCGAGCCATCTTAAGTCCGTTTGTTCTAACTTCTCACTAACATCTCGTATGATTTCAGATCCCTGCTGTTCCCCAGCTGCCCTGTAGGTTTGTGCTTTGACCTCCAGAGGGCGACAAATCAGCACAGACAGAGAGCTCCATTCAAACTTTGCTGCCATCAGGAATAATTCTTCAAATATAATCATCAGTGTTTGAGCAGCTATGATATCAGGGACAATCTAGACATGTGTGACAATACTGAACATGTCACATGACACACCTCAAACATCATGTGATCCACTCTCAGTCTGCACTTTCATTCATGACTTCAACAGGTTGAAATGAGCTTTGAAGAAACATTCAGTGAAATAAATCTTTCATGGATTCATGTGAGCAGCAGATGAACTTTACAAAGAATCAGTGGATTTATCTTCTGTTTTAGATCAACTTTGATCACTTCGAGCCATCTTAAGTCCGTTTGTTCTTCTCACTCACTAACGTCTCGTATGATTTCAGATCCCTGCTGTTCCCCAGCTGCCCTGTAGGTGGCCTCAGTGTGTCTCACACCATTTACAGATGATTACAGGTCGTTTACAGTTCAAACAGGTCCAACATAAGAAATATGCAGAAAATATCCTGCTATAACAGTTTGGGTCAAAGTGCAGATGTTCCAGATGTTCTGAGTCTGTCTGTGTTTCATGTTAACATGTAGATGTTGGACCAAAGTGAAGCTTTTTGATGTGACAGCAGGAATGTGAAGTGTAACTCTGAGCTGTAGGAAATGAAACTAAACGGACTTTTTCTCCTTTATTTATAGGAAAGTGTAGGAGAGCAACAGATGAACAAGCGTTACTGTAACAGGAAACATCAGAGGACCTTTATGTTCATCATCATCACTGTTTCCTTGTTCTGTCACAAACACACACTTCCTGCTCTCTCTCTGATGGATCTGATTGGCTGTTTCATTCACAGGAGGTCAGGGCGTCACACAAACAGCTTTAACTGCAAGGCCTCAGCTTAACCCACTGATGCTGATCACACAGACCCACTAATAGAACTGTTTTATCAGGGTTTGATGCAGCGTCAGCATTAATGTCACATTTAATCAGACACATTTACATTACAAGCCCACTACAACCATATGGAACTCCAAAGTGTTCAAAATTAAATAAATAAATAAGTCATGATGAAATAAATAACTATGTGAATAAATAAGACACAGATATGTAATGTGAGAATGATATTGTGAAATAATTGAACACATTTTGAAAAAAAGCTCATTATTGTGAAATATATTGCATTCTGCTATATAAATTTACTTATTATTGTGAAATATTATTTCATGATCATTATTTTTCACAATAACAGAGATTATTCCTGAGGCATTTTATTTATTCCCAGCCATTTTTAATCCAAAATGTCCTTTTTTCAAAGTCAGTCTTTATTTCAAAATCCCGTTTTTCCCAATGGCCTATTTATTTCATTATTATTACACATTATTTGACCACAAGCAATCTTTTCTGGTTTGACGCCGTCTTTGTAGCCAGAAACCAGCTCTCTCCTCGGCTTCCTCCACTACACGCTTCCCCCACGCCAGGCTCCTCCGTCACTATAAAGGGGAGAGTCATGAGCTCCATCACCCTCACCTGTGCCGTCCAACGTCCCGCCACCAGCCTCCACTGCAGCAGGCCAGAGACCACACCCCTGCCACAATAAGTAAAAGTATATCCTTGCTGTACCCTTAATGCTAAATGTGCTAAATTAACCGCTGCCTTTGCCCCTTTGGGATTATTCTTATGTCACTGGGATGTTGACCTTTGACCTTCACATTAGAGAGATGGGCAGACATAATTAGTGTATGAATTTTAAAGTAACAGGTAATAAAGAGAGTGTAGCAAATGTAGTCAGGTTTATTACTCTGTATCACACATGAGTGCCCGAGGGAGGCGGGGCTGACTGGGGAGACACAGGAAACAGAGAGACAGGGCTGACTCGACATGAAACGATGAAACGTGGGACACGGGAACAGAAACTAAACACAGGCTGAAATGAACACTGAGGGAGGGAGAACTAAGATTACTGAGAGCCTGATAAATAAGAAGAACAAAAACCAAGAAAAACAAGAGTCAAAGAAAACCAAAAACACAAAGCATTGGGCCAGGACCCACTGCTGTGACATTTATATGTGATAAAAACATTAAAAACTGCTCAGATGTTGAAATCTTTCTACGTATACTTTAGGTTCAGCTCTCCAGCCTGGCATTTGGTTAAGCATGATTCAAACATTTGATTTTGTTTAACTGGTTTTAATTATAGTTACTTTTTGTGAACATTTGTTGCAGCATTTAAAAATACATCATTTATTTTCAAACTTTTGTTTGATTTAGAGCATCATATTTGACCAACGTAAATATTTAAATTTCATATAAAATAACTGAAACAGTGAACTAAATATCTGAAATCTTTCCTTCCTTAAAAGTTATAATCCTACTTAAGTTATAGTGCAAACGCTTAAGCAACAAATATACTTGATGCTAATTAATTAATATTTCCCTTTGATGTTGCAACTATGCGGTCACTTCTGTCTTTAAACAAAATAATATTTTCCAGTTACAGAAATCATAAAGTCCAAACTAAAGTGCTACTGTTGCTATATGCATTTTATATAAATCATGGATGATGGTCCTGACATGAAGGAAGAGAAAGTTACAGGTTGCATCCTTTGACTTTGTCTCCGTGCCTTTGGGCGATTTTCAGAAGGACAGATGTTTCTGTTCAATTCTTAAATCAATTTTTTCAAACACAAACACTATTTTAAAGCTTCTAGAGAGTAAAATCTTAATGATAATTATAATAACAATAATAAAAACAAAAGCTCTCAGCTCCATCAAACCAAGCAGCAGAAAGAACAATAACTGAAGAGAAAACTTTAACCTTGTAGACTTCATTATGTTCCAGCTGCTCTACAGACGCTGTGACCTCGAACTTAAGCAGGTCGTAAAGTATGTGCAGCTCAATAACTTCATAATCAGACCCTGTGGTATTTAGGCAGCAGAACAACTAAGAATAACAACTACAAATAATGTTTTTAGGTTTCTGTTGTACTGCAAGGTTCTGTACAGGAGAACCAAACCAAGAGCAAATATTACGTCTCATTTACACCTGAGCACGAAGAGCCATCAACATTTAGCAAATTGAATCATCTTTGTTTAGATGCAAGAAGAATCATATAGAAATGAAAAAGTAGAAATAGAAATCCAGAGCAAAGATATCCTCTAATTCAGCGTAGCACATGTGCAGCTGCTGCGATTCACGTAAGCATTCGGCTCGTCGCTGTTGCAGATTTTTCTCTCGCTGTTCTGGCTCACAGCGCTGCAAACACAAAAATAAATATCCCCAAAGGTGTGAAAGGGAGCTAATTAGTAAGAGTATTGTTACTCTCCGCAGGAGTAGTCCAGCAGTAGAAATCAGTCCAATAACAAGGTGTGTAACATCTAGCAGGGTGACAGAAAAACCCAGGGTAACTTCTAAGGACCTCAACGTCTCTCACATTGTGTTTTTTAAACATGCTTCCATTTGTCACTTCAGTCTTTACTCTGAAATACAGGAAGAGAAATCATGGCTGAAACAATTTCTCATGAAACCAGGGGTGTGGTCCAACAGTCAGTTTGGTGAGGAAGGTTCCTAACTGAGAGAAGTGACCCAGAAGTATCTGTGTAGCAGCCACAATGAATCCAGATCATGAGCTTTATTAACTGATCAAAGTCTCTTCTTTCATCTTCTGTATCATTCAGTTTGCATTGGTAATGCCCATTATTGTAATGCTTTTTTAAGACCAGCAAAACTTTATTTCACTTTGGGTTAGCTGGGATAAGTGATGGATGGAGGGAATTTTACTTCAGCCACAGAAATCCTAAACAGGAAGGAGGAGCAGAGTTACAGTGGATCACTATCCAGCAGGGAAACAAGGTTTATTTCAATTTCTTGGCCATGAGTGAGATTTACTGAGTGGGCAAATTAGGGAGACGACACCATCAGATCCCGAGCCCTCCATGTGTTAATCAAGAGACGGCTGCTGTGCTACATCCATAAATAATGAATAAATTAGGAGCTAAAGCTGAAAGGACAGTTTATTTGTACCATCTTCACGTGAACACATTCAAGAACATCACAGATGAAGAAACATTAAAAACTTCCACACTATATAAAGCAAGAAACATAGTTTTTCTTTCAGGTGGTTTCAGAAAAACAGAAACATCAAACATCTCCAAGACTCTCTTTGAAAGAACTAAAAACCTTTGTTCTCATGGTCCAATCATGAGTGAACTCCCCGATGAAGCCTTGTGTGCTAAAACATGTCAGAGTTTTAAAGGTTAAACATGAGTTTCCAAACCGTTTTGCTGGAGAACAATGAACTATTTGACTGAGTTTCAATCATTTACAGACGAGCAAAACCAGGACAGAGAAAAAAGGACAAAACTGACTCAGTAAAACAACAGAAAAGAAGATCCCATGTAGATCTGTATTATGTAGAAGTTCAGCCCAGCAACCAGTTCAGTTCAACACAAGTTTAAATGATTCTATCTGAACTCTGTGGAGCCTGATCTCAAGCTTTTTGAGTCCGACACAGAAACCAGAGGATCTTTCTGTGTCTTCAGATTCACTGTGATCCAGTGATGGGAGTGATTTCAGCCCTGAGTGATCGCGCTGATGTTTGCACAGAGCAGACAATGAGGTGAATGTTTGGGCACATTGGTAACAGTGAAACAGTTTATTAGTAACGTGGGATCGTTTGTGTGCAGAGTATGAACTGAGATTCCTGAAGCTCTTGTCACACTGGTCACAGCTGTAGTTTCCTTCCATGTGTGTACGTTCATGAATGTTACGATGACCTGACTGTGAGAAGCTTCTCTCACATTCTTTGCAGTATTTCAGTTTGTCTCCAGTGTGTCTACGTTGATGTCTTTTTAGGGTCTTTTGCCGACTGAAAGTTTTTCCACAGAGGTCACAATGAAAGTCTTTCCCACCACCACAGTGATGACAGGGTTGAGAACTGGATCCATCTGTGTCGCTCTGCTTCTAAACAAAGACACAAAGACAGTGTAAGTCAGTCCTTCAACATTTGTATCCTGAACGTCGCCTGAAATAAAGAGCATCTCTGCAGACGTCCAACTACATTTGACTGTTTCAGTTAACACACTCAGTTTACTGGGCTGCAATAACTACAATACTACCACCATAATACTACAGTAATACTAAAATCATAACTGAAAGGAAAATCTGAATAATCACTCAGAGCTGCTTTTCCATGCAGTAGAATTGCTAACATGCTAACACAGTTTAATGAGCAGAGTTGTTCCAAACAGTCAGGCTAAAATGACAAGATAACAATATAAATACATACCTCACAGTAGCTGCACTTGTAGAGTCTCTTTCTGGTGTGGATCTGTTGGTGTCCTCTCAGGTAACGTGGAGATTTAAAAGTCTTCTCACACAGGTCACATCGATAAGGTCTCTCCTCAGTGTGGGTAAACATGTGTCGTTGTAACTGTGCGTCTGTTGTAAACTCTTTGCCACACTGTTCACAGCAGTACACATCATGTCTGGTGTGAATGCATAGGTGTGTATTTCGGTTCCCTCTCTGGCTGAAAGTTTTTCCACAGATGTCACAGCTGTATGCCTTAATTCCAGAGTGGGTAACTAGATGACTCTGTAAGTTGCTACTGTCAGTAAAAGCTCTGCCACACTGATCACAGCTGTACGCTTTAACTCCACTGTGGATGAGTTGGTGTGTTTTAGGGAACCCTTCAAGGAAAAAGACTTTCCACACAAGTCACAGCTGAACGGTCTCTCTCCAGTGTGGATGACCTGATGCCGCTTTAGTTTAGCCCTCACAGTAAAACCCTTCCCACACTCGTCACAGGTGTGTTTTTTCTCTCCCTTTCTTCTGTGAGGTTTGTCGGCCTCCTGAGAGCGCTGACTTCTGGCTCCATGTTGGTCCTGCAGTGACAGAGATACAAACAGAGGCAGTGAGTGAAATGCAGTCGTGGAACAAACTCAAACTTCAAACTCCATTAACACTAGTTTTAAACCTGAAGGTGGAGCGTGGCACCAAACACCTTAAAGGTCTCTTATCCCCACCTGCTGGTAGTTCTAACACATTACATCCAACCTGCTGTTAAAGATAATTCATGACTGTTCAAACACTAAAATCACACACACACACACACACACACACACACACACACACACACACACACACACACACACACACACACACACACACACACACACACACACACACACTTTTATAATTTAGATTATTTTGTTGTTTCCTATTACATATTTCTATAATTTGTATAGATTTATACAGAATTATTCAGTGATAATAAATCCTATGTTTGTTTATTCTAAAGGAACCCCGTTAGCTTCCACAACAGATGTTGCTCGTCTTCCGTCAAATACTCACATAAAATATTACACAATAAAGTGGATTCAAGATATCCACATAATTTCACTCTTACATCCACAGTGAGGTTTCACAATTGTTCAAATATAAGCAATCAATAATAATAATAATAATATCAATAACATTGAGGCACATTACACAAATTTCAAAAACAAATCATGTCTTACAATATTTACAACAACTAAAAGCTCTGTAAATCGGCTTTTAAGTGCTCATTGAAGTTTTGAATAATTCTCTAATTTTTTAAGGCAACTTATTCCACTTAAAAGTTGCTCTAAATGTAACAGTTTTACAAAACGTTACTTTTAACTCGAGCATTTACTAAATTGCAGCTTGTTGAAAACTGTGTAATATGATGATGTATTTCATCTGGATACTGCAGCTGAGCAGAATAAATGTGGTGTGTTTAACAGAATTGCTTTCTTTAGAACTACAAGTAAGCCATAGAATATTTTAGCCTGTACAGGAAGCCAAGAAAGGTTATTATGCATTTTATCAATATTAGTATAGTATGAACATCTTCACACTAATCTGGACGCCTTATTCTGGACTAACTGAAGTCTGTTAAGATCTGTCTTATTAGCTGCTGACCAAATGATTGAACAATACTCCAGATGAGACATTACTAGTGCATTAATGACATCTTTCATAATGAAGAAGTGATACACAAAGAGCATTTCATAGCCATAGCTATGCCTTGTCGGCAGACTCATGTGACATTAGTGATGTTTGTACTTTCAGCGTTAACTTGGTTTTAAAGCCTTTAAAATATACGCCGTTCAATAGTCGACCTTCATCTGACAGAGAATGTGATGATTTTGTGGATAATTAAAGTCAGTCATATATCCACAAACACAACAAGCTGAAAGTCAGTGATGCTGCTCGGTTTGCAGTCCTGAACATCACGGCACAAGCAGGATTCACTGCACTGTTAATGTTAGCTGTGTTATATTGCTGCCTCTGTTCGGTGGTGTCGAGCCAAACGCACTTTAACGTGTGTTTGAACGAGCTGACGGTTCACTCGTTAAGCTGAAAGAAAGATGCTTTAATCACAGCAGTCACACATGTGTCCACTGCACCATCTGGAACTCTTCTTGTTTACACTCGTAATAACACAAACACTAAATCCTGCTTCTCTGGTGCTGTTGTGTAGCAGTGTGTACACCTGAGACTGTCACCTGTCTGTCTGTCCTGCACTCTCTCTGTTTCTTTCTCTCTGATTGTGGAATAAAAGTATGAACATGTGTTTATAAGTTACACTTGTGTTTGAATCCTGCAGCTTATCACACATTTGATTTCCATGTGTGACGACTGCAAGTGTCCAGAGTGAGGACAGACTGAGGGAGCCACTGCTGCACATCATCTGTGAGGCTTTGCAGCCCTGATGATCCACCAGGACAAACTCAGCAGTGTGTGAGGAAGAGGAGGAGGAAGAGCCAGCAGCACAGAAATGAAGCCCAACAATCATGTTTCACAGTCCTGTGGTCTCAGCCTCAGATACTCATCAAATCACACAGAGCTCATGTAGAAACAAATGAACTAAATATGTTCTCCTTCATTTCTGTCAAACAAAGCTGTATGAAACGTTTCCAGCTGGTAGTATCATGGTTGCTAGGCAACCTGGGCAGCGCGACGGAGGCTAGACGTCCCATTTCACGAGCCTACGAGCCTCGCACTTCGGCCTTAGCGGTCTTTGAGTACGCGGCCCTTGAGGACTTTAAAGCTGCAGAACCTGAATCAGGATACAGCCATGATGATCTCCAGCCTCGTGCTCGCCAACATTCTGACCTGAGTTAAGAAGACGATCACTGAAATGGTCTCAGCAGGTCCTTTGATGACAGCAATGAAATGCAGTGGTAAGGCTTTTTGGGGATTAAGTTCGTTTTCATGGCAAAGAAGGACGATGCAGTTCATCTGATCACTCCTCATAACATTCTGGAGTGCAGGCAAAATGCTATTATAAAAACTTAAGCAGCAACTTCTCCAGGTTCCAATATTTATGCAATTCTCAAACCTTTTGGCCACGACTGTATAACCTCTTCTGAAGTTTAGTGGATATTATACATGGTTATGCTCAGGATGTGTCGGCCAGTTTCCACTGGAAACGCCTTTTGGTTAAACTGTCAGCGAGGAATTTGCATTTGCACTGTTACATTTTTATATAACTTTAATGCACATAAACAACAGCTGCTTGTTTCAGTGAAAATACATTGATGGGTTTTTAATAAAGTTGTGCAGCTGTAAAGTATTTTGTCTGGTGTCAATTCTATCGTCAGCTACATCGTTATGGCAAATGTTCAAATGTATATGGTGATAAATATCTTTGGTCATATGGTCCTGCTCTGTCTGTCACCTTCTGTGTTGAGCTCATTGTTTCCTCTGTAGTGGCTGAGCTGAGTCCAAGTAGCTGAAAATGTTCCTCTGCTGCTCCGTCAGACTCTCCTCCTCCTGCTGATCAGCTGGGACACAAAACAGATCTTTGTTAGGCTCCACACTGCACTGAAGAGTCAAAGTGTCTCATATGTTCATCTGACAAGTAAAAGAACACATTTTTGTTTCCCGAGGTGGGCAACTTGTTGGAAACAAACACAAAAGGTTTGAGCACTGATACCTGCCATTGCTGGCATTGAAAGATGCAACGCCAGCAATGTGGATTGTCAAGACTCAAACCAATCATCAAGCAAAGACAACAGGGATCATTTGTTTCTGTTTATTTAGCATTCACAGCATTTGTAGTTGCCTTCTGTGCAGGGGAAGTCCACGCACACTGTGTGGTACCGCCATCCGCAGAAGGTGCATTCAACCTCTGTAAGAGAAACGAGGTTGTCTGAGACTGAAATGATATTCACTAAAGAAGTGGTGATTTGTAAAACTTCACATTTTGATCCGGGATGTACTCTGCATGAAACCAAGCGCTCACTCTTCCTGCTCAACAAATGACAAGGGCGGAGCCTTATACCACGTGATACAGAAGCTGTGCCGTGTGATGCTAAAATTAGCAGGGAAAAAACAACGGAGAGCACGTCAGGGATGACGAGAAAGTGACAGGAGAAAATCCGTCCCGGTCAACCACCCAAACATCAATAACGGGAACCTTATACAGCGCTTCCCTATACACGTCGAACTCCCGCAGGCACAAAGACATCACGGAGGCTATCACTTATCACCTGACCAAAGATATGGCTCCATCAACACTG
Source organism: Rhamphochromis longiceps (assembly GCF_057381845.1). Classification (NCBI taxonomy): domain Eukaryota; kingdom Metazoa; phylum Chordata; class Actinopteri; order Cichliformes; family Cichlidae; genus Rhamphochromis; species Rhamphochromis longiceps. The sequence goes on from NW_028187224.1 coordinate 1,096,187, forward strand.
TGCAAAACGAGGGATTTAGGAAAACGATCAACACCCTAGACAAACGCTACACAGTGCCGTCCCGCAACTATTTTTCTATTGTTGCACTACCTGCTCTGTACACGCAGCGTCGAGCAACGGTGGAGACGGAATTTCAAGCAGGACAACATTTTGCTGCAACAACAAAACGTGAGACATTTGTTGTTTTATGTTTATTTATTGTTATGAGAGAATCATGATCTCAATTCTAAGCCAAAAAATCGTGATTCTCATTTTATGCAAAATCGTGCAGCCCTAACATTAACACAAAACTATTGTTTCACCAGAGAAACACACATGAAGAGAGAGAGAGAGACAATAACAGCTACCAAACAGTCGTCATAATTCGTCACACAATGAGAAAAGGACAAATCAACAAGTAACAATGACTAATTAATATTAAAATCTGTAACATAATGTATTGTTTGGAGTTTAGTCTGATTGGTTCAGGATGAGCTGCCATTATCCAATCACACGTCTGCTTACCTGCATCTTTTCTCTTTTTTCTAACCTGAGCACCTGATGGCTTTGAACTTTTGTTATCCAACTTCCATTGGTTTGAATTTTGCGCTCCAGTACAAACACAAATCCCCCAACCCGAGGATCAGCACAATTAACCTAACAGCAGGCACGTGCAGAGGGGGGGGGCTAGAGGGGCTTGAGCACCCGCCCCTTTCCTGATGGGTGCCCAAGGTGCCCTTTTGTTGAAGCAACTTTTTTTTTTTTAATTATTATTATTATTTTTTTATGTGTGTGTGCGTGCGGAGTCCTGTCTGTGCCCCTCAACAATAATATTTAACTATTAATCATAGTTTTGCTAAATAAAAGGATCTGGCTTGCATCAGTCACATGATCACATTTAACCAATGATCGCCCTTGACGGCAGAACGCGCTGGTTACGAGCCGGGAACGAGCTCACAAAGAGCACGCGCATTTTTAGCGGTCCGGAGCTGTAGGAGAAACACAAGTTAACTCAGAGACACAGACTGATGCGACACAACCAGTAAGTAGGTGTACAGCGCACACTGTAGTGTGTAGCACCCAGGAGTATTAGCTTATTACGTACATGTTGGTAAGCTGTCTTGTTGCAACTGACGAACAGAAACAAACGAGCGTGCTGTGTGTGCAACAGCGCGACAAACATTACCTGTCCTTTTATTAACTGCACAAGTAGTGCTGGTCACAGCTGCTGGCTACCTGTGTAAGGCTGTCATGGGTCTGTAGCTCTGTCACTGTTTTAGGGAACATATTTAGTTTTAAAGTAAGTTTCCGGGCTTTTCCTGCCTTTCTGGAGGGATTATATTTCACTAAAAAACGATCTAATATGCATGTCCACATAATTATGCATTATTATAATTATAATATATTAAAAACACACGCTGTATTTTAAAGAACATACATTAAGAAGCAGATTATATTAGATTTATATTTTAAATAAGACAAAAGTTGGATTTTACAGCAGTAAAATGATTGTATCTCTACAGTTTAAACATGTAATAAGCTTTGCCCTGCACAGAGTGGATAGTGAAACAAATGGAATCATCATAAATACATTATTTCATATTTATTACTTCCCCCTCCTCATTGCTTTATTATAGTAGCTCTAATAATGAATAATAATGTAAGGATTCTGGATCAGCACCATGATGCTCATAGTATATACAGTATTCTGAAGAAGGTCTAAAATGTCACTGTGTGTGCGTGCATGTGTGTGTTTTATTTAGATGGATTTTTAAAAACATATTACTCATGATATAACATTGTGCAGACATGGCTGGTAAGGACATGAGGAGGAAACAGCAGGAGCTGTGTGAGGCTACTAAAGGCAGGGCTATAACATTTTTCTGTCATCATTTTATTTTAGATTAAGTGTAAGAGTTGTTAGGTGTGGATAATTAGATTATAGTTTATTGCAATAGCAAGTTGTGCCTTGTTCTCACATAGACAGCAAGTGCAGAGTGATATATGAAATGATGGGATGGAAGGAAGAAGAGAAGCAAAGAGTGATTCACAGGCAGAGCTTAAATTATTTCTCACAGTTTTTTGTTGCCTTATGGTTCCAAGCGCTGTCACCAATCTTTGCATTTAGTTATTATCTCACGACACTTGTTTAATCAGCTACCATCTCTCCTGTGGACTTTTTACTGTCTACAGTCTCAGACCAACACAGCCCTGCCCTCCAGCACTATCCACATGTAACCCTGGTAAGATTTACAGCAATCAGAAGTACAGGGTTCTTTGAATGCATCGTAGTCCTTGTCTGATAGTTTAATTTCCGGGCTTGCCCTGAAGGCACCATCTGCAGCTCCGTGCGCGTGAAGGTGTGGTGTAGAGGAAAAAGGACGGCAAGGAAAAACTCCATGCTGCCGCGGAGCACGGTTTTTTCCAGTTGAAAGAGAGGAAAGAGGTTTAATTAACATTTGTGAGAGAGCTGTCGTTAGCGGTGAACCACAGACGGGTACCTACCTGAAAGGAGTCGGAGTATTTCTTTGAACTTTTTGAACTATTCTGGTGAGTTAGCCTAGCTCACTTAGCACCGCTATTGCAGTTCAATGCACTGGAAAAAATAACTAACCAGTCAGAATAGTAGTAAATGTGTTTAATGATGTTTAAGATGTGTTTTCATAGTATTGCAATGTTGTGACAGTTTTGTTTATTATGAGTGTCTAATGTTTTTACTTTCTTGGGCCTGCTAGTTCAGCCGCGGCCAGCTAAGTGCTTATGCGCAGTTCACGTGCAATAGCTGTGCTGTTACTGTAACTGCGGGTGATGCACAGTAATACGGTGTATTTACTTTTAATGTGTCACAAGATGCAAATTTATTTTAATATTTCAAAAGAACCAAGGACATTAGGAACAAGGACATTTAAGGAATGTGGACATCTAACATTCTGCGTATTTGTGTGCAGACTGGTTTTTTTTTTTGAGGTACAGTTCCATGGGTGCCAAGTGAGGAGCTGGTATCGTGGGTCTAAGACACTGTTGCTGCTGTGGAGGCCTTCTCTGTGTCAGGACGCCGACACGTTGATGCCTGCCGTACCAGGAGGGCGGTAGGGAAAAAACAAAAGGAAGCCCACCTGAGAGATACCTTATCATTTTCTTTGCTACTTTTTCTCCGCCTGAGATTCAGGTCATTTTCAGTTCTTAACCCAAGACAGTGGGTAACTGAATAAACTGACACCATAAGGAACTGGACACTCACATGCTATTTTCTTTTCTTTTTCCTTTTCTTTGGGGTGTTGAAATATTGTGTTTCTTGTCTTACATCTATTTTGATTGTTTCAATTATTTTTGTGATGCATTTGAGATGGTTACTGCATTTGGAGGTATCCCTACATTGAGGATGAGCAAAGGGAACTGATCCAAAAGGAAATATATAAAGCAAACTTTGTTTCACAAGCCTGTGGTCGTGCGTGTTATGTGGGTTGGAAGTCTCATTGCTCTTACAGAGTTGCTACCGCCAATCTCCTTCCCAAACCTAGATTCGGATATTGTAGACATTGCACTTGGGCGAGCAGTATAGATCATCTCTTTATAGATAGAGGGACACACGTCCAGGTTACACACAGCAACCCCTCAACAGCAACATTGTACCCATCAGGTAAAGCATCGGCTACGTTTGCTTTGCCTTGTTGCCCATATTAGATTCTTGATGAAAGTGTGTTGTTGTTATTCAGCCTGGTTCAATGTGCCCCTTTTCAGAGGTGGGACCAAGTCATTGTTTTGCAAGTCTCAAGTAAGTCTCAAGTCTTTATCCTCAAGTCTCAAGTCAAGTCTCAAGTAATGTCAGGCAAGTCAGAGTCGAGTCTCAAGTCACTGGTGTAAAAGTCCGAGTCAAGTCACAAGTCTGAAACTTTGAATTTCAAGTCCTTTCGAGTCTTTAAAAAAAACAAACGAAAAAATAATGTTGCAGTTATGCTAAATGTAAATATTAGACCATGTAATTTTTAAATCTGTGTTTTTCTCAACACATGACAAAATAGTGAACTTAGAAAATATACACAAATTGTGAAATTGCACCTCTTTAAAATGCAGCTCAATTAAACCTAGCTCCAAGAATAATTTTCACCGACAGTTCTGAGATAAGCTGCATGTTATTCTTGGATGCGGTTGTAGGACCGGCTTTAAAATCGCATGACAAAAATATCATACACATTAAAAAAAACTGTATCGCCAACGTAGCCTGGACAACATTTGCTAGTTAGATGAAGTCAGCTATCTCATTGTAGCATATTTATATGCATATTTATAATCATACGGTTCTTGGAGTGAGTGCACACACTCATGAAGTTTAGTAACTTCAGGTCACTGCAACAAGCCCAGGTACAGTTTACCGACGGATGGGTGCAGGACCTTGAAATGCACCGTGTAGAACGAAAGACCATCGTACGTATCATAAGTTTACCAGTCTCACAAATTGTCGTCATAAATACACATTCCTTAACCGTTTATTAATAGGACCTTTGAGCTCAATGGTAATTCATTAGTAGTGGAAATAATTTCTGGTACCCATCACAGAAATGTAGCAGTGACAATAATACTGTATGCTGTAATCGTACTGGGCAATTAGTGATACAAAAAACCTGTTTTATCCTGTGAATAAAAGTATATGTTTTTGTCAATGTACCATAATAACAGAAGCGAAACACAATATTGTGTCAGGACAATTCACTATTTATGCACAATAAATAAAGGAGCATAGCGCGACAATTTCTGTTCTTGCTTGTAACCTATATCACCAGTTATGTTATGAAAGTGACGTATTAACTACTAAAAAACACTGACCTTCGTGTAAATGCTTGGAGCAGACTAACCTGTGAGCTGGAGTGTTCTGGGACGTTATATTTTATCTTTGAATGGCTGCAATCCAGGCCATCCGTCGCGTCTTTGTTACTTCGGAAACATGAACAATTTCTCTTCAACGACGTAATCCGATAACAACCGATCTCTTTACCCGTCGGCTTCCCGTGGCTGTCATGCGACCGGCTATTGCAGTTAATAATACAACGGCTTCTTGACATTTTTGTGTTTCTTTTTATCGCTGTATAACTGATTTTAATTGAAAGCCTGCGTGCGCTAGTACCGCTTGCCACGAGTTCCCAGAATCCTTTGCGGTTCTACCCGTGAATGACGTCACATTTTCAATCTCTATATAATATGCATGTTAAATTTTATATTTGGGGTAAAATATCAAGTCTTTTCAAGTAAACCGGTTCAAGTCCAATTCAAGTCCCAAGTCATTGGTGTAAAAGTCCAAGTCAAGTCACAAGTCTTAGAACATTTTTTCAAGTCAAGTCTAAAGTCATAAAATTAATGACTCGAGTCTGACTCGAGTCCAAGTCATGTGACTCGAGTCCACACCTCTGCCCCTTTTTAACTTTGAGCACCCGCCCCTTTAAACCTCTCTGCACGGCCCTGCCTAACAGACCTACACCTTAGTTCACAGATTCACTTTGTCTAAGGTTGATTTCTGGGATTTCACACAACCCAGGATTCAGATCGTGAATCCATGATGGGCTTGGATTTACATCATTATCAATGAAATGTGCTCTACTTGGAAGCAGCCGGCCCCGCCCCTTTTGACGGGTTGTGTGAGACTTTAAATCATCAAACTGTAAATTATAAATTTTAATTGTTATTGATCCTTTACCCCGAGTCCTAAAGTGTAGATTTATTTTCTTACTCTTCTTATATTTATTGTTTGTTTACTTGCACCGCTGTAACTGCAGCCTCGTCGTCTCGTCTCTCTATATGCTGGACTGTCTGTAGCGGAGATGACAATAAAGTTTACTTTGACTTCAGCAGCGCGCAGGCGCACCGAGGGCTCTCGCGCTCACTTTATAGAATGTAGAAAAAACATGGGTGCAGATTATAAGTCTGTATCATAATATCTGTTTGTTGTTTTTATTTTGTTTTGCGAGTTGGTTATTAGATGCCGCTCCAGCCAGCCAGAGACTCCCCGCCGCCCCGCCCTCTCCTCCCTGTGCCGCCAGCAGCAGGCGCACCTCGCAAACGGAGGGCGCCCTTACTCCCAGCAAATGGCTGATAGAAAACCGATCGGTGCCTACGAATTTCCCAATATGCGCTGGCATGACGTCGGGGAAGCATGGGTACGACCGATTATTTTATTTTTTTCTTGCCCGTGATGCCCCCCCCACCACGATGCATTCTATTGGTTTGCACACTTACACACACCCAGCTGTGGTTTCCTGTTTTGCTGGACTCTGGAGAGCCCCGCCTTTAACGCTCTTCTCTCACAGAGAGCAACAGAAAACTTGGAAAAACTCCAGATTGACTGAACTCAGTTCAAAGTTACCTTGACACCTTTAGATGTGAGACGTAGTGATGGTCCGCTTGAAGCTGACGCTCCGGTGCGTGTGTCAGAAAGATCAACGCGCTGCTTCAGAAGCACCGTGTCGAGGCTTGATTCGTTTGGCCAGAGTCACGTGATCAGTGACGTCTGAAGCTTCGTTTAGAACGTACCTTTTTTTAAATCGAACTTTATTGAAACACAATGAGTATACAACATACAAACAGATGAAGTTTACAAAAGAACAGAACATGAACATACAGAACCAGGAGTAAAAAAATGATGATATGAGTAGGCGAAAAAAATCAACATATAAATATTGTTCTGAGAGGCTTTTTGTTGGTTGAGTCTGAAATTGATTGTATGTACAAAAAGGCAGAAATATGGTGTTTTATTAATAAACTTACATTTATGGATATAAAATAGCTAAAAGTATTAACAAATATTTTTTATAAAAAACATTTATCATTCTTCCTGGGGAACTTAAAGAAACAGAATAAAACATTTTCCATCGTAAAGAAAACTCCCTTAAAATATGGACAATAACAAAACTGCTAAATTCTTCCAGAATCTCTGTGTAGAGGAACCAAAAGAGATGTGCCACAGTTTCTGGATGATCCCCACAGAAAGTTCAATTAGTATTTATGTCTCTTTTAAATGTTACCATATAGTGACTGGCTGGGTCACATTTATGAAGAATTTTATATGAGATTTCCTTCACCTTGTTCACAATTAGATATTTATGGGATCATCCAGACTGTCTTCCAGGTGATATCTGGAACATGTCGGTTCCAGTAAGATATTCTATATATGGGAGAGACATGAGATCTTCTTGGAATAAACTACGTATTCTCTTATTGCTGTTACCAAGTTCCTGTGAAAAGCAGATTTTTCCCACTGCTGACTCAGCTGGATCAGGGAGAGTGACTGAGGCAGATATTGAGCTGTCAGTGTTTTTATATAACATTAAAGTCCCTGAGGGTATGGCACCAAGCACCATTGAGAATTCCCCAACACTGACGGGAAAATTATATAGTGTAAGGAATTCATTGTAAGTAAGTAGTGCTCCCTCGTTAAATTTTAAAACTTAGTAGCGGCCGCCATTGTTGGCAGCTGAAATTTGGCTGGGCCGCGCTATGAATTCTGGGATATGGTGGGCCACGAAGGACACACCCGACCCATCCTTCAAACTCGGGGGAATGAAGGACGCATTTGAAGGAGTCGAGGAATCGGGACAGCCTTCGTCGCCTGGCTGTGACGTCATCGGCCTTCAAATGCGGCCTCCGGAGGATGCAGCCGACGTTTTGGGACACAGCTTGTGTGTCTTTGTTGGTCATGTGACCTCCCAGGGACTACACATGGAAACGAGCAGTTTAGCTCAAATCTGGCAGGTTTCCATCGTCTGTTTTTGTCCTGATGTCCATGAACATGAACACTGTCCCTGTCAAACACGTCCAGATAATCTGATCCAGTGTTGTTCTTCTTCTGTGGTGTTTGTGATGGAGCAGCAGCTGCTGATCCTGATGTCCTCCACCAAGGGGGCAGCAAATTCAGCTGACTGTCATCATTTATTAAAAAGATGTAACAATGTGACATAATGCAATATAATAGTGTCAGTTACACATTGTGGGTTGCACTGTGGCCAGAATGGACATTACCTCCTGCCTAATGGAAGCTGTCAGCCATCCTGCAACCATGAATTAGATAAGCAGAAGTGAAGGGATTGTTAACAACAATTTAATAATAAAATGTAATGTGATAGTTGCACTTTATTAGCGACCCACAATCGTATGAATAATAACCATGAATGCACTGCATGCTCATAGCAAGTTCTTTAGGTTTAAAGTGAGATCCTGCTTTAAAGGGCGCTTCATCTGCTGGGAATGACATGTTTCTTCTAGTATGTAAGGCTCAGCCCATCTTACTGGGACTTACTTTTGTAGATCCACATGCTCTAAACCTGCTGCTCCATGATTGGTGCAGAAGCTTTAAGCTACTATTAACAAATAATGACCATGGACTTAGTTGTTACTACAATAACTTATCATTGAGCAACTTGTATATTTAATTTTACTTGTAAAACTATGCAAGTAGAATTGAATGGGGCACAGTGAGCTGAGCACAGGCCCACTCTGTGACACTCAGAGGTTTGTGGATATCATACTGAGAGTATTGGACACAGTGCAGCCAGCTTGCAGCCACTTTCCCACCACTTTAGCACAATGTTTACATGAGACTCAGCCACACTAATGTTCCTGGGCAGACATGTGGTGCAGCATGGCTGATGGCACTGTACCTGCAGCTGTCATGGACAAGAACCACTCAATACCTCACCCAAGCCAAGCCTGTGCTGATGTTGTGATCTGAGACCGAGACACTAACCCAGGATCATGATATGATGTTGTGAGAGTTTCACTAAGAATTAGCTCTGATTACAAGATTTCAATCTATCGTAACTCTAATTTGTATTTACTTCAGTTTGTTCATCTTGGAGCTGTGTGCAGCTGAGGACAGTCTTATTATTACCAGGTGAGGATATGTAACAGCCACAGTCTGTAGAGATGATGTCACCATGGAGTGGTGATGTCACTGGAGCTGCCAATATGTGCTCCAGCCAAAGCTACACCAGAGGGTTGTGCTGTGTAACAGGTTGGTGCAGGTGGTGTTATCTACATTTGAACATTAGGCAACAGTCTCATGAAGACACTTTCTATTGTTCACTAAAGACCAACAATAACAGAGACAAAGGGAGAGCAGCAGAACTAGTGCTAACAATTAGCACTGCTAGCCTGCCCACCAACACCAGCTAATGTTCTAAAAACGATGATCAATGATTTTGCTGTAACGGCTCCAGCTGTCTGTGTCAGGGACACGTTGGAGATGAAGTGAGTGATCCAGTGACAAAGGTTTGGAAAGCTGCAGTCAGCTGAGACTAAAGGAGTCACCTGACCGAGAGACCAAATGTTTCACTGAGAACGTCCAGATGAACAGAATCAACCTTTGGGATAATCTGTTCCACACATCCATGTTTCACTTACTGCATTATATTTCCTCATTGCTGTGCACACAGGCCTGTGGCTTATAACCAACTCCAAGTTCAGACTCAGAGGCTGCTGAAGCTGTTTTCTGGAACAGAGACGTGTTGGATATAAAAGCAACTCTTCTTTATGTGTCAGCACTGAGGAAAGGAGCAGCTTCGTTTCTAAGTGTATGAAGGACTGTAGCAGTGTGTGTGTGAGCTTTATTTCACAGACAGAACCATGTCAAAAACACAACTTCAGGTAAAAACAATACAAAATCAAAGAGTCTGATCAGAAGGATTAAACAGAGGAGTGTGGGACTGTTTTTAACAGACAGCAGGTTAAGCCAGGCTGGAGGAGTAAACTGAGCCTCGGTGTGAGCAGCAGTGTGTTTGACAGGAAGCTGAGATAAACAGTCTGGAGCCCATTTAGTGCTTCATATGAAAGTGTGAGGATTTGAAAGCAAATCTAAAATCAAGCAGGAGTCAGTGTGAGAATGATTTGTGCTTTTCCTCAGTCAGATGCTGGGAGTTTCAGTTCATCCATGTTCAGCGTGCTGTGCTTTGTGTAACAGGAGAATATGACAGTATAAATCAAGTCTTCATGTCACTGAAAGCCTCCACAGTCTGCTATGGAGGTGCATCAGTTTGGATTTACAAGAAGAACATTTCTTAAACCTGCCACAAGATGGCGCTCCAACAGAAGGGATGTCCACAGTGTAACACAGACACACACATACTGTGTGAATGTGTGAGTGAATGGGCTTTCAACACAAGGCTTCTGCTGCTACCTTTAATGACATAATTAGCTAACAAGAACAAACTGTTAATTACCACCAAAGAACGGCTCCAGATTTTAGCTGCTGACCATTTTGTGAAACGTTGATTACATCAGCTTATTGTTGATTTTTCAACCTTAATATCAGCTGCTTTAAAGGAGCCTCGTTCTCTCGCAGTAACACTTTTCTTCACTAGATGCAGTGCAGGCACAGTCTGTGTTTCTAAACTACACACTAATGTTCATTGTTGTGCAGCTAAATCCTCCCTCTGGATGGGAAGAATCCCTGTCAGGCTTCAAACACCTGGCTTGGTGTTCTGGAGCTAATGTGTCACCTGTGAGGACTCTGAGATGAACACACAGCAGACACTTCAGTTCTCCGTCTGTGTGTCCTCAGTTTCCCAGCATGCCTTGGCTGTGGTGGTGGAGGTGAATGAGGGGGAACATGCTGCTCTGTCAGCACTCAGGTTTCATACCTGGTGATCTCAGAGGACAAAGCGGCGTTACAGCAGCGCACGTTGATGAGACCTGATGCTCTGAACAGTTCAGACTTCAGCCTCACTCTGAGAAAACAAACGACTGACTGTCAGCAGCAACTACACCTGCTCCATCAGTGACGGAGAGAAGAACTGAGACTGAGAGACATACAGCTGCAGGTCAAAGGTCAGAAACGCCCGCTCTTTGTACGGGTCAGGAGTTAGTACTGCAGAGGTCAGAGGTCAGCTTGCTGACAAACCATTTGAAACAGTTTGGAGCTAAAAGCACAACAGCAGAGGAAAGAAGAGACACTGCAGAGATGATGCAAAATATTGTGTTTTGTTCTCAGCTGTCAAAAAGTGTAACACACGTGTTCCAGCACAGCCTTTGTGTACTTTCACTTCTCCATACTGTCCATTGGAAATCCTGTTTGTTCCTTTTTGATTTCAGTCCATGTGTCCAAAGCAAACTTCTGTCCCACACTTTCTCTGCTGACTCTTCACCGATGCTCAGATGATCTCAGATGATTTCACCAGAACTCATCAAAATTCGGGCTCCACAGAAACCCAGACGTCACTAAACAAGCGTAACAAGCAAAGTGAAAACTGGTCGTTCAGCTTTATTGACCAAAGATAAGCTCACATGTCACCTCATGACACAGACACTTATTTCCACAGCATGCACGAGGACTGACAATAAGTGTCTATAAAGCCACTTCTATCTGCCACACCTGTGCTTCTGTCATGGTTGCTCTCCTCTCACTCTGTCATTTATCCACAGTCTGCCTCCCTCTGCTCCGTCAGCTGACGTCCTCTCTACACCACCTGCTGTGTTTTATCCTGCAAAAACACATTTAAGAAGCGTTGCACCGAGTAACGGGAGGAACTGCTATAAAATCCATTTAAAGGAGGTGGTGCTGAGTGCTGTGACTGGGGTCCCACCACTGACATCACGGGTGGAGGACATGTTGGAAAACTGCTACAAAGTGCTGTGCAGCCAGCAGAGCTTACAGTCTGTCCTGTGTGTCATACAGGCTCTCACACTTAGTGTTTCTGTGACACATTGAAGAGAAGTTTGTGTTGTTCACAGTTGTGCTTGTACTGAGTGACAGCTGACATGACCTAACAGGAATAATGTGTCTGTGCTGAATGAGAAGTAACACACAATGAAGTCTTGATGCATCTCAATCATCCAGGAAAGTGAGTCTGTTGCTTCTGTTCATCTGGACGCAGCGTTTTGTGGGAGAAACGTGTCGTCATCATCAGGTGACGTCTTCAGTCTCAGCTGCAGGTTTCAGTCTTACAAACAGGACATTTGCATAAAGACTGAAAGCAGCTGCAGGAACGATGGGCTGGGAGCTCCGTTCCTTCATCTTAATTATGCAGATTCTCAGGACCATTGATCAACAACCACTGATCCATGTCCATGAGTCCCATTCACAGAGATGTGGGAATGGCTGCAGTCACAGCATGTAAGATGGAAATAAATGAGAAGTATTTAGCTGAAGTGGATTTGATTTATGTTACTTCTTTTTTAACTTGTAGTTCTACATTGGAAGATTATTGTGATATTGAAATATAAAAATACATTTATATTCTATTATTTTCTCAAAATAAGCGTCACACTCGTGGAAGCCGGTGTAGCCGCCGAAACGCCTGCATTTATGGAGACTTTCAGCCCCAGGTAGGCCAGTTATGGATCTTCGGATCCACATTATGTCAGCAGCTGTTCTCCACCGTGAACTGTGTTCAAACAAACACGCTCACGCCTCACAGACGACAGCTTACAGTCCTGTAGAGATAAAGTGACTTCGTACAGCCCCGTCTTCAGTCTTGTGGAGATGATCTCGATGCTTTGGTGGATGTTACTAGCTCCTGTGCAGTATTTTGTAAAGACATGATTATACCCCGTAAGCGCGTTAAGATTTACGCTAACAATAAGCCATGGGTCACTAAAAGTGTCAAATCCTGTTTAAGGAAAAAGAGACAGGCCTTTAAAGAGGGGCTGTTACCGATTTTCAGACAGCTACCAAGGAAATGAAAATCGAGATCTTGAAAGCAAAACAGACAAAAACCTTCTTGAAAGCAAATTTGCTGCAAAAACTTTTGGGTCTGCCTGGACTTGTATGAAAACCATAGCAGGGTTTCAAAATCCCCAGAGCAGCAGTCAGGTCATTTTAGATGTTTTAATTCAGACAGAGATTTTCAAATGCTTTAAACATGTTTTATGCTCGTTTTAGTTCTTCTGATTTCAGCGAGGATATTTGGGAAGTGAAACAGAAACTGAGAGATACTCAGCACTTTATCATTGAACTCAGCGATGTTAAAAAGGCCTTTCATACAGTCAATGTGAACAAGAGCCAGGGTCCTGATAATATTAGTGGCCGCCTAATTAAATCTTGTGCTGATGAACTCAGGCCTATATTTCAGGTTATTTTTAACAAATCCTTGCAAACACAACATGTGCCCTCTCTTTGCAAAGAAGCAGTCGTGGTTCCTGTCCCTAAATCTAAACGACTTCAGGCCTGTTGCCTCACTTCAGTTGTCATGAAAGTCTTTGAAAAAATCCTCAGAAATGTGATTATGAAGAGACTGAAGGTCAGCTGGATCCAATGCAGTTTGCATACAGGCCCAACAGAGGAGTGGAGGACGCACTTTTGACTTTACTAAATCTGATTCTTAAACATGTAGAGAGTAAAGGGACTTTTGCAAGACTTCCTTTCATTGATTTTTCTTCGGCTTTTAATACAACACAGCCCCATATTTTAATTAAAAGACTTTTAGAACAGTTTGAAATCAGGAAAAACCTGGTGGGCTGGATTTTAGATTTTCTAACTGACAGGTCACAAAGAGTGAGAATAAATGGGGTTCTGTCTGACCCAGTGTTCTCCTCCACAGGTTCTCCTCAAGGCTGCGTCCTATCGCCCTTATTATTCACTCTCTATACAAACATGTGTCAGGGCAGACATGAAAACAGGGTCATTATTAAATATGCAGATGACTCTGTTATTGTCAGCTTACTGAAAGAGGGTGAAACTAACCACGGCCCAGTCATTGATGACTTTGTTCAGTGGTGGGAGGAGTCTTATCTCCAGCTGAACATATCTAAAACAAAAGACATGGTTGTTGATTTTAGGAAACAACAAAATGGGCACGGAGTCACTTTAATTAAAGGTCAGAAAATAGAGCAAGTACAATCATATAAATATCTTGGGACCATAATCAATGAAAAACTGAACTTTGATCAAAATTGCAAATCAGTTTGTAAAAAGGGTCACCAGCACCTTTATTGCCTTAGGAAACTTGTTCATTTCCACATTGACCAAAAAATTTTAACTTTGTTTTATCGTTCTTTTATTGAGTCTGTTTTATCCTTTTGTTTGGTGGCATGGTTCGGTCAGACCTCTGTCACAGAGAAAAACTCTCTGAATCAGATAGTGAGATGGTCCAGTCGTCTGATAGGTGAGCCACAGTCTTGTTTAGCCTCCCTGTACTCTGAGCAGGTACAGAGGATGGCTTTATCAATCCTTAAAAATGGTTCCCATCCTCTAAGGGGTGAATTTCAGCTTCTTCCCTCAGGACGGAGGTTTCTATTTCCGAGATGCAGGACAAAGCGCTATAAAAACAGCTTTGTCCCCGTTGCTGTCACTGAATTAAATAAGAACTGTTTTTGATTCGAAATATTAAAGTATGTGTCACAGTGAGCTTTATATATTTACTAGGTATGTGTGTTTTTAAAGGGATGTCAAATGCTGTCATTTGTCTGTAAAGCAAATTTACCTTGCCTTTGGGTATAAATAAAGTTACCTTACCTGCAGACGCTGTGCGCAGAGGTTCAGGAGCAGAAGTCCCGTTGTAAACATATCACGGCAGACCCGACGATGTTTGCATGAACGCGCTTTTTTTAAAAGTCAGGTCAAGGCTCCAAAAGCCCAAAGGCGATATAACAGTTTGTGTTTGCTACATGGATCATTGTAGTTCAGCTTTCCTTTGTTATATTTCTTTAAGAGCTCAAAATGTGTTCATTACATAAATCAAATGTAATTTTCTCTGTAGCACTTCATGGATTTCATAAGCAACACACTGTAGTTGTTCACACAAAGCATAAAGGTAAAAACAATATACACAGTGTTATCTTCATTTTAGATGTCACAAAGTATTTGCGGCTCCCAGTGTTTTCCCGAACCCTGACCCTTTGCGTGGAAACCGGGTCCAAAAGGCTCTTTGGGTGTTAAAGGTTGCTGACCCCTGCACTAGGCCCAACTGACACATATATTTGATTCCAAATACAAAAAATAATGTGTAACCTGCTGGAAGAATGTAGGAGGTTGAGACAGGATCTCAACACTTGGTGTCTGCAACAAAAGACAACAATATGTGGGCCGATCGTGGCTCAAGAGTTGGCAGCTCGTCTTGTAATCGGAAGGTTGCCGGTTCGAGCCCCGGCTTGGACAGTCTCGGTCGTTGTGTCCTTGGGCAAAAAAGCACTTTGGGGTCCTTAGGGACGAGTAAAGCGCTCTACAAATACAGGCCATGTAATGGCAGAAACATTCTCTAGTGTAAATCCTGACTAGTTCATTAACTACAGATCAGTTTCAGTGAACATTATTCACAGAGGGATCTGAGTTCCTTATACCAGACTCTACAGAAACTGTAACACTGTACAGCTCTGCGACTCAACAATATGACAACAATGTAACACACACTAGAATCATCAAATAAAGCCCCACTAACCACTAGAACTAGAACTAACTAACTAGCACTGGACACTTGCATATTAGAGATTTCTACCACCATAGGAGGCGAGATATCATCCTTGAACCAGAGCATCCAGCCCTCGGACATAAAAAGCGACGTGGCCAGGCATGATAACACTTTGACTGAACTGCAGGACTGTGCCTCGAACCACTCTGACACCATCGCCACTCTCCAGGCCACTGTGGAGCGTTTGTCTGCGGAGGTAAAGAAGTTAGATGAGAGATGTGGAGCTCTTGAGGCACTCCAGGAGGAATCATTTAAGAACTGCAGGAATACCAGAAGGCACAGAGGGACCCAAGATGACTGAGTTGGTTCACACCTGTTGGCGGAGGCGCTATCTCTCGAGGAGAAGCCACTCATCGATCGAGCACATAGAGTGAATCGCCAGCGTCCCAAACAAAGTCATCTTCCTCGGCCCATCATCTTGAGATTGCACTACTACCACATTGGTGAGGAGATTCTGCTGAAAGCTGCAGAGAACAAGAACCTGATGTATAAGGGTTTGCAAATATGAGAGGAAGACTACGTGGGATGACCGGCGTCAGGTACAGACTGCTATACCCTGCAAAGCTGTTAGTGACCCATGGTGATGTGAGGAAAAGCTTTAGCGATCCCAAAGAGACCGTAGACTACGCGGAGAAGGACCTCTCCCACCCACCTTCAAATGTATTAAAAGCAAGGATATATCTATATGTCTAACGCTGACACAGCACTGTGTTTCTTCTTTTCCCTTTATGTTCCATGTAAAGGTGAATATGGAGCGTTTATGGAGCTCATTTATTGACCAGCTGTCAGTTAGAAGGTAAGAGTTACTAGGTTAACAGAGGTTAGCAGTAACAGTACGGGGAAGTATATTGTGTTGTTCTTTTGTTGGTTTTTATTTTATCCTACTTTACTTTGTTATTTGGATTTTACCTGTTGTGAGTGCTTCCCGTAATTCTCCTTTTTCTTGCGCCGCTGCGGCCAGAGTTCACAACATTACATATTTTTGTATCTATAAACAGGAAGCTGACACTCTCCAGACTTTATCAAAGGTGTGAGCGTCACAGCAGAGGCCTTTGTGTCAACGTAGCTGAAGACAAAACACAGAAACACATGAAGGAGATTTTCCTGGCCTGGATTTTATACAAATATTCTGCAGTACATCAAAAATGAAAGAAAACCATTAGTCAACATATGAACATCACCTCTGAAGTTACAGAGCTTTGATTGGAGACACAGCTGAGCGTTTTGCATTTTGCATAATTAATTACATAATTAATTATGTAACCATAATTAAATGGTTACATCATCTTTAAAGTCCCCAGAGATCAGGAAAAGGGCCTGAGGGTGCTGTGTTTGGAGTCTGCTGGTTACAGTGTGCAGGACCTCACAGGCTGCTGCAGCGTTAGCAGAGGGCGGGACATACACAGCTATCATAATCACGTGTGTAAACTCTCGTGGTAGATAGTACGGTCTCATGCTAACCGCTAGCAGCTCAATGTCCTTACAGCATAGCGTCTCTTTGATAGAGAAATGCCCAGAGTTACACCATCTATCGTTCACAAACACAGCCAGACCCCCTCCTCCCTTCTTACCACTCTCCGCTGTTCTGTCATAAGAGGCTCAGCAGCTAAAGCAGCACACCTGGGTCTCCCAGCCTATTAAAAGCAGCCCTTTGCTTCACCTGCTTCACTAAACATTATTATTTTAAGCAGAGTGGTGTGATTTATGTAGGCATTGCTGTGTGACAGGATGACTTTTCTTGCACACCCACCAAATGAGGGCGCACATGCTTCCACGCCCACTGGTGACTGCACACATCCTTTCAAGGAAGCATTTCATTCATCCCTAACAAATGGAACAAAACACTGTGCAGCGTGTTCAGGTTTGAACGTGGCCCTGGCCTCTCTCTGCATCCACCTGGCACATGCAACACACATCCACTCCCTGCTGAACTGCTTGTATTTGATGTGTTGAAGTTTTGGTAAAGTTTGAATAAATTCCACTTTATTTATAGGAACATTTCATCTGTGGACTCCTGCTTCCCCTCTCCTTGAGCCAGTTTGTGACGGGAACATGACATAAGAAAAGTAATTTATCCCTTTTTGATTCTGTGTATCTGGCGCTCATCCAGTGAGTTCACACTTGGCAGAAACAGACTGAATTTGTCTGGAGAACTTTGGCTTCAGCCAAGTTAGATAAACACACTGTGTCTCTGTCAAAACAGCAGTGTAGTTGTGGCACCCCTGTGAGGGAATGACCACATGAATATTATTTTGTGTAAAACACTCATGTAACGGGACATTTTTCATTGCTATATGTATTTATTTTCAGTTTCTTTAAGAGGATAGAAAATCCATGTAACAGGGATTCATTTTATGTTAGAAAGCAGTGAGGGCGGAACTTTGGTGCTTGCTCCGGGGTTTCGGGGAGCAGTAAGTGGAGCCCACCTTCCGCTGCTTCCTCAGACACGTTCTGGAGGAAAGCAGAGACGCATCGTGTCTTCCTTACTCTGCTCTTCACCTGCTTTTACAGGTCGGTACACGGTGCTCGCACCGAAAATGTTGTTTATTGTCACCATGGTTACCCACGTTAATGTGAATGGGAGAGTTAAGGCGGTCCGCCAAAGTTATTTATATGTAAACACGGGAGAAAACCAGAGGAGTGTCCCGCGCGACCGCACCGCGAGCCCGCTCGTTAGGTGGAGCGCTCGTGAAGCAGAGTCAGTGCGCTCCTATGCTCTGTGCAAACGTGTTGTAATGCTCCAATCAAATCAGTTCTGTGAGATGTGAATGTTAATAGTTCTGTTAAAGTGACTGAGTAGATTAGCTAGTGTAACACAAGCACTCTGAGCAACTCTGTGTAGCTAACAGAGGCATTCATGGGTTGATTCAACAAGCTGTGTTTCATGATGCACTAAATAGTGATTTTGCCAGTAAATTACTGGAGGGAACAAATGTAATGTATTTACCAATGCTGTTATTGAATAGAACTGTTTAGCCAGTAAGACACTGCAGAAGACAATGTGATGTGTTTATTGATATGATAAAAGGATGTAGCTGTTATGGAAAGAAGTGTGAACTTGAGAAACTGAACCAGTTAAAAAGAGTATATTTCACTGATGTTGTGAAATAAGTAAATGTAATTGATGTGAATGAGGAACCAGCTGAACAGTATATTGAAAGCTCATGTTTAGTGTTTTATAGCATTTATTTGTGTGAAATAAATCAGACTCAGACACGTTCTGGAGGAAAGCAGAGACGCATCGTGTCTTCCTTACTCTGCTCTTCACCTGCTTTTACAGGTAACATATTTGTCATCGAGGTCTTCATCCTTGGGACCCGTAACATAGTAACTTCTTCATTGTTATACTTCTATAGTTTTCCCATTTTGTGAGCTGTGGATGTGGAAAGTGTCTCAGTGACACATCCACATGAAAACGGCGTTACCTTCGTTCATTTGCACGTCAAATGAACGAGCTGTTTGGACTTTAACGTCACAGCTGATGCTTCGATACTCGAACTCAAGAGTTCAGCTTCCACTCAGAGGTACAAGTACACACAGCAAAGATAAACGTGTACACAAGGTGGAACCCACAAGTGCACAGCTCCGACCAGAGATGGGCAGTAATCCGATTACTTTTTCCAAGAAACGAGTAAAGTGAGGGATTACTATTGCAAAAAAGGTAATTAGATTACTGTTACTTTCCCGTAAGCACGCTGCGTTACTGCGTTACTAAAACCGCAGCTGTGTGCAGATGAACAATGGATAATCTATCGAGTGTGGAGAGAGTGTGAGCGTGCAGCGTTTAAAGCGTGGAAGCACTGACCTTACTTTGAGTTTGACTCTGTAAAAAGTGACAGAAACATTAGCATCCGCTGTTCACTGCGTGGGAAGACAACATGCTCACTCACTATGTGTTAATGGGCATGCTTATTTACAGAGGTGTGGACTCGAGTCACATGACTTGGACTCGAGTCAGACTCGAGTCATTAATTTTATGACTTTAGACTTGACTTGAAAAAATGTTCTAAGACTTGTGACTTGACTTGGACTTTTACACCAATGACCTGGGACTTGAATTGGACTTGAACCGGTTTACTTGAAAAGACTTGATATTTCACCCCAAATATAAAATTTAACATGCATATTATATAGAGATTGAAAATGTGACGTCATTCACGGGTAGAACCGCAAAGGATTCTGGGAACTCGTGGCAAGAAGTACTAGCGCACGCAGGCTTTCAATTGAAATCAGTCACACAGCGATAAAAAGAAACACAAAAATGTCAAGAAGCTGTTGTATTATTAACTGCAATAGCCGGTCGCATGACAGCCACGGGAAGCCGACGGGTAAAGAGATCGGTTGTTATCGGATTACGTCGTTGAAGAGAAATTGTTCGAGCCATGTTTCCGAAGTGACAAACAGGCGACGGGTGGCCTGGATTGCAGCCATTCAAAGACCAAATATAACGTCCCAGAACCCTCCAGCTCACAGGTTAGTCTGCTCCAAGCATTTCCACAAAGGTCAGTCTGCTGTTGTAGTTAATGCGTCATTTTCATAACATAATTGGTGATATAGGTTACAAGCAAGTCTGGCGCTGAACAGAAATTGTCGCGCTATGCTCCTTTGTTTATTGTGCATAAATAGTGAATTGTCCTGACACAATATTGCGTTTCGCTTCTGTTATTATGGCACATTGACAAAAACATATACTTTTATTCACAGGATAAAACAGTTGTTTTGTATCACTAATTGTCCAGTACGATTACAGCATACAGTATTATTGTCACTGCTACATTTCTGTAACGCGTACCAGAAATTATTTCCACTACTAATTAATTACCGTTTAGCTCAAAGGTCCTATTAATAAACGGTTAACGAATGTGTATTTATGACGACAATTTGTGAGACTGGTAAACTTATGATACGTACGATGGTCTTTCGTTCTACACGGTGCATTTCAAGTAGGGCTGCACGATAAATCGAAAATTTATTGTCATCGCGATATCAGCCTGCGCGATGGGCCCATCGCAAAAGACGGCGTAAACTGCGATAATTGGGTACCTTAAAATGTTTACACACGTGCTGTAAAGAATTTACCAATCAAAGAAATCCATTTACACATTTGACCAGTCGAATAGAGCCCTTCACGGCATTAACCAATCAAATGGATTAGAGGCCCGCCTCCTACGCAGGTCGGGCGCGAACAACGCTGCAGCAACGAGTCAGAGTTGTAATGGCTGAGAGCGAGACGCGTGACGAGAATGCTACTGAACTCGTGGCTAAAAAAAAAAATAGTACCTCACTTATTTGGAGGTACTTTGGATTTGATAAAGACGACGTTCTCCAAACACAGGTACTCTGCAAAACTTGCCGAACACTCGTGGCAACCACCAGAGGAAACACGACTAATCTCCACCATCATCTTCAATACAACCACAGAGAACTGTTTGAAGAGTTCCAGAAAGATAGGGCTAGCCAAACAAAGGTTGCTAATGTTAAGACAAAGAGCGCAGCAGTCCAACAGCCGTCTCTGTATCAGAGTTTTTCAAGTGGAATTCCTTATGAGAAAACGTCGAAGCGGTACAAAGAAATAACAGAGGCCATTACACATTTTTTGGCTAAAGACATGATGCCTATAAATACAGTTAGCAGAGAGGGCTTCACCAGTCTGATACATAAAGTGGACCAGAGATACCGCATCCCCTCACGAAACTACTTTTCACATGTCGCCATTCCACAAATGTATGAAACATGCCGCAAGACCGTCATGTTTGAACTGAGCCAAGCTGAAAACTACGCAAGCACTACAGACCTATGGTCAAGTCGTACAACGGAACCATATATGAGTTTCACAGTGCACTTCCTCACCGAAGACTTTGAACTGAAAACACGGTGTCTAGAGACTGTGTATTTTCCAGACTCCCACACTAGTGAAAATATAGCCCATGTATTACGTGAGGTGTTAGCCAGCTGGGATCTTAAAGAAGATCGACAAGTGTGCATCACCACAGACAACGGTGCCAATGTTGTGAGAGCCACGGAGCTAAACAACTGGGTCAGACTTCAGTGTTTTGGACACAGGCTGCACCTTGCAATCGGTAAGTTTTATTCAAGGCAGATCTTTTTAGCAATGAAAATGTGCTATACATTATTATCAAATTGATATTGATAAGGATAATGTTACCTTTTTAGACAACTTTAGTTATAAATTTCAATTAGTTTTTTTTTTTTTAAAAAAAGGTTTTAAACATGACAGTTTTTTTGTTTCCTCTTATTTCTCCAGAAAATTCTATCAAAGATGATGCCCGCATTGCCCGAGCCATTGGACTTTGCAAAAAGTTAGTTGGACATTTTTGCCACAGCTGGAAAGCAAAGATGGCTCTGAAAAAAGCACAGCAGAAGCTCAACCTCCCAGAGCACACACTGATCACAGAATGCCCAACCAGGTGGGGTTCCAGGCAGAAGATGATTGAGAGAGTCCTGGAGCAGCAGCGGGCCATTTCTGATGTCATCTCAGCAGACAAGAAATCAAGACACTTGATTCCTACTTGGCAGGATCTTGAGGTACTGGAGTCTGTCAACCAGGCATTACACCCCCTGCAAGACTTTACAGATGCCCTGTCTGGTGAGAGCTACGTTAGTGTTTCATATGTAAAACCAGTCCTTCATCTGATGAAGACGTCGGTGCTTGCAGAGAAGGAAGAAGACAGTGATTTGACAAAATCAATTAAGAAGAAAATCCTCGAGTACCTGATTACTAAATATGAAAATCCAGCTACCCAGGAACTTATGGACATGGCGTGCTTCATGGATCCCAGATTTAAAGTCAGCTACACCAGCACTGATCGAGTCTCAGACATCAAGACCAGAGTGATGTCAGAAATGGAAGCAGTGGCACAGAAGGTATTCATGCATGCTTATATATAAAACCTTTCAATTCATATTTAGTCCAAAATGTTTACTTTTCTTATAATCTGCTTTCTGTTCCAGGAGAGAAGCTCCGCTGAACCAGAGGCCCAGACAGATGATCCACCCAGTCGTCCCCTGAAGAAGGCAAAAAAGTCCCTGGGCAGTTTCTTCAAGGCAGCTCCAATCCCTACCTCCTCTTTTATGCATCTCTCACAAGCTGTTGAAGCTGAGCTTAACAGCTACTTGCTATCCACGGCCATAGACAGTGAGGAAGACCCCTTGGCATGGTGGAAACTCCACAAAATGACATTCCCACAGCTAAGCAAGCTTGCAAGGAAGTATCTCTGCATACCTGCAAGTAGCTCACCTTCAGAGAGACTTTTTAGTACATCAGGAAACATAGTAACATGTCAGCGCACATGTTTAAAACCTTGGAGAGTAAACATGTTGGTTTTCCTTAACAAGAACTTGCCATAAAAAACATTCACTCAGGAAGGATGAATGCAAGATAGAGAAACCTTTTTTTTTTTTCAAAAAATTACAAAAACACACTACCTACATTGTTCTTAATTGTTGATAATATTAGTCTTGGCCAGTACGACCACAAAGGTAGACAATTGTTCTTTGGTGTGTTCCCACAGCAGACAAGTTCTTACCTATAGTTTAATCTAGTAAAGTTTCCACTCCAGTTTTGACTTGCATCATAACTACTTGGTGAGTGGTAAAATGATGAACAACTGCATAGAGATAATTTGCAGTATAATTTAAGTTATGTTTATTTAAAACTAATTATAGAGACCGGGAAGGATGTCTTTCAGAATTCAAGCCTCAGAAATTTTTTTATGGGGGCAATGTTTCAATGTTTGACTGCACTTTGTTGTTACACTGCTAATACAGCAGCTTTCATTAAATAAAACTGTGCAGTAAAACGGAAATTATGTATTTGTTTTTTGTTTTTTTTTTGCTATTTATTTTATCGCAAGTCATATCGTTATCGCAGTATTGATCACAGTTATCGCACATCGCAGGTTTTCCTAATATCGTGCAGCCCTAATTTCAAGGTCCTGCACCCATCCGTCGGTAAACTGTACCTGGGCTTGTTGCAGTGACCTGAAGTTACTAAACTTCATGAGTGTATGCGCTCACTCCAAGAACCGTATGATTATAAATATGCATATAAATATGCTACAATGAGAGAGCTGACTTCATCTAACTAGCAAATGCTGTCCAGGCTACGTTGGTGATGCAGTTTTTTTTTTATATGTATGATATTTTTGTCATGCGATTTTAAAGACGGTCCTACAACCGCATCCAAGAATAACATGCAGCTTATCTCAGAACTGTCGGTGAAAACTATTCTTGGAGCTAGGTTTAATTGAGCTGCATTTTAAAGAGGTGCAATTTCACAATTTGTGTATATTTTCTAAGTTCACTATTTTGTCATGTGTTGAGAAAAACAGATTTAAAAATTACATGGTCTAATATTTACATTTAGCATAACTGCAACATGCTTTTTTTCGTTTTTTTTTTTAAAGACTCGAAAGGACTTGAAATTCAAAATTTCAGACTTGTGACTTGACTCGGACTTTTACACCAGTGACTTGAGACTCGACTCTGACTTGCCTGACATTACTTGAGACTTGACTTGAGACTTGAGGATAAAGACTTGAGACTTACTCGAGACTTGCAAAACAATGACTTGGTCCCACCTCTGCTTATTTATAACTTTGATAAAATGTCATAAAAATAATTCCATGCCAGCTCACCATTGGTGATCAGGTAGTTTCTGTTCCAGTTCCAGTCCCATAAATCATGAAGCTTGCTGCCAGAAAAGCTTCAAATCTCCTTTGAAAGCTGTTTGTGGTCTTGATTGTGGGAGCTTCAGTTGTCTGACTCCAGCTGCCACACAGTGCTCACTGATATCATTTGCAAAAACCCCAGTGTGACAATATTTATCAGTGAAGCAGAAATCAGGAAGTGACGACTTTTCTTTGAACATTTGCTAAGGCTAAGCTGTGCTTTCTACCACAGTTGGGAATTTCCTGGTTTACAACAAATTATTGTGTCAACACCGCATAAGATTTCAAACTACAGGAAAATCACTGGAGTTATAAGAGGCAGACAACGACACACACACCACATGCATGCTGTTGCTATTTATTGTGGATTAACCTGTCAAGGGCAAGAACAAAAGAATTCTGCCTCAAATACAGGAAATCATAGCTTTCCTGTATTTCCTCCATTGTTGGCATGCTGGTTAGTGCTGTTGCTCCACAGTATGAAGGTCCTGGGCTAAATTATCCATGAATGTAAACGGCTGTGTGTTTCTATCTGATAGACTGGTGAGCTGTCCAGGGTGTACCCTGCCTGGTAACCTATCACTTCAGGGTTATTTCCCAGCCCTGCTGCAACCAGGATAGAGATAGGAGGATGGTAGTTGTTGTAGACCCATTCAATTTCAATTGAAGGATTAAAATGTTCCAGGAGCTCAACTTACTCCATCTGAACATGTTTCAATCGTGTTTTATGAACACAACATGCAGGTTTACTGAATATGAAAAGGTTGTGTTGATTTAACTCAGTTGTTTAAGTTTCTGCCAAAGCAAAACCTTTGTGTGCAACCAGTGTCCACTATTGAATCAAGTCAATCCAACATGTTTTTGTCAGTGCAAAAGGAGTTACGGTGCCTGTATTCCTGCACAATATTGTCCCGGGAGGGAGGAAAACTTTCTGGTGAAGTTTTGGTTGATTTTTGGGTTTTGCTTGACACTAGGTTGATTTTATCAGTGAGGTTTGGATTGTTTTCTTTCTCTAAGAGAGAGAAAGATGGTTTTATGCTTGGACATGTTTGCAATGGGCCCCAGTATTTGTTACTTTATTAGTATTTTATTGGTTGCGTTTGTTTGTGCTTTTGTTACAGTGCACTGAGATAAGAACATCTGAGAGGTGTGATCCACCGGTGGTGATATTTTGGTATTTTGTGAGTTCCCGATTTAACAAATCAGCTCTTTAATCCAGACCTGAGAGGTTGAACTTTAAAGCGCTATAAAATATTCTTACTGGAAACAGTGGCAAAGTGTTTTTCTCCATGATTATAATGGGCTTGGGAGAAATTCACTTATATGTGACATTGATCACATGAGAAGTCCTGAGCCTAAAAGGATTGCAGCGAGTCAATCCAGTCCAAAAACAAGGAGCTGTTTTCCTTTAAAATGATGACGTCATCTTGCTGGTGATGGAGGCTCGAATAGGCTGCGCGTGAGACTCCATTATCAGCAATATCTGGTATGAATGTGTGTGGATGTATGCATGTGACTGGACTGTGACGGACTGACGACTAAAAGTTTAACTGACTTGATACTGAGACAAAAACGGTGCCGACTTTAGGATTAGTGAATGTCCACAACAATTCACCCAGCCTGTAGAAGAAGGGTGGAGGTTTTGTCTTGTTTTGTTGTTGCAGGAGTAGAAGGATGACAGAGACTAAAGGGGGAGGCTGTAGCTTCACATGAGTGTGAGCTGCAGACTGAACCCTTTGGTTGCTAATGTTGAGTCACTGATGTTTGCATTAAGAAAATTGTGTTTTATTAGCTGTGTTTTAATTAAGGTATCACATTATATTGTTGGGAATGTTAAATGCTAAAGTGAAGAAAAGCTTTGATTTCACTCATGACTGAACATGTTATTATTAACCATAGCAGGCCACTGTAAAGAGTCAATTAACTGTTATAGAGGAAAAAAAGGCCAAAAACTCTGTTAATACCTATGAATAACAGGCAATGATAGACTTGTCACATTCAAAATAGAGATATGTAATAACAAACACGGGTCCGTGTCATTTAGGTTCTCCATTGAAATAGTCAATCATTTAGAAAAGTAGAATATATATATATATGTCTCAACGCTGTTTCTCAATAATATTAAAAACCTAAAAACTATTGTTGTGGAAGATAGAAGTCACTGTGACAGCCCTCTGACTGTGGAGGACGTTTGTAATCCTATTTCTGCACTTAAGGCCAACAAATCTCCCGGCACAGATGGTTTAACTGCAGAGTTTTATGAATCATTTTCGAATCTCCTGGCTCCGTTCTTACTGCAGCTTTTCATAGGAAGTGTAGAGAATAACATCCTCCCTCCTACTCTTACTCAGGGTCTCATAACACTTATTCCAAAGCCAAACAAAGACTTACTTCTTATTGATAATTGGAGACCCATCTGTCTGCTCAATGATGACTATGAGATTATGGCTTTAGTACTTGCTAACAGAATGAAAGAGTTCTTGGACACAATTATCGATGAGACACAATCAGGCTTTATGAGAAACAGACACCTTTCTAAGAACATGAGACTGGTTTTAGATCTACTTGATTACTCTGATTTGGTATCTGACTATAGCTTCATTCTCTTCCTGGATTTTTAAAAGGCTTTTGATACAATTGAACATCAATTTATTTTCCACTCTTTGGAAAAAATTGGCATTTTTCTGTAAAGCTATCAAAACCTTGTACACGAATGGCAATAGCTCAATTAAAATGATTAAGACTCCACCCCGAGATTTGACCTGTTATACAAGGAATCAGCACAGCTGATAAGGAGCTCATCATCAGCCAGCTAGCTGATGACACCACACTCTTCTTGAAGAATGCAAATCAAATCCGTCCAGCCCTTAGTGTTATTAGTGATTTCTCTGAGGCATCTGCTTTATGTCGAAATCTAAAAAATGTGAATTACTAGCAATTAAAGGCTGCACTGCAAATGCTCTCTGTAACATTTCTGTTAAACAAGAAGTCACATATCCAGGACTGTTAATATCCAAAGACCAAAAGTCAAGATGCTCGTCAAACTTGTCAAACAGTGTTGGGGAATTCTCAATGGTGCTTGGTGCCATACCCTAAGGGACTTTAATGTCACAGGAACTTGGTAACAGCAATAAGAGAATGCGTAGTGTATTCCAAGAAGATATCATGTCTCTCCCATATATAGAATATCTTACTGGAACCGACATGTTCCAGATATCACCTGGAAGACAGTCTGGATGATCCCATAAATATCTAATTGTGAACAAGGTGAAGGAAATCTCATATAAAATTCTTCATAAATGTTACCCAGCCAGTCACTATATGGTAACATTTAAAAGAGACATAAATACTAATTGAACTTTCTGTGGGGATCATCCAGAAACTGTGGCACATCTCTTTTGGTTCCTCTACACAGAGATTCTGGAAGAATTTAGCAGTTTTGTTATTGTCTATAGTTTAAGGGAGTTTTCTTTACGATGGCAAAATGTTTTATTCTGTTTCTTTAAGTTCCCCAGGAAGAATGATAAATGTTTTTTTATAAAAAATTTGTTAATACTTTTAGCTATTTTATATCCATAAATGTAAGTTTATTAATAAAACACCATATTTCTGCCTTTTTATAAGGATATGAATTGTACATACAATCAATTTCAGACTCAACCAACAAAAAGCCTCTCAGAACAATATTTATATTGTAACAGTTGCTATTGTAATGCAGTGTATCACCACATGGCGGCGCCTCGACTTTTGCATCCCGCCGAGGATTCTTCTCTTCTAGCACGTGAACTGTCTCGGAAATCCCCCCAGTTTTGCGGACGCTCGGACGTTTTCTCCAGCCATGGCCGCAGCCTCAGCTCAGGTGGGACCCGACTAATTTCTGGATACCGTGGTGTGCCGCTGCTCCGCTTGGGAGAAAGAAAAAGAGAAGCTGACTCCGTGACGCGAATGGACTCCGTGGATTTGTTATTTGTTGTTGGTTTCGTCTTCTAAGGATTAATTCTTCTGTGGAGAGCCTGGACATGAACATTTCTGCTGCCTTTTCTCTCCCCTTTCCCTCTGCTGAGACTGACTGTAGCACAAGTGATAGCTTGGCCGACTACAACCGTTGGTGCTGGTCTTCGGCTCAGTATAACGAAACGACTTAAAACTAATCTTGCATTGAGCTCTAGTGTTGCAGACATGCTATTGTAATAACATGGTTCTGATCACTCCAGTCTAATTTCAGTTGTTGGGCGAAATTTTATATGTGGTTTTTCTAAATTTAATCTTGAACGCATTTTTGCAGTTTTGTCTTTCTAGTCTGACCTAACTGACTCTTTTACTGCTAAATCAATAACTGCGCTGTGCCCTGGAGCGGCTTAATTTTTTTGAAATCGCAATGGCACACTGCCCAGACGACTCTGACTCAGACATGGAACTTACCTCGTTACCTATGTGCCAGATAGTTGAAAATGTGAATCCTAGCCTTAGCCAACAAGTGGTGGAGTTAAGAACTGAGGTGAGTAAGCTTAGTGATTGTTTACGTGACTCACTGAACATACAGCAGAGTTTACTAAGGCAGTGGGACCAACTCACAACGGGGAACTCTCCCCCTCCTGCAGTCCCACAGTCTCCTGTTTTCCCAATGGCCACATCGACACCTCATGTTCATGTGATGGACAAAACTGAACCCACCAACAGTACCAATCCGTTCCTGCCCAGCAACCCATTTCAACCTACAAATCCTTTCCTCCCATCTCACTCACTTGAACTCAGCAGCACTTCCAGAGTGATTGCGGCAGCTTTACATCACGCAAAGCTGGAGCCTCCTGTGTATGCTGGGGACGGAAAAGTGCAACCTGAGGAATGGTTAAATGCAGTTGGCACATACAAAGCCTCATTGAACCTAACTGATGGGCAATTGCTAAACGAACTGCCACACTTTCTTGCAAAAGAGCCCGGGAAATGGTTCAAGGCACTGAGCTCCCACATCACATCATGGGCTCAATTCTGTCAACTGTTTAAGACAGTTTTTCTGCCCTCCGACAACCAAGAACGCATCCTGAGAGGAATTTTGGATATTGGATATTGGATTCATGACCAAGAACTTTTACCAGCTTTTTGCCATAATACCAGATTTGTCCTCTCCTTTCATTCTGGGAATGGATTTTATGGCAAGAGCTTCTGTTTCTATTCACATTCCCACTAGAACAGTCTACATTGAGGACATCCCCTGCCCACTCGCAGACAATGAAGAGGACCTTCAAAATGATTACTCACATTCACCTGGAACACTGATGTCTTTGGACTTGGTTCGCTCAGACTTAACAGCCAAACTGTCTGAAGCAAGTCTCTCAGAGAACAACAAGGATGCTTTACTAAATCTGCTCAGCAAGTTTAGCTCCTTGTTTGATGGTCAACTTGGTCGAACGGCTCTCACAGCACGCCATAGAGACTGGCAATGCAACACCTGTCAATCTCCCACCCTATCGCACGTCACCTGCTAAGAAACGTGTGATTGAAGAACAAGTGCAACAAATGTTGAAGGACAACATCATTGAACCTTCCACAAGCCCTTGGGCAGCTCCTGTAGTCATTGTAAATAGAGCGGCCACGGAACCAAGGTTTTGTGTGGACTTTTTTTTTTTTTTTGCCTGTCCCATTTGGTTCTTTAGCCATCAGAATTGTTGTCTGAAGACCAACAAGGATACCCAATGGATTTACTTTGCCAAATGGATCTTCGTGGCATTGCCGTATTGGTCCATTTGGTCGATCTTTGTTTTTATTATTTATTATATTTTATTTTCAGATGTTACAGACGGGACAGACATCAGTGAGGGATAGGAAAGGGAGAAAGAAAGAGGAAGGAAAGGAAAAACAGAAGGGGAGAGGGACAGTGAGAAAGGGGGGGAGAAAAAAAATAAAAATCTCCTGGATCACCTGTTGAGAGAAGAATAGAAAACAAGCAAAAAAACAAAGCAACATACTAAACACAATACCATTGCATTAATCTAGCTAAGTGTAAACAGCAGTAAATACTAAATATTCAATGTTGTTGTGCAGCACGCAGGACAGATGTGCTTCGAAGTAGTAGCCAAGAAGGGTGTAATTTAAGTCTACGAGCAGTGAACACCCGTGTGCATACCTGTGTGGATCAGCGTGCTTGTATTCCAAAGGTTTCTCCATGTAACGATCTGCTAGGGAGTGTGGGGGGGGCCACAGCCCCGTCCTCCAGGGTATGAAGCAGGTATGGAGGAGATCAAAACTCCAGACATCCATAGGCCCCCAGAACACAAGAGACCATGGAAAACCAACAGAGGGGCAGCCGCGCCACTGTCCCAGCAAGAGCTGAGGAGAGTCCCAGATGAGGGTTCACTCAGCAGCCGCGGAGCAGAAGCCAGGGGGAGTTGCAGTGACGCGCCCGTGAGCTCCGCCGGCAGCCAGCTGTGCCTGAGTGACCGAGCCCCAGGCCGAGAGGCCGGGGGCACCCCACCTCCGAAATGGTCCGAGCGAGCCCCAGGTTCCAGGCCCCGATAAGTGGCCGCCAAGGAGTGAGCCGGTGTGTACCTGGACGCCCACCCCCAGACACAAAGAACCACCAACGCACCGACACCTGAGGGAGTCCGCCACCGGCAGGGGAAGTGGTGGTGGGTGGAGATAGGCCTCCAAACCTTGGAGGGCCTGAGGTGTCCCCAGAGAGGTGGTGTCTGATACCCAACCTGACATATAGACACAGACATACAGGCACACACAGACACAAACATCCATTCCCCCCCTCATGCTCTCATGTGCACTCACTCCACACTCAACCAACGTGGAGACAGACATAAAGAGACGCTGTACACACGATCACACTCCCCAAGCGTACTCTACAAACCGGGTCTAGGTACCCTTGCCCCTGGAGGGGGGAACTGCACCCAGACCCAGGTGGTGTTACCCTTTTCCCTGCGGTGGGGAGAGGCAGACCACCCCGACTCCGTAGCAGCAGGGAGGCCCCACACTCCAGACCGCAGTCGGACGGCCAACTCCTCCTAGCCCTCCCGCTCCAGCAGGCTGCAGAGAATGGGGGTGGGAGAAGACTCCAAACCTCCCTCCACCCGCTCATTGTAGTGTTGATGCATGTGTGTTCTAAGGTGCAATTAAAACCCAGGAGGGCATGGAGCTACCTGCCAGAGAGCAGCAGGTAAGCGCATAGTCCCTCCTGATAGCCCTCAATGTCTAAGTGTATTTAAAATTGAGAGGTGGGCAACGACGCCAGGGGTGAGGTGTACACCCTGATGGTAATATGGACTCCGTGATTGTGCCCACCCCCAAGATCCTATATGTATGTGTAATGAGAGTGTGAATAATGTGAATGTCTAAGTTGTGGGAAAAAATTGAGGCAGAGGCTGTCATGAATCGCTGTGTGGCAGGCAAGCAGGAGTGGTGGACCCAAAATGCAGAACTCAGACACGGAAGTGAAACTTAAGGCGCAGCTTTATTGCTGGGAAAAACCTCGTACAACTAAACTCACCAAAAGAAAACCAAAAGTCAGAACAGCGGAACCAAGGACTGAAACACTGGAAAGAAACACTAAACTGGAGCGGGAGACCAAACACTAGGAACATAGAAGCAGAACACACAGCTAGTTGAGGGTACGACGCGACACTGACACAGAGAAACACAGGGCTTAAATACACAGACGGCAGTAATCAAGGGATGAGAGACAGAAGGGGAACACACCTGGGAGAAATCACAGCTGACGAGACAGGGGAAACGTAACTGAGCACACTCACATATGACACAAACCTTCACAATAAAACAGGAAACTCAGACACATGGAACCAGGCAAGACATTGAACTAAACAGACAGATTCACAAACAGATGGGGTGACACCATAGACAGAGACAGACTCAAAGGCAGACCAAATATAACACACAGAACTCAAACAATAATAATCATCATCATAAACTAGAAAATGATAACTAAAAGCGCTGGGTCACCGACCCAGGACCATGACAGTACCCCCCCCCTCAAGGGCGGGCTCCAGACCGCCCAACAGAAGCACAAAAAACAGCCAAAAACAGAAAACAACCCCACCAGGGTGGGCGGCGGGGGACCAGGAAGGAGGGACAGAGCCCAGAAAGACCCAGAAGGTCAAGTTCAGGGGGCCGACCCGGAGGCCGACAGCACAGGAGGCCAAAACGGTTCAGTTCCGGGGGCCGACCGTGTGGACGGCAACCGCGACGATGGGCAAACAGTTCCGGGGGCCGGCCACGCGGAAGGCAGTGGCGGCGACAGAGCAGATCCGGGGGCCGGCCACGCGGAAGGCAGCGGCGGCGTTCAGGAGGGTGTTCAGGAGGGCGTCCACGGTGGCGGAGATGCCCAACAAGCGGCCTGGGGACCTGAAGGCTGCGTGGCCCCTGCAGCCCCAGGCGAAGCGGAGGCCGGACCAGACGGGGATGACGAGGATGCAGAGGCCGGACCAGACGGGGATGACGAGGATGCAGAGGCCGGACCAGGCGAGGCTGATGCAGAGGCCGGACCAGGCGAGGCTGATGCAGAGGCCGGACCAGGCGAGGCTGAAGCAGAGGCCGGACCAGGCAACGGCGTGGAGGATGCAGACGGAGGCGCTGCAGCAGGTGGCGGCATGGATGAAACCGCTGCTGCAAGCATGGATGAGGCTGCTGGTGGAGCAGCTGGAGGCTGGATGGGCTCCTCGGGCCCCCCAACTGACGAGAAAGGAGGCTGGACGGGCTCCTCGGGCCCCCCAGCAAAAACAGTCTCAGAACCAGTGGGCACTGGAGCCCCTGGCACACACAGAACAGAACCAGCAGGTGCGGAGACTTCTGGCAGGAACGCAACAGAACCAGCAGGTGCGGAGACCTCTGGCAGGAACGCAACAGAACCAGCAGGCGCGGAGACCTCTGGCAGGAACGCAACAGGACCAGCAGGCGCGGAGACCTCTGGCAGGAACGCAACAGGACCAGCAGGCACACGGGCCTCTGGCAGGGACAGAACAGGACCAGCAGGCACACGGGCCTCTGGCAGGGACAGAACAGGACCAGCAGGCACACGGGCCTCTGGCAAACACATGGCAGACTGCAGCTGCACAGAGCATTGAGTCTGCTCAGGCAGCAACGGCCGGGTGCGGTCCTCAGCTGGCTTCTTAACCGCCAGGGGTCCAGAGTCTGCTGGGGGCTGAAACCCAGCCTCTGGGGAGGCCCTGGAGTGAATCTCAGTCTCAGAACTGGCCAGCTTTTGAGGACTGATAACAATATTGTTTGGTTTGTCTCTCTGATTAGGATTCAAGGTTGTGGAACAGTTCTGTAAGGGTTGGATAGACATAGCTTGCTGTACCGGAGGTGTAGGTGAAGATGATGGCTGTATAGGTGGCTGAGCTGAGGGCAACTGAAGAAAAGGTCGGGAAAATGATGGTTGTGAAGTTGGAAACCGAGCTGACGATAAGGCTGATGATTCCTCTACCAACTGAGCTATTGACTGGGCTAAGGATTGAAATAAGGTTTGTAGTAAGTCAGGCTGTGGATGTGACTGTGCTATGGGAAGCGAGACTGAATGTGGTGGAGGTGGCGACTGAGCTTCGGGCCGGGCGGATAACAGAGATTCATGGCGAGTCACTCCTGGCAACTCTGTAGGCCTTAAGCTGTCCATGTTAGGAGTAGCAGTCTCTAAAACAGTCATAGCACAGGAAGATCCAGGTTTAGCAGAGTCAGAGTCAGTAATACCGAGCACAAAGGGATCCGTTGCGGACACAGGAGCATTCACACAAACGGTTTCTAAATATATAGGTTGGAGAGCAGCATAGTCCAGGAGTGAAGAAACACCATTCACAGTCTTATACTCAGCAGGTACAGGGACCTCAGAACTGTTAACTTCACGGTGTTGTTCATGAGTATGCAGCTCAACAATAGTCTTTTGCTTCTCTAAGGTGAGATTATCAGTCTGTGTGTTAATTGCTGCTGACCTGGGAGGAGCACAGGAAAAATAGTCACTCTGAAACATGGGCGTGAGGGTAGGTAATGCAGGTTCAGGATTAACCGACCCAGAATTACCAGACACGGAGTTAATGGCCTCTGGGATGACGCGCATGGAGCTTACAGTGCCAGGATTCTTTAATTCAGCATGAACAGCAGTCTCTGGGGGGGTAATGAACTCAGTCTCGTGCTTAAAAGGTGCGGAGGTGAACTTAGAAACATTATGAGCCCTGGAAACACAGTCATATTCAAACTCACTATTCATTTCTGATGTGTTACGGACCTGAAAAACAGCGGACTCAGGAGCAGAATATTGTCCGAGTCGGTCCGACTTGGAAGTGGCATGGAAAAAACTGTCAGAGTCACTCACCAACGGAGTTGGTGAGTGACTTTAGGGTGGCGACGGCGTGAGCGCTGTTTATTCCTGGGAACTGTGCCGTGAGTTCCCGAGGCAGTGGGCGCAGGCACTTCGGTGATGTCGGCTGGCTGAGCCGATGACGAACCGGGCTGCGCCGGAGAGACGGGGAGCTTGTGCAGCTCCGAGCGTGGAAGTCCCAGGAAGAGCGCAAAGGACTGCAGCGGAGATAGGCTGCTTGTCGGAGGCACGAAATCTCTCCTCGGCCGCCGAGTAACCCTCTTCTTTGCGCAGGACGTGGGCGGCGACTGGGGAGGTGAACCGGAAGTTGAGAAGGCCGGAGGAGTTGAGGCAGGCGATAGGCTGAATCCTCCAACTCTTATCACCGTGGGACGATGTGGGGAAAAGGCAGCAGCGTTTGCAGTTTGGAGGCTGCGCGGCCCACCTAGAGCCAATCGAGTCCCATAGAAGGCAGACTCGCGCTCCCGGGCATGCCGAGCCTCCTGCCTTCTCTCGTTAGGGAAGGCGGAGTCTGCACGCTGCCGGTTCCGTACGGAGTTTGCTGGGTCCATTACTGGTCGCGTCGTTCTGTCATGAATCGCTGTGTGGCAGGCAAGCAGGAGTGGTGGACCCAAAATGCAGAACTCAGACACGGAAGTGAAACTTAAGGCGCAGCTTTATTGCTGGGAAAAACCTCGTACAACTAAACTCACCAAAAGAAAACCAAAAGTCAGAACAGCGGAACCAAGGACTGAAACACTGGAAAGAAACACTAAACTGGAGCGGGAGACCAAACACTAGGAACATAGAAGCAGAACACACAGCTAGTTGAGGGTACGACGCGACACTGACACAGAGAAACACAGGGCTTAAATACACAGACGGCAGTAATCAAGGGATGAGAGACAGAAGGGGAACACACCTGGGAGAAATCACAGCTGACGAGACAGGGGAAACGTAACTGAGCATACTCGCATATGACACAAACCTTCACAATAAAACAGGAAACTCAGACACATGGAACCAGGCAAGACATTGAACTAAACAGACAGATTCACAAACAGATGGGGTGACACCATAGACAGAGACAGACTCAAAGGCAGACCAAATATAACACACAGAACTCAAACAATAATAATCATCATCATAAACTAGAAAATGATAACTAAAAGCGCTGGGTCACCGACCCAGGACCATGACAGAGGCAGCCGGAAGGGGACAGAGGGGGGGGGGTAGCCTCCTCTGCACCCTGGTGACATACCCCTACTCCAAGGCCCTGCATGTGTGGGTGGTTGTGGTGGAGCGGGAAGAGGGAGGCAGCTGGAGATGGGGAGGGAAGGAAGGGAGGGGCAGGTAACCCCTCCCTGGGGCCAGCTCCCCCGCTGACCCCAGTAGGCACTCCCACACTCCGCGACCCGCCAGGGAAAGAGGGCCCAGGCCCATCCAGACCGGGGCCCAGTGCAGCAGCGCCTCCCGGCCCCACAGAGCCCGGGACAGTTCACCCAACCCCACCACAGAGAAAACTGCACCCACCCCACCATCCACTCATCTTCCAGACTACATAAGACAGTAAACGCCCAGGCTGAGATCTTCCTCCACCTCTCCTGTATCTCCCCCTCCTGCAGAGAGAGTCCCTGAAGAGAGGAAAGCTCCTGCAGATGTGACCATCTCCCCCACCAGTTGAAGAGCCCCCCAGGTGGCTCGACGCACCGGCGGCACCCTGCTCCAGGGATGGGCCCCCATGCACCCACCCGCCCACAACCCCGGCAACACACCAACCAGGACCCAAGCCCCCGAGGCCCGGCCCGGGCCCCAGCCCGGAGACGGAGCGCCCCCAGAACCTCACGCCCCCAACCGGACATGACCGCTACCCCGGGTTGAGCCCCCCAAGGAAGATGCCTCCGGGGAACCCCCCGACGCCCTAAGCCTGTCCCTACCCCCACACCAATCACAACAGTGAAGGCGGGACCAAACTATGACCCCCCACCCCCACTAGGTGATGGAGCTGATAAAAGGAGCCCAGAGCAATTGATCTGATGTGGTGGCAGAGGCTGTATCAAGACTAATGTAATCTAATAGATAATTTCTATATTGGTTAGAATTAAGATTATTTTTATTTTTCCAGTTCATGAGGACTGTTTTCTTGGCTATGCATAGGGCAGTGAAAACCATATGGGCTATATTCTTTTCTGAAGTGACATTATCTAAGCTGCCCAACAAACACACTAAGGGGGAAGTTGGAATGTTACATTTCAGACACTTTGATAAGTCTTCACATATCTCGCGCCAAAACTTTTGCACTGGTGGACAGAACCAAAGAGCGTGGATGTAATTGTCTGGTGTATTGCCTTGACAGTGTGAGCAGTTGTTGGAGGATGTAAAGCCCATCTTGAACATCCGATGACCTGTATAGTGCACTCTATGTAGTATTTTGTATTGTATTAATTGCAGACTGGGATTTTTAATTAATTTAAAGGTTTTTAAGCAAATCTCAGACCAGAAGTTTTGGTCTAGGTTGACTGATAAATCTGCTTCCCACTTTGCAATAGGAAGGGATATTGATTCATCTAATTTAGAAAGTGTTCTGTATATTTTAGATAATAATTTGGGGGATTTAAGAGTAAGAAAATGTGCCGCACTTAGTGGTGTTTGTAATTCAACTTGACTGAGGTTAAATTTCTTTTTTACTATGGATTTAATTTGTTGATATTCTAAAAATCTTGTCTTGTTGATCCCATATTGTGCAACTAGTCTGTCAAATGGAATAAATTCTGTTCCCTCTAATATATGTTCTAAGTATTTAATTCCTTTACAACTCCATTCTGGGAAATTAATCATATTATTGTTTTGTAATATGTCAGGGTTATTCCAGATAGGTGTACGTTTGCATGGAATTAATGAAGACTCCGTTATTTTTAGAAACTCCCACCATGCTGTCAGAGAAAAGCTGATGTTGATACTTTTAAAGCATTCATGTCTTTTGATGTTTGAGCTAATAAATGGTAGGTCTGAAATCTCTAGATCCTTGCATAGTGCCTGTTCAACATCTAGCCAGGGCTCAACTAAGAAGGTATGTTTTAACCATTCTGAGATGAACTGAAGCCTGTTGGCTAAGAAGTATTGGTAAAAATTAGGCAGATCTAATCCTCCTCTATCCTTGGTTCTTTGTAGCGTTTTTAAGCTGATACGCGGGGGTTTATCTTTCCAAAGGAATTTGGAAATATATGAATCCAGAGATCTGAACCAATCTTGTGATGGTTTGTTAGGGATCATCAAAAATAAGTAATTTATTTTTGGCAAGATCATCATTTTTATAGTGGCGACCCTTCCCATGAGTGATATGGGTAAAGATTTCCATCCAGTCAGATCGCCTTCTACTTTCTTTAGAAGTGGGATGTGGTTTAATTTAGTTAAGTCTGAAAGCTTAGGAGAGACATTAATACCTAAATATTTAATATTTCCGGATTGCAGTGGGGCAGAGGAAGAATTATGGAAGGAGCAGTTAATGGGGAGAACTGTAGATTTTGGCCAGTTAATTGAATAATCTGAAACTCTTGAAAACCAGTTTATTAAAGTAATTACCTCAGAGAGGTTGGTTTGTGTGTTTTGCAGAAAAAGCAACACATCATCCGCATAGAGACTGATTTTATGTTCTATGTTCTTACATTTTATGCCCTTAATTGTTGTAGCCTGTCTAAATGTTGCTGCTAGAGGTTCGATAAAAATTGCAAAAAGTGAAGGGGAGAGTGGGCATCCCTGTCTGGTGCCCCTCAGGAGACAGAAGCTGGAGGATGTCTGGTCATTTGTTCTGATACGAGCTGTTGGGGAATTGTATAATATTCTTATCCAGTTTATGAAAGAGTTTCCAAAACCAAATTTGTGTAAAGTTGCGAATAAAAAATTCCAGTTAACTCTGTCAAATGCTTTTTCTGCATCTAGAGATAATATTATGGTTTCGATGTTTTTATCGTATGAGTAGTCTATTAAATTAAGTAATCTACGAGTGTTTGTTGAGGAGTGCCGACCTTTTATGAAACCAGTTTGGTCAGGATGAATTAAGAGGGGGGTCATTTTCTCTAATCTCTTTGAGAGAGCTTTGCAGATTATTTTAAGGTCTACATTTAAAAGAGAGATTGGACGATAGCTTGAGGGAAATAAAGGGTCTTTGCCTGGTTTTAGCAGGAGACTAATGTTGGCAGAATTCATATTTGGTGGTAGTCTGCCATTTTCCTCGATTTCCTGCAACATGCCGTGGAATACTGGTGCCAAAATTGTCCAGAATTCTTTGTAGAATTCTGCAGGGAAACCGTCTGGACCTGGGGCCTTATTATTGGGCATACTTATCAGGGCTTCCTGGAGTTCACTTGGCGTGGACTTTTGAGGGCTCAACCAAGTTACCCGAAAAGACTCTTATCCCCTGCCTCGTGTAGATGAGTCTTTGGACTTTCTGGCAAGAGGAAAGTTTGTCTCGACATTGGACTTAGCGCGAGGCTATTGGCAGATTGCTGTAGCAGAGGACTCGAAGCCTAAAACTGCCTTCATCTCTCACTGCGGTCTCTTCCAGTTTCGGGTGCTGCCCTTTGGGCTCTGCAACGCACCTGCAACTTTTCAGAGACTCATGAACTCTGTGCTTGCTGGCTTCATTTACAAAACGTGCACAGTCTACCTGGATGACATTGTTATCGCCTCACCTACCTTTGAACAGCACTTAGTGGATCTTGAGGAGGTGCTGGGCAGACTCCAGGCTGCTGGCTTGTCATTGAAGCTCAAAAAGTGCCAATTCTGCCTCGATGAATTCACCTTTCTCGGGTACCGCATCACATCATCAGGTGTTAAGCCCGATCCGGACAAAGTAAAGGCGGTTAAGGAGTTTGATACCCCAACCTCAGTGAAACACGTCCGTCAGTTCCTTGGCTTGACTGGCTATTATC
The DNA here is from genome assembly GCF_057381845.1 of Rhamphochromis longiceps. NCBI lineage: Eukaryota > Metazoa > Chordata > Actinopteri > Cichliformes > Cichlidae > Rhamphochromis > Rhamphochromis longiceps. The sequence continues at coordinate 1,135,482 of NW_028187224.1, forward strand.
AACGCTTCATTCAGAATTATGCCCGCCATGCCGAACCTCTTCACGCCATCACCAGAAAGGACAATGCTTTCCACTGGGACGACAGCTGTCGAAGGGCCATGGACACTTTGAAGGATCATGTCACATCAGCCCCGATCCTGTCATTTCCAGACTTCAACCGTCCCTTTTCCATTCACGCCGATGCATGTGACATTGGTCTTGGGGCAGTGTTGATGCAAAAGGATGACAAGGGTCGTGAGTACGTTGTGGCTTTTGCTAGTCGCTCCCTTCACAAAGCTGAACTCCCCTACTGCACTTCAGAGAAGGAGTGCCTCGCTGTGATATGGGCTCTGGAACACTTCCGCCCATATGTTGAAGGTGTTCATGTTACTATCTTCACTGACCACAACAGTCTCAGGTGGCTCATGTCTCGTCAAAACCCAACGGGCCGACTTGCCCGCTGGTCACTTCGTTTGCAGGACTTTGATTTCACAATAGTGCACAAACCTGGTGCACAGAACAAAGTTCCCAACGCACTGTCACGCAACCCTTTGCCTCTGACCTGTGACAGGCCGACTGATCTTTTACCAGATCATGCTGTTATGGGCAGCCTGGACATTCGTACTCTGCCCCCCGTCATTCTGGCTGACCGTTCACAATTCAGACAGCTGCAGTTAGACGATCATGTCACAGGTCCACTCCTCAGAGACATTGAAGCAGACTCTCTGAACAGCTCGGACAATGCCACCTTGTTACAGTATGTTGTGTATGACTCTCTTTTGTATCACAGAGAACCCAAGTCCATATGTGCTTTGCACCCTTTGAAAGAGCTGAAACTGTTTGCCCCTACTTCCATGAGAGGCACCTTGCTGGACTATTACCATGACCACCCCACAGCAGGTCACTTGGGTGTTTCTAAGACATTGGCTAGACTGCGTTTTAGGTTTTTCTGGCCCAAAATGGCAGCTGATGTGAAAAGCTATGTGATTTCATGCTCAGTGTGCCAACTCACCAAGCCAAGTCAGAAAAAAGCAGCCGGTCTTATGGTTCCCATTGTCCCCCAGAAACTCTGGGAGTATGTGGGTGTGGATTTTGTTGGGCCACTTCCCCGCACCCCCACTGGTAATGCTTATTTGATCGTGTTTGTTGACTATTTGACTACCGTATTTTCACGACCATAAGACGCACTGTGCTAAAAGGCGCAGTCTCAGTTATGTGTGCCATTACTGTATTTAACACACACATAAGGCGCACTGGATTATAGGGCGCATACAAGTACCGTATGCGTATTTAAAAATAAAGCGGGAGCAAACCTGAGTTCGGTACCTTACTCACATTTTTATTACCAGTAATCGTCATCATCAACAACACACAAGCATACAAGTGTGCGTATTTAAAAATAAAGCAGGAGCAAAACAAAGTTTGGTACTCACATTTTTATCATCAATCAAACCCATCGAAGTCCTCATCCTCTGTGTCTGAATTGAACAGCTGCGCTAAATCTCCATCAAACATTCCAGGTTCACTTTCTTCACTGTCAGAGTCACTTTCCGTGCCGTGCGGCTCCTCGGAAACGATGCCGGCTTTTGCGAAAGCTCGAACAACAGTGCCAGCAGACATATTAGCCCAAGCATCTACAATCCATTGGCAAATTGTGGCGTAACTCGCCCGGCGCTGCCTTCCACTCTTGGTGAAACTGTGGTCTCCATCGGTCATCCATCGCTGGATGTGTTTGTCGCCGATGTGTTTGCTGCACTAGGAGCGGAAGATGGCCAGCTTTTCCTTATAATCCGCTGGAAGTTGCTGCGCTACCATAGTCCTGGTCCGGATGGAAAAATGGCACTGTTTCATAAAAAGTGAAAGTGAAACTGCTCTTAGCCGAATGGTAACCGTCGAAACGCTTCTCCCGCTCGTTCTTTGCTCGATGATCCACCGCTCGAGTCTTTCCTCCAACTCGGGCCACCTCGCCTTATGTCCGCGGAAACTCAGCTGCGTTTTCTTGACCTGCCGGAGCTTGTTTTCTAGCTTCCTCCATTTGCGAACCATCGATTCGTTAATCTTAAATTCTCTCACCGCTGCTCGATTTCCATGTTCCTCCGCGTAGCTGATGGCCTTCAGTTTAAACTGTGCTTCGTAAGCGTGTCTCTTTGCCATTTTCAGGGTTGTTAAAACAACGATGTCCTGCATAACGCACATACCTGTTCTTTTATACAGGTATGTGCGATAAAGTCAACGCACGCACTTCACCCTTTAGCGTTCTCATGGCGTTCTCTACTACGTCCTCATTACAACACACAGGGCGCACTGCGCTATAGGGCGCGCCGTACTTTTTGAAGAAAACCTAAGACTTTTAAGTGCGCCTTATGGTTGTGAAAATACGGTAAATGGGTTTAAGCCAGTGCTGTCAAAGAAGCTACATCTCAGGTAGCAGCTGGTAAATTCGTCACTGACATTTTTGCTAGGCATGGTACACCCACTTACCTCATTTCTGACAGAGGGTCTCCTTTTGTGAGTGAGCTTTTTGAACATGTTGTTTCTGCCTTAGGCTCGGTGCACAGACTCACTACGGCATATCACCCTCAGACAAATGCTACTGAACGCGTCAACCGGACTCTGAAAACTGCAATCCGCGCTTATGTAGGTGATAAGCACACATCATGGGACAAGTTTCTCCCTCAAATTTGCTTTGCTCTGCGCACCGCCCCCCATGACAGTACAGGTATGACTCCTGCCATGATGCTTTATGGTCGTGAGTTAGACACCCCGCTTGACCTTATCACTCAGCCTTCTACAGCAGGTGTTGATGAACCGGGTGTGCCTTACCCTGAGACTCTGAGAGCCTCCCTGCAGGAAGCTCACGACCACGCCAAAGCAGCTTTGGACTATAGCCATGACAGACAAAAACATTACTATGACTTGAGACATCGACATGCCACGTTTCGTGTTGGTGACCTTGTGAGAGTTAAGACGCACCCCAGGTCAGACGCTCAGTCTAACTTTACTGCTAAACTTGCACCACTGTTTCAGGGACCATTGTGTGTATCTCAGAGACTCAGTGATGTTAATTACAAATTCAAATTCAAATTTTTATTTGTCACGTACACAGTCATACACAGTACGATATGTAGTGAAATGCTTGGACAACTGCTCGTGACCTAAAGAAAACAAAAAAGGAAAAGGCTATGAATAAGATAGGAAATAAATATGAAAAATTAAAAAGGTTAATTTAACTAGGAAGGAATAAAATATAAATTAAGGTTAAAAATGAAATAACTGTACAACACACTGGGATAGAATAAGATAAAATATATAAATTAAATTGAAAATAAAATAACTGTACAACAAAATACACAATATAGAACTATATAAGAATGTATGAACAAAATACACAAGAAGTATAAATAATATATACACAATAACAGCAGCAGTGATTTAAGTGATGAAGTGAAAACAATGTCCAGAATGTCCAGTGTGTGTGTAAGAACTATATGTGTGGGTCAGTACTGTGTGGTGGTGTGATTGTGATTGAGAGACCGTATCGCCTGCGGGAAGAAGCTCCTCCTCAGTCTCTCTGTGTTGGTCTTCAGGGAGCGGAATCGCTTTCCTGACCTCAACAGAGAGAACAGTCTGTTGTTGGGATGGCTGAGGTCCTTCACCATCTTCCTGGCCTTGGTCCAGCACCGCCTGCTGTAGATTGAGTGCAGGTCAGGGAGCTCGGAGCGGATGGTGCGCTCAGCTGATCGCACAACCCTCTGTAGAGCTCGTCTGTCCTGCATGGTGCTGTTCCCGAACCAGGTTAAGATGTTTCCTGTCAGGATGCTCTCTATGGTGCACGAGTAAAAGTTCCTGAGCACCTTGGAGGGCAGTTGGAAGTCTCTCAAGCGTCTGAGGTGGTAGAGACGCTGACGGGCCTTTTTCACCACGGAGTTGATGTGACAGGACCATGACAGGTCCTGCGTGATGTGAACTCCGAGGTATTTGAAGCTGTCCACTCTCTCCACTGGGCACTCGTTGATGACGGGGGTCTGGTAGTTCCTCTCCTGCTTAGTGCTGAAGTCCACTATCAGCTCCTTTGTCTTACTGACGTTTAGAAGGAGGTCCTCTGGCACCAGTTCTCCAGATTCCTAATCTCCTTCAGGTAGGCTGTCTCGTTGTTATCAGAGATCAGGCCCACCACGACGGTGTCGTCAGCAACCCTACAGGCTCACTTGGGTGGACTCCGGTGTGGATGCAGGTGTTTATCATGTTATGAACATGCAACCGTTCCATACCTGGGACTCTCTCACTTCCAAAGAACATTCTGTTTCATTGCCTGCTGAGAGAGAGACCGCAGAGGGTCTGAACTCTGACTCTCAGGCCCACCCTGGCCCCCCTGCAGACACTGACATTGACTCTGAGCCATTCCCCTTTGATTTACCGGACATTGACTCTTCTTCTGGTGTGGGCGCTGTTCCAGAGAGTGTTTCACCCAGATCTGTCCAGCACCCAGCTGCTGGTGGACATTACAATCTCAGGCCCAGACGTTGCCCCAGAGTTACGTCTGGCTGGAGCAACAAAAGATGGACTAATGATTTTCACACAACCAGGCTTGATCTGAAGTGAAATGTTTTGGTTAAACCTGTTTGATGCTGTCTATTTGCATTGCTACTTTGAGTCATGCTATGTAGATGTTTCTGTTTGCTCTACTTAATCCAGTTTTATGGCTCTTTCGTGCGTTAAGGTTCATTCTTGGCATTTACTTAGAAAAAAAAAAAAGAACAAAAGAAAAAAGTGAAAAAAACTAAGAAAACTGATTTTCCACTGTACATATTCGTCTTATTTTCACCAATTTCATTTTTAAATGGTCTTTTGTCCTGTGTGTGTGCACCAATCTTAGCTGTAACCTCTATGTATAGGGTACTGTTAGGTGTGGTGTGTGCTTTTTCGGCTGTGTACGGCTGAGGACAGCCTTTTTCTCACCAGGGGGGGACTATGTAATAATTGCTATTGTAATGCAGTGTATCACCACATGGCGGCGCCTCCTGTCTCACGACTGGTGTCACCCCCTTTTTGTTCTTCTTCGCACTCCTCCTGTAATGGATGCTCCCGTGTGTACGCGGACTAGTGTGCTCTTTAGTAATGTGTGGTAGAGGTAGCACTTTTATTTTTGATATTGTAAATAAATGAGTACTTTTTGGAAAGTCAGAAGCTGTTGCTCATTCGCTATCCACCTGCACACCTCCGCGGCTGGCTTCATCTCCACTGCACGTTACAATATGTTGATTTTTTTCGCCTACTCATATCATAATTTTTTTACTCCTGGTTCTGTATGTTCATGTTCTGTTCTTTTGTAAACTTCATCTGTTTGTATGTTGTATACTCATTGTGTTTCAATAAAGTTCGATTTAAAAAAAGGTACGTTCTAAACGAAGCTTCAGACGTCACTGATCACGTGACTCTGGCCAAACGAATCAAGCCTCGACACGGTGCTTCTGAAGCAGCGCGTTGATCTTTCTGACACACGCACCGGAGCGTCAGCTTCAAGCGGACCATCACTACGTCTCACATCTAAAGGTGTCAAGGTAACTTTGAACTGAGTTCAGTCAATCTGGAGTTTTTCCAAGTTTTCTGTTGCTCTCTGTGAGAGAAGAGCGTTAAAGGCGGGGCTCTCCAGAGTCCAGCAAAACAGGAAACCACAGCTGGGTGTGTGTAAGTGTGCAAACCAATAGAATGCATCGTGGTGGGGGGGGGGGCATCACGGGTATTGGCAAGAAAAAAATAAAAGAATCGGTCGTACCCATGCTTCCCCGACGTCATGCCAGCGCATATTGGGAAATTCGTAGGCACCGATCGGTTTTCTATCAGCCATTTGCTGGGAGTAAGGGCGCCCTCCGTTTGCGAGGTGCTGCTGGCGGCACAGGGAGGAGAGGGCGGGGCGGCGGGGAGTCTCTGGCTGGCTGGAGCGGCATCTAATAACCAACTCGCAAAACAAAATAAAAACAACACAACAAACAGATATTATGATACAGACTTATAATCTGCACCGATGTTTTTTCTAAATTCTATAAAGTGAGCGCGAGAGCCCTCGGTGCGCCTGCGCGCTGCTGAAGTCAAAGTAAACTTTATTGTCATCTCCGCTACAGACAGTCCAGCATATCCGGTTGTTCAGTCTGACGTCACTAGCCGTGTCTGGGTCTAAACTCCGCTGCAGGTCCATATATCAAACGATCACTATGGCATTACTGAGAGTTGAAAAACTGTCTAAAGTCTTTCATCTTTAATAAAATGATCAGCGTTCTGCTCTACCAGGTGTAACAATTGAGTTTAACATCCAGGCATCCATGAAAACGGAATTTATGACATTTAACGGAGTTAGAAGTTAGCAGGAAGTTAGCTCGCTAGCTTCCATCTAAATACAATATAGCAGGTCCTGACTGCGGGGTTTTGGAAACAAATTCAAACGTACAGCTCTGCTATCACTTCCAGCATAAATGAAGACAGAAAACTAAACAGCAGTGACGTTTGTAGGGTTACTGAAGTTGGGCTAGCTGGTATATAATGATGTGCTACGTGACCGCTAGCGACACAGCTATGTTAGCATAATATAAACAAGATAACTTTTTTTCCACTCGATAAAAGTTAATGTGAGTGTTCCCGGTGGTCAGGAACAAATGTAATCGCATGGCAGGATGCTGTAAAAGGACCAAACTTCAGCCAGGAGAACAACTGAGATAATCCATCCACAATACGAGGTTAGTCATTCATATACTGCTGCATGGGCTGGGCTGTAGTTACATCCTAAGGTTTTAAAAACTGAGCTTAAATAAATGATTAGCGGTAATAAAAGCCGAGGGAGGTCAACAGGGATCACTGACTGTTTTAGGAGCTTTTTGAGATCAAATAGAAGAAAATACATAATATTAAACATGTTAACAACACAAAAGCCATATTAAACGCAGACTACTTTAGACCCGGAAGTAGGATTCGTCGCGTCATCACTGAACAACCGGATAGAGAGACGAGATGACGAGGCTGCAGTTACAGCGGTGCAAGTAAACAAACAATAAATATAAGAAGAGTAAGAAAATAAATCTACACTTTAGGACTTGGGGTAAAGGATCAATAACAATTTAAATTTATAATTTACAGTTTGATGATTTAAAGTCTCACACAACCCGTCAAAAGGGGCGGGGCCGGCTGCTTCCAAGTAGAGCACATTTCATTTATAATGATGTAAATCCAAGCCCATCATGGATTCACGATCTGAATCCTGGGTTGTGTGAAATCCCAGAAATCAACCTTAGACAAAGTGAATCTGTGAACTAAGGTGTAGGTCTGTTAGGTTAATTGTGCTGATCCTCGGGTTGGGGGATTTGTGTTTGTACTGGAGCGCAAAATTCAAACCAATGGCAGATGGACAACAAAAGTTCAAAGCCATCAGGTGCTCAGGTTAGAAAAAAGAGAAAAGATGCAGGTAAGCAGACGTGTGATTGGATAATGGCAGCTCATCCTGAACCAATCAGACTAAACTCCAAACAATACATTATGTTACAGATTTTAATATTAATTAGTCATTGTTACTTGTTGATTTGTCCTTTTCTCATTGTGTGACGAATTATGACGACTGTTTGGTAGCTGTTATTGTCTCTCTCTCTCTTCATGTGTGTTTCTCTGGTGAAACAATAGTTTTGTGTTAATGTTAGGGCTGCACGATTTTGCATAAAATGAGAATCACGATTTTTTGGCTTAGAATTGAGATCATGATTCTCTCATAACAATAAATAAACATAAAACAACAAATGTCTCACGTTTTGTTGTTGCAGCAAAATGTTGTCCTGCTTGAAATTCCGTCTCCACCGTTGCTCGACGCTGCGTGTACAGAGCAGGTAGTGCAACAATAGAAAAATAGTTGCGGGACGGCACTGTGTAGCGTTTGTCTAGGGTGTTGATCATTTTCCTAAATCCCTCGTTTTGCACAGTGTTGATGGAGCCACATCTTTGGTCAGGTGATAAGTGATAGCCTCCGTAATGTCTTTGTGCCTGCGGGAGTTCGACGTGTATAGGGAAGCGCTGTATAAGGTTCCCGTTATTGATGTTTGGGTGGTTGACCGGGACGGATTTTCTCCTGTCACTTTCTCGTCATCCCTGACGTGCTCTCCGTTGTTGTTTCCCTGCTAATTTTAGCATCACACGGCACAGCTTCTGTATCACGTGGTATAAGGCTCCGCCCTTGTCATTTGTTGAGCAGGAAGAGTGAGCGCTTGTTTTTATGCAGAGTACGTCCCGGATCAAAATGTGAAGTTTTACAAATCACCACTTCTTTAGTTAATATCATTTCAGTCTCAGACAATCTCGTTTCTCTTACAGAGGTTGAATGCACCTTCTGTGGATGGCGGTACCACACAGTGTGCGTGGACTTCCCCTGCACAGAAGGCAACTACAAATGCTGTGAATGCTAAATAAACAGAAACAAATGATCCCTGTTGTCTTTGCTTGATGATTGGTTTGAGTCTTGACAATCCACATTGCTGGCGTTGCATCTTTCAATGCCAGCAATGGCAGGTATCAGTGCTCAAACCTTTTGTGTTTGTTTCCAACAAGTTGCCCACCTCGGGAAACAAAAATGTGTTCTTTTACTTGTTAGATGAACATATGAGACACTTTGACTCTTCAGTGCAGTGTGGAGCCTAACAAAGATCTGTTTTGTGTCCCAGCTGATCAGCAGGAGGAGGAGAGTCTGACGGAGCAGCCGAGGAACATTTTCAGCTACTTGGACTCAGCTCAGCCACTACAGAGGAAACAATGAGCTCAACACAGAAGGTGACAGACAGAGCAGGACCATATGACCAAAGATATTTATCACCATATACATTTGAACATTTGCCATAACGATTTAGCTGACGATAGAATTGACACCAGACAAAGTACTTTACAGCTGCACAACTTTATTAAAAACCCATCAATGTATTTTGACTGAAACAAGCAGCTGTTGTTTATGTGCATTAAAGTTATATAAAAATGTAACAGTGCAAATGCAAATTCCTCGCTGACAGTTTAACCAAAAGGCGTTTCCAGTGGAAACTGGCCGACACATCCTGAGCATAACCATGTATAATATCCACTAAACTTCAGAAGAGGTTATACAGTCGTGGCCAAAAGGTTTGAGAATTGCATAAATATTGGAACCTGGAGAAGTTGCTGCTTAAGTTTTTATAATAGCATTTTGCCTGCACTCCAGAATGTTATGAGGAGTGATCAGATGAACTGCATCGTCCTTCTTTGCCATGAAAACGAACTTAATCCCCAAAAAGCCTTACCACTGCATTTCATTGCTGTCATCAAAGGACCTGCTGAGACCATTTCAGTGATCGTCTTCTTAACTCAGGTGAGAATGTTGGCGAGCACGAGGCTGGAGATCATCATGGCTGTATCCCGATTCAGGTTCTGCAGCTTTAAAGTCCTCAAGGGCCGCGTACTCAAAGACCGCTAAGGCCGAAGTGCGAGGCTCGTAGGCTCGTGAAATGGGACGTCTAGCCTCCGTCGCGCTGCCCAGGTTGCCTAGCAACCATGATACTAACAGCTGGAAACGTTTCATACAGCTTTGTTTGACAGAAATGAAGGAGAACATATTTAGTTCATTTGTTTCTACATGAGCTCTGTGTGATTTGATGAGTATCTGAGGCTGAGACCACAGGACTGTGAAACATGATTGTTGGGCTTCATTTCTGTGCTGAACAGTCGTTTAAGATTAGCTGTAAATAACAATTAGCTGATGTTGTTCATGAGACTAAAGTCACCTCACTGTGGTAATGTAAATATAATATGGCCAATATTATAGTTATTATATTAATCACTTCACTCACAGACAAGTATCTGTGACAGTGTGTATATAGATGTATCATATATAAGAGACAAATATTGTTCATTTAATATGTTGGTACTAAATGTGGCTCAGTGCTTACATATATGTGTAAAAAGCAAATGTAGGAGCTGTGATAACTGTGTCTGATAGAATGAAGAGTCGACTGATATATGAAATATTCCTTTATTGGGTGAGAAAATCAGACCATGTCATAACTGCTGTAAGTCACACAGAATAGATATCAGAGCCTTAAACAGGCTGACTTCTGCTAAATGGGTCAAACTGGGCAGAAAGTCTACAAACACATAACATCCTTATAGAATATGATGTAACACTATAGATCAACTTAGCTCAGAATATATAAAGCATATAAACAGTTACAGCAATATGATGCAACACACACAGCAGCTACTGATCCAAAATACTCAAATCTTCATAGAACTGAAACCAACATTTATTTTTTAGCTCCATCCTGCTGCTGATACAGACTTTAGGTTTCTGAACATTAAACTTGTTGCTGCCTTTCATAGTGTGTAACTTGAAGGCCCTGAGTACTTTCTCCCACACTGAAAACACTGGGATGATCACATTATGTGAACATTACCTAATAAGACTGATTCAGCACAGACAGTTATGTTAAACTTTCCTAGCAGTCCTTCACAAACAGGGAACAGTCTGTCTATTCTCTCCATCTGTCAGCTGCTGCTGGCTCTTCCTCCTCCTCTTCCTCACACACTGCTGAGTTTGTCCTGGTGGATCATCAGGGCTGCAAAGCCTCACAGATGATGTGCAGCAGTGGGTCCCTCAGTCTGTCCTCACTCTGGACACTTGCAGTCGTCTCACATGGAAATCAAATGTGTGATAAGCTGCAGGATTCAAACACAAGTGTAACTTATAAACACATGTTCATACTTTTATTCCACAATCAGAGAGAAAGAAACAGAGAGAGAGTGCAGGACAGACAGACAGGTGACAGTCTCAGGTGTACACACTGCTACACAACAGCACCAGAGAAGCAGGATTTAGTGTTTGTGTTATTACGAGTGTAAACAAGAAGAGTTCCAGATGGTGCAGTGGACACATGTGTGACTGCTGTGATTAAAGCATCTTTCTTTCAGCTTAACGAGTGAACCGTCAGCTCGTTCAAACACACGTTAAAGTGCGTTTGGCTCGACACCACCGAACAGAGGCAGCAATATAACACAGCTAACATTAACAGTGCAGTGAATCCTGCTTGTGCCGTGATGTTCAGGACTGCAAACCGAGCAGCATCACTGACTTTCAGCTTGTTGTGTTTGTGGATATATGACTGACTTTAATTATCCACAAAATCATCACATTCTCTGTCAGATGAAGGTCGACTATTGAACGGCGTATATTTTAAAGGCTTTAAAACCAAGTTAACGCTGAAAGTACAAACATCACTAATGTCACATAACTCTGCCGACAAGGCATAGCTATGGCTATGAAATGCTCTTTGTGTATCACTTCTTCATTATGAAAGATGTCATTAATGCACTAGTAATGTCTCATCTGGAGTATTGTTCAATCATTTGGTCAGCAGCTAATAAGACAGATCTTAACAGACTTCAGTTAGTCCAGAATAAGGCGTCCAGATTAGTGTGAAGATGTTCATACTATACTAATATTGATAAAATGCATAATAACCTTTCTTGGCTTCCTGTACAGGCTAAAATATTCTATGGCTTACTTGTAGTTCTAAAGAAAGCAATTCTGTTAAACACACCACATTTATTCTGCTCAGCTGCAGTATCCAGATGAAATACATCATCATATTACACAGTTTTCAACAAGCTGCAATTTAGTAAATGCTCGAGTTAAAAGTAACGTTTTGTAAAACTGTTACATTTAGAGCAACTTTTAAGTGGAATAAGTTGCCTTAAAAAATTAGAGAAAATAGTGTGTGTGTGTGTGTGTGTGTGTGTGTGTGTGTGTGTGTGTGTTTAGTGTTTGAACAGTCATGAATTATCTTTAACAGCAGGTTGGATGTAATGTGTTAGAACTACCAGCAGGTGGGGATAAGAGACCTTTAAGGTGTTTGGTGCCACGCTCCACCTTCAGGTTTAAAACTAGTGTTAATGGAGTTTGAAGGTTGAGTTTGTTCCACGACTGCATTTCACTCACTGCCACTGTTTGTATCTCTGTCACTGCAGGACCAACATGGAGCCAGAAGTCAGCGCTCTCAGGAGGCCGACAAACCTCACAGAAGAAAGGGAGAGAAAAAACACACCTGTGACGAGTGTGGGAAGGGTTTTACTGTGAGGGCTAAACTAAAACAGCATCAGGTCATCCACACTGGAGAGAGACCGTTCAGCTGTGACTTGTGTGGAAAGTCTTTTTCCTTCAAGGGTTCCCTAAAAAGACACCAACTCATCCACAGTGGAGTTAAAGCGTACAGCTGTGACGAGTGTGGGAAGGGTTTTACTCTGAAGGCTTCACTAAAACAGCATCAGGTCATCCACACTGGAGAGAGACCGTTCAGCTGTGACTTGTGTGGAAATTCTTTTTCCTTGAAGGATTCCCTAAAAAAACACCAACTCATCCACAGTGGAGTTAAAGCGTACAGCTGTGATCAGTGTGGCAGAGCTTTTACTCGCAGTAGCCACTTACAGAGTCATCTAGTTACCCACTCTGGAATTAAGGCATACAGCTGTGACGAGTGTGGAAAGTCTTTTTCCTTGAAGGGTTCCCTAAAAAAACACCAACTCATCCACAGTGGAGTTAAAGTGTACAGCTGTGATCAGTGTGGCAGAGCTTTTACTCACAGTAGCCACTTACAGAAGCATCTAGTTACCCACTCTGGAATTAAGGCATACAGCTGTGACATCTGTGGAAAAACTTTCAGCCAGAGAGAGAGCCGAAATACACACCTACGCATTCACACTAGACATGATGTGTACTGCTGTGAACAGTGTGGCAAATACTTTACAACAGACGCACAGTTACAACAACACATGTTTACCCACACTGAGGAGAGACCTTATCGATGTGACCTGTGTGAGAAGACTTTTAAATCTCCACATGACCTGAGACGACACCAACAGATCCACACCAGAAAGAGACTCTACAAGTGCAGCTACTGTGAGGTATGTATTTATATTGTTATCTTGTCATTTTAGCCTGACTGTTTAGAACAACTCTGCTCATTAAACTGTGTTAGCATGTTAGCAATTCTACTGCATGGAAAAGCAGCTCTGAGTGATTATTCAGATTTTCCTTTCAGTTATGATTTTAGTATTACTGTAGTATTATGGTGGTAGTATTGTAGTTATTGCAGCCCAGTAAACTGAGTGTGTTAACTGAAACAGTCAAATGTAGTTGGACGTCTGCAGAGATGCTCTTTATTTCAGGCGACGTTCAGGATACAAATGTTGAAGGACTGACTTACACTGTCTTTGTGTCTTTGTTTAGAAGCAGAGCGACACAGATGGATCCAGTTCTCAACCCTGTCATCACTGTGGTGGTGGGAAAGACTTTCATTGTGACCTCTGTGGAAAAACTTTCAGTCGGCAAAATACCCTAAAACTACATCAACGTAGACACACTGGAGACAAACTGAAATACTGCAAAGAATGTGGGAGAAGCTTCTCCACAACAAGTGAGTTAAAACGACATGAACTGTTTCACAGTGGGGTTAAAAAGCACCTCTGTGATCAGTGTGGGTCATCCTTCACTACTGAAGGTGAGCTTAAATCACACAAACGAGTCCACACAGGAGAGAAACCACACAAGTGCAGACACTGTGAGAGAAGCTTCTCACAGTCAAGTAATCGTAACAGGCATGAACGTGCACACATGGAAGGAAACTACAGCTGTGACCAGTGTGACAAGAGCTTCAGGAATCTCAGTTCATACTCTACACACAAACGATCCCACGTTACTAATAAACTGTTTCACTGTTACCAATGTGCCCAAACATTCACCTCATTGTCTGCTCTGTGCAAACATCAGCGCGATCACTCAGGGCTGAAATCACTCCCATCACTGGATCACAGTGAATCTGAAGACACAGAAAGATCCTCTGGTTTCTGTGTCAGACTCAAAAAGCTTGAGATCAGGCTCCACAGAGTTCAGATAGAATCATTTAAACTTGTGTTGAACTGAACTGGTTGCTGGGCTGAACTTCTACATAATACAGATCTACATGGGATCTTCTTTTCTGTTGTTTTACTGAGTCAGTTTTGTCCTTTTTTCTCTGTCCTGGTTTTGCTCGTCTGTAAATGATTGAAACTCAGTCAAATAGTTCATTGTTCTCCAGCAAAACGTTTTTTGGAAACTCATGTTTAACCTTTAAAACTCTGACATGTTTTAGCACACAAGGCTTCATCGGGGAGTTCACTCATGATTGGACCATGAGAACAAAGGTTTTTAGTTCTTTCAAAGAGAGTCTTGGAGATGTTTGATGTTTCTGTTTTTCTGAAACCACCTGAAAGAAAAACTATTTTTCTTGCTTTATGTAGTGTGGAAGTTTTTAATGTTTCTTCATCTGTGATGTTCTTGAATGTGTTCACGTGAAGATGGTACAAATAAACTGTCCTTTCAGCTTTAGCTCCTAATTTATTCATTATTTATGGATGTAGCACAGCAGCCGTCTCTTGATTAACACATGGAGGGCTCGGGATCTGATGGTGTCGTCTCCCTAATTTGCCCACTCAGTAAATCTCACTCATGGCCAAGAAATTGAAATAAACCTTGTTTCCCTGCTGGATAGTGATCCACTGTAACTCTGCTCCTCCTTCCTGTTTAGGATTTCTGTGGCTGAAGTAAAATTCCCTCCATCCATCACTTATCCCAGCTAACCCAAAGTGAAATAAAGTTTTGCTGGTCTTAAAAAAGCATTACAATAATGGGCATTACAATGCAAACTGAATGATACAGAAGATGAAAGAAGAGACTTTGATCAGTTAATAAAGCTCATGGTCTGGATTCATTGTGGCTGCTACACAGATACTTCTGGGTCACTTCTCTCAGTTAGGAACCTTCCTCACCAAACTGACTGTTGGACCACACCCCTGGTTTCATGAGAAATTGTTTCAGCCATGATTTCTCTTCCTGTATTTCAGAGTAAAGACTGAAGTGACAAATGGAAGCATGTTTAAAAAACACAATGTGAGAGAGACGTTGAGGTCCTTAGAAGTTACCCTGGGTTTTTCTGTCACCCTGCTAGATGTTACACACCTTGTTATTGGACTGATTTCTACTGCTGGACTACTCCTGCGGAGAGTAACAATACTCTTACTAATTAGCTCCCTTTCACACCTTTGGGGATATTTATTTTTGTGTTTGCAGCGCTGTGAGCCAGAACAGCGAGAGAAAAATCTGCAACAGCGACGAGCCGAATGCTTACGTGAATCGCAGCAGCTGCACATGTGCTACGCTGAATTAGAGGATATCTTTGCTCTGGATTTCTATTTCTACTTTTTCATTTCTATATGATTCTTCTTGCATCTAAACAAAGATGATTCAATTTGCTAAATGTTGATGGCTCTTCGTGCTCAGGTGTAAATGAGACGTAATATTTGCTCTTGGTTTGGTTCTCCTGTACAGAACCTTGCAGTACAACAGAAACCTAAAAACATTATTTGTAGTTGTTATTCTTAGTTGTTCTGCTGCCTAAATACCACAGGGTCTGATTATGAAGTTATTGAGCTGCACATACTTTACGACCTGCTTAAGTTGGAGGTCACAGCGTCTGTAGAGCAGCTGGAACATAATGAAGTCTACAAGGTTATGTCATGGTCCGCGGCCCGGCGTCCGGGGTGCTGTTGGGATGCCCACGGGCGTGGCTGCTAACCCCACACCTGCACCCCATCCCAGGCGATCACCAGGTGGACTATTTAATCCTGCCCTACCTGCTGCTCCACGCCAGTCCGTAGTCGCCTCTCAGCGGTAACATACACCTGCGGGAAAAACTCTTATGACAAACTCTCCATCGGAACTAACACTGTTTTTTTTGCCCTGTGTACCCAGATCACAACTCGGCGTTTTTTACGAGCCACCTGCCTGTCCACCTGTCCGTCTGAGATTCAGATCACCATCAGCCTCGCCGTCTCGACCCCTTTGGAGCTCCCCCCCCCTCTGGTTCACTCAGCCCGGCTATCACCGTGAGACGCATACTCCACCTTCCCTCGTATGCTGCCTTTTTTTTCCGCACCCCAGTAATCTGTTTCTCTTTTTGTTTTACAGCCTCTCACAGCCCCGCTCTCGGCGTTCCCTGCGCGGTTCACCTTCCCAGGCCCTCGGTTTCTTCTGGTTCCATACGTTGTTTTTCCGGCTACCCTCATGGGACACCTTTAGTTGTAATAAAATGTACTTTCTTTATTCTCTCCTACCCTGGTGTGTGTGTTCTGCTACTGAGTCCAGCCTGCGCTCGGAACTTCGGTTCATGACAGTACGGACTGGCCAGTATGGACCCAGCAGATCCACTCCGCTCCGCTATTAATAAACAGTGCGCTATCCTCGGTCGCCACGATCAGCAGCTCCAGTCTCTCCAAGACCGTTGTCAAGAGCTGAGTGACACTCAGAATAAGTTACAAACTAGGCCTCCCGACCCCGTGCACCGCGGCGTTTCACCTCCGCCGCTGGAACCCTTCCACGCGGAGTTGGACCTGTGTGGGGGGTTCCTTTTCCAGTGCTCCTTGTTTTTCAGTCGCACGCCTCACGCGTTTCCCACGGATGCTGCTAAGATCTCCCACTTCGTGGGATTGTTACGGGGGCGTGCTCTAGCATGGGCTGAAGCTTACTTAAACTCTCACCCCATTCGTGATTGTGATTACGATGAATTCCTGGAGGAGTTCCAGGCTACGTTTTCCCCTCCGGTTTCGGAGGACGATGCCGCGCAGAAGTTGCTGGGGCTCCGTCAGGGGCGGTGCAGTATTGCGGAGTACCTAGTTGAATTCCGTACCCGAGCGGTCGCCGTAGGTTGGCCCGATTCGGCCCTTCGTGGGTTTTTTTTACGGTCATTAAACGACCAGATGAAGGACCAACTAGCATTTCACGAGGAGACCAGATCCTTTGAAGAATTAGCCTCCCTCGCCCGTAGGATCGATAGACGCTTGCGGGAGAGGGACGCCGAGCGGCGGCCTAAGCCTATGGGCTCCGTAGTACGCCCCGGGATCCGCGTTTCTCCGCCCCCAGCTGCGTGTGCGCGCTCTCCGTCGCCTCCGGACGGGATTCCCGGCCGCGTCCTCAAGTCATGCGCGGCTCAGCTGGCTGGAGTGTTCACACACATCTTCAACCTTTCCCTCTCTCTGTCTGTAGTCCCAGCCTACTTCAAAATGGCCACCATCATCCCTGTACCCAAATCCTCCACCATCTCCTCATTGAACGACTGGCGACCTGTAGCCCTGACCCCCATCGTGAGCAAATGCTTCGAGAAGCTGGTCAGGGACTTCATCCGCTCTGCACTACCCGACTCACTGGACCCTCTACAGTTCGCATACCGCCACAACAGGTCCACTGATGATGCCATAGCCCTGACACTACACACTGCCCTGTCACACCTGGAGAAGAGAGACACGTATGTGAGGATGCTGTTTGTAGATTACAGCTCAGCATTCAATACCATCGTTCCCTCGAAGCTGGACAGGAAACTGCAGGATCTAGGACTGAGCAGCTCCCTCTGCAGCTGGATCCTTAGCTTCCTGTCTGACAGACGCCAAGTGGTCAGACTGGGCAGCATCACCTCATCCCCCATCACACTGAACACTGGTGCTCCACAGGGGTGTGTACTGAGCCCTCTCCTGTACTCACTCTACACCTACGACTGCATAGCCACTAACAGCTCCAACATCATTGTGAAGTTTGCGGACGACACTACAGTGGTGGGTCTTATCACCAAAGGTGATGAGATGGCTTACAGGGAGGAGGTCAGCGCCCTGACCCACTGGTGTCAAGACAACCATCTCACCCTCAACATAGCAAAGACAAAGGAGTTGATAGTGGACTTCCGGAGGTGCAGAGAAGTACACACCCCCATCACCATCAACGGCGCTGCTGTGGAGAGAGTGAGCAACTTCCGTTTCCTTGGAGTACATCTGGCTGAGGATCTTACGTGGTCAGTACACACAAACAAAACAGTGAAGAAGGCGCAGCAGCGCCTCTTCTTTCTCAGGAGACTGAAAAGATTCGGCATGAGCCCCCGCATCCTCAGGACCTTCTATCACTGTGCCATTGAGAGCATCCTCACTGGATGCATCACCACCTGGTATGGCAACAGCACCGCCTACAACTGCAAAGCTCTCCAGCGAGTAGTGCGGTGCTCTGAACGGATAATTGGAGGTGAGCTTCCCTCCCTCCAAGACATCTACAGGAAGCGGTGCCTGAGGAAAGCGGGGAGGATCATCAAGGACTCCAGTCACCCCAGCCATAAACTGTTCAGACTGCTTCCATCAGGAAGGAGGTTCTGCAGCATCCGGTCCCGTACCAGCAGACTGAGAGACAGCTTTTTCCATCAGGCCATCAGACTGCTGAACACGTCATAGACACCTCAGCTTCACTACTGGAACTTCAACATTATGCACTCCACACTGTATATAAATGCCACTTGTTTTGCACATATTCAACTCTGTATATTTTATATATTTTATTTATTATTATTTTTTTACTATTTAATTTGTAAAAATGTGTATACACACACACACACACACACACACACACACACGTAGGAAAATATTTAGTATACACATCCAGAAATGCATACACTATTATATATTGTACATATATTTATTAGTTTCAGGTTGGCCATTCTTGTATTTTGCTCGTTTGTGTTGTTGTGTTTGCACATCTCTGTTGCTTGTGGGGCTCGCACACAAGAATTTCACTCGCATGTGCTGTGCCAGTGTGCCTGCACATGTGATGTGACAATAAAAGTGATTTGATTTGATTTTTTACTTTGATTAGTATACATGAATTTTATCAATAGTAAAAATAATGAATAATTCATGTATAACTTTTATTGTGTTTTGTATATTAATTATATTTAAATAGAGATGTTGACCCTGTCTCTACAGTAGCATCAGTGTAACATACATTATTGGTCCAAGCTGTCATAAATGGGGAGCCTGATCCTTTATTATGAAAACATGACGAGTATTTTTCTTGTCAGTTGGGAAGAAGTTGGTCTTTTTTTTCCTTCTTTTTGCTCAGTTTGTCTTTTCTTTGATAATTGAAACTCTGATCAAACCTACTCATGTTCACAGCATGTAAAAGCAGCTGACAGTCCGTGGCATTGTTGTTTGTAGAGGTGCAGTGTAGTGGGAGCATAAATCAAAAGAAAACAGTAACATTTATGTAATAAAACATTTGAATGAAAATGAACAGGCCCTTTATGAACTTCAAAGGGATCTGAAAACAACACTTTTTAAAAGAGTATCTTGGGGTGTAGGTGGTCAAAATAGAAAACTGAGCTGAGACTCTAAGTTCAATCCATCCATTCGTTTTTACTTAGGAGGAAGAAATGTCAGGCTGGTGCAGGCTGGTTAGGTGCATGTGGTTATCTTTACCTAAATGAGTTCACTTTGTGGCTGCCAGGTTGGGCAGAAGTACCTGTCCCCTGTTAGGCTTAGCAAGGTTCCTTCCCTCCCCATCTCCAGCTGCCTCCCTCTTCCCGCTCCTCCACAACCACCCACACATGCAGGGCCTTGGAGTGGGGGTATGTCACCAGGGTGCAGAGGAGGCTACCCCCCCCCCCCCCCCCCCCCCCCTGTCCCCTTCTGGCTGCCTCTGCCTCAATTTTATCCCACAACTTAGACATTCACATTATTCACACTCTCATTACACATACATATAGGATCTTGGGGGTGGGCACAATCACGGAGTCCAAATCACCATCAGGGTGTATACCTCACCCCTGACGTCGTTGCCCACCTCTCAATTTTAAATACACTTAGTCATTGAGGGTTAGCAGGAGGGACTATGCGCTTACCTGCTGCTCCTTGGCAGGTAGCTCCATGCCCTCCTGGGTTTTAATTGCACCTTAGAACACATATGCATCAACACTACAATGAGCGGGTGGAGGGAGGTTTGGAGTCTTCTCCCACCCCCATTCTCTGCGGCCTGCTGGAGCGGGAGGGCTAGTAGGAGGAGTTGGCCGTCCGACTGCGGTCTGGGGTGTGGGGCCTCCCTGCTGCTGCGGAGTCGGGGTGGTCTGCCTCTCCCCACCGCAGGGAAAAGGGTAACACCACCTGGGTCTGGGTGCAATTCCCCCCTCCAGGGGCAAGGGTACCTAGACCCGGTTTGTAGAGTACGCTTGGGGAGTGTGATTGTGTGTACAGCGTCTCTTTATGTCTGTCTCCACGTTGGTTGAGTGTGGAGTGAGTGCATATGAGAGCATGAGGGTGGGAATGGATGTTTGTGTCTGTGTGTGCCTGTATGTCTGTGTCTATATGTCAGGTTGGGTATCAGACGCCACCTCTCTGGGGACACCTCAGGCCCTCCAAGGTTTGGAGGCCTATCTCCACCCACCACCACTTCCCCTGCCGGTGGCGGACTCCCTCAGGTGTCGGTGTGTTGGTGGTTCTTTGTGTCTGGGGGTGGGCATCCGGGTACACACCGGCTCACTCCTTGGCGGCCGCTTGTCGGGGCCTGGGGCTCGCTCGGGCCCCTTTGGAGGTGGGGTGCCCCCGGCCTCTCGGCCTAGGGCTCGGTCACTCAGGCACAGCTGGGGGCCGGCGGAGCTCACGGGCGCGTCACTGCAACCCCCCCTGGCTTCTGCTCCGCGGCTGCTGAGTGAGCCCTCATCTGGGACTCTCCTCAGCTCTTACTGGAACAGTGGCGCGGCTGCCCCTCTGTTGGTCTTCCATGGTCTCTTGTGTTCTGGGGGCCTCTGGATGTCTGGAGTTTTGATCTCCTCCATACCCGCTTCACACCCTGGAGGACGGGGCTGTGGCCCCCCCACACTCCCTAGCAGATCATTACATGGAGAAACCTTTGGAATGCAAGCATGCTGATCCACACAGGTATGCACACATGGGTATTCACAGACGCGGACTAAAGCTTTCTTGGCTGCTGCCTCAAAGCACACTGTGCGCTGTCTATCTTGCGTGCTGCACAATATCGTTTATTACTTAGTAAATACTGATATCTATGACTAGCTAGTTTATTGTGATGGTGCTTTGTTTTCTCTATTATTATGTTGCTCTTTGTTGTTTGCTGTCTCCTCTGTTTGTTTGTTTGTTTGTTTGTTTTTTTCTCCATACAGGTGACCCAGGAGTTTTTTGTTTTTTTTTTTTGTTTTGTTTTTGTTTTTTTTTTGTCTCTCTTCCCCCCCCCTTCTCACCGTCTCTTCTCCCCTTGGGTTTTCTTTCTTTCTCTCCCCCTCTCTCTCTCATTCATTCCCCCTGTCCTATTTATTTAAAAAAAAAAAAAAATGACAAAGGATGAACTGAAGCTCTGCCATCACGTAATGTCGCATACTGCTGTTTCTGATGTCATTTAAAAAAAAAAAAAAAAAAAAAGGCTTAGCAAGGTTCTCCAGGAGTTTCTCCATGGGTAGAGCTTCTAGCTCCTCCAGCACATCTGTGGCCGTGCAGGCTGCCACTTTCTTGGTTGCTCTTTTTACCCCACTGGTGGATGAGCTGCAATGGTCTCCATTTGTCCCATATGTGTTTACTACTTCTTCTTTTGCATATTAAACACATTATTCTGTTTCTATGTATTTGCTATGATTTGCTATTTGTTAAGTAACATTGCTTCACTCACTATGCCGGGTTTGTGTGTGGAAGCATTCAGTTGCTGGCAAATCAAACATTCTGCAAATGAAGCTGAATACTCAGTTACATGTTTCTTTACATCTTATTATGTTACAGATTAAGTCATTTGTTCTTACTTTGTTTGTCTTTTCAGTCTTCATGAGGGTCAGGTGTGGGGAAACGCCCGCCCGGCATTTCCTCATTTTAAAGTCCTGCTGATGTCAAACATGACAGAGGCGTGGAGGAGGCCATTGCTCTGCACTGCATCATCCATCAGCAGGTCCTTTGCAGCAAATGCCTGAAGTTTGACAATGTGATGTCTATTGTTGTGAAATGCATCAACCAAATCAGATCCAGGGGCTTAAAGCACCGAAGGTTCTGTGCTTTTTTAGAGGAAATGGAGTCAGAATATGGGGATGTGCTCGACTTCACTGAGGTACGTTGGCTCAGCAGGGGAAATGTATTAAAGAGACTTTTTGAGTTGAGAGCAGAAGTGAAGCCTTCATGGAGAAGGATGGAGTTAGTGTTCCTGTGCTAACTGATCCCAAATGGCTCATGGACTCAGCTTTTCTTGTTGATATGACACATGAGCTTAATGTACTGAACAAGACGTTACAAGGCCAGGGGCAACTTGTCAGTGCTGCCTATGACAACGTGAGAGCATTCTCCACAAAACTGGCGCTCTGGAAAGCTCAGCTCTCTCAGACAAACCTTTGCCACTTCCCAGCATGCAAGGCACTCGTGGATGCAGGCACACCATTCAGTGCTGACGAGTATGTTGATGTCATTTTGAGGCTACAGGAGGAATTTGATCACAGATTTGCTGACTTCAAGACACACAGAGCCACCTTTCACATTTTTGCGGACCCCTTCTCCTTTGATGTGCAAGATGCCCCTTCTGTGCTTCAAATGGAGCTCATTGAGCTGCAGTGCAACTCTGAACTCAAAGCAAAGTTCAGGGAGGTGAGTGGAAAAGCAGACAAGCTTGGACAATTTTTGAGAGACTTGAGCCCTAGTTTCCCTCGGCTTTCCCGAATGTTCAAGCGGACCATGTGCCTTTTTGGTAGCACATACTTGTGCCAAAAGCTCTTCTCCACTTTGAACTTCAATAAGTCCAAGTACAGGTCCAGACTTACGGATGATCATCTTCAAGACATACTTCATCTGTTATGTTCTTGAATGTGTTCACATGAAGATGGTATAAATAAACTCTTGTCAGAGATTTACAGTTATCAAACAGGTGAATAAACAACACTGAGACACTTGGAGACGGTTAACGTGCTGCACGGGTGAGGGCTCAGAGAGGACTCACACCGAGCTGCAGTAGTCGTTTATTATTTATAGCAGGGTGAAACAAGCATAGCAGTTTCCTCTAATTTTGCATATATGTGTGTGTGTGTGTCTAAGTTCGTATAAATGTCATAGGGTGAACTTCCTCTTTCTATAAACAGAGCGAGTAGTACATTTTGTTCTTTTCCTATTAAGAGTAAAATATGAACATGTACTTTAATGCAACATAAAACTCATAAAAGCGTTTCTTCTTTAACATCCCCTCCTGATGTTAATATTTTTCACTTAATCATACTTTATTATCAGCCAACAATCACTTGCTTATAACATTTTCAATTGTAGCATCATTCAGTATGTGTGTGTGTGTGTTTCTATACTAAATCTTCTTCATCCGGTTCATCTTCTAGTGGCAGTCCAACATAGGTAATTACTGTGGCCTGTACCATTTTGTCAATCATGGATCTTATGCATGGTAGGACACATGTAGAAAACAAGCACAATAATAGAAGCAGAACTCCTATCAGTACGAGTCCTTTTATCACGAGGGTCTTCCAGCTGCCACTCAGCAGCCAGGTCAGCCAGTCCTCATTGTTCGTGACATAGTCTTGTTGCTGCGCATTACTCAGTTGTCGCAACTTGTCTAGGGCGGTGGTCATGGTCAAGGAGTGCACGTTGTCCGGGATATAGGTGCAACAAGTGGTGTTGAATAAGACACAGAGGCCCCCTCTCTCAGCGAGAATCATGTCCAGGGCGACCCTGTGTTGCATGACCACTATTCTGATCGCGTCGATTTCCTCATTCTGAGCCTTATTTATCTTTGTTGAGCTGTTCAGGAAAAGTCCAAATCGGTAGTCAAGAGTCTCAATTCTTAACGTGTTTTTTCCAGTTCCGACCCATGGGAACAGTGAGTGCAGGACCTTCTGTCCGGTGGTCCACAACTTGAACTCCGCTGGTACATCACTGCCCCAGATTGGGTCATGGGGTTGCACGTCATCAGTGTTCCTCTTGCGTCGTGGTTGGTTCTGATGGAATACTCTGAAGGTGTGGTCTGACACTAAAATTGGGGCGCAGAGTCCGGTACAAGAAAAGCTCACAACTAAGACAAAACTGCTCCTGCAAGGAAAGCTCACTGTTATGCATGCAAGGTGACCAGCTCTAGGTGAGAAGACATTTAAATCTCACACTTGTTCTGCTGCATTTTTGAAGCTCAATTCCAGGAACAGATCGCAGGGTTCATTTTTATATACACTGCAACTGCCATGAGGTCAGGGCCATTTTTTTGTTGTTGTTTGTTTTTCCTTTTGCTCTGTGCAGCATTTTGGCAGCATTTTTAAATTTCTCTTTGTATTTTTTCTTTCTTTTACTAGTGAAGAGATGTAGCGTGAACAGTTATACAGTCTAAATATCCCATATGGGTCGTGTGAAATGGTGTTTTCAGTTTCATTCAGCTGAAGTAAAGAACGTTGAATATTTCTAAGTGTGCTGTTTTGAACCAACATGTCACAGTATGATCAGTGCTGTAATTTTTGACAGTCACTGTATCAATGTTATTTTTGCATCTCTTGAATAAAGGTTTTGACCTGCAAGTGCTAATTTCTTTAGTTATTGGGGTAAAATGGGTAATGTTAATAGGAAGGTGTTTGCCAATTCAGTAACCTAATTTAATGTTAATGGAAACTAACATTATCTCAAATTGTTTAGTTATAATTGTTGTTTAACTGAATCTTGATTTTTGATCTTGATTTGTTCTTTCCCAACATTTTTCAAAAGAAACAGTCTAATTTCTTTGCTGTGATTGATTCCAGAGAACACGGAAGAACTGACATTATTTAACTGTTGATTTATGTAGATTCAGTGGAGGAGTAATGTCAGTTTAATTCTTTACCTACTGTCAATGCAGTGAAATTAGACATTTTGTTTTGAAAGGTTACTGGTGGATGCCAGCAACCATCTTGGAAGAGAACAATATAATCTGTTATAAGGCCTCCATTTGAAAATTGTGTATTTGATACTAGAATATAATAGCAAAATGTAATTTGAAGATAACATGTAGTATTTAAGTGACCAAGTAGTATTGGGTAAAAGTTATTGAATGGTGTTGGGATAAAGTGAGAAAATTGTGAAGGATTAAAATATTCCAAGAGCTCAAATTACTTCATCAAAACATGTTTAAGTCACATTTTATCAACACAAATTGCACAGGCTTATTGAACATGAATAAATTGTGTTAATTTAACTCAATTGTTTAAGTTGCTGCCAAAGCAAAACATCTGTGTGCAACAAATGTCCACCATTGAATTAAGTAAATCCAACAACATATTTTTTTCAGTGTAGTTTGGACTTTATGATTTCTGTAACTGGAAAATATTATTTTGTTTAAAGACAGAAGTGACCGCATAGTTGCAACATCAAAGGGAAATATTAATTAATTAGCATCAAGTATATTTGTTGCTTAAGCGTTTGCACTATAACTTAAGTAGGATTATAACTTTTAAGGAAGGAAAGATTTCAGATATTTAGTTCACTGTTTCAGTTATTTTATATGAAATTAAAACATTTACGTTGGTCAAATATGATGCTCTAAATCAAATAAAAGTTTGAAAATAAATGATGTATTTTTAAATGCTGCAACAAATGTTCACAAAAAGTAACTATAATTAAAACCAGTTAAACAAAATCAAATGTTTGAATCATGCTTAACCAAATGCCAGGCTGGAGAGCTGAACCTAAAGTATACGTAGAAAGATTTCAACATGTGAGCAGTTTTTAATGTTTTTATCACATATAAATGTCACAGCAGTGGGTCCTGGCCCAATGCTTTGTGTTTTTGCTTTTCTTTGACTCTTGTTTTTCTTGGTTTTTGTTCTTCTTATTTATCAGGCTCTCAGTAATCTTAGTTCTCCCTCCCTCAGTGTTCATTTCAGCCTGTGTTTAGTTTCTGTTCCCGTGTCCCACGTTTCATCGTTTCATGTCGAGTCAGCCCTGTCTCTCTGTTTCCTGTGTCTCCCCAGTCAGCCCCGCCTCCCTCGGGCACTCATGTGTGATACAGAGTAATAAACCTGACTACATTTGCTACACTCTCTTTATTACCTGTTACTTTAAAATTCATACACTAATTATGTCTGCCCATCTCTCTAATGTGAAGGTCAAAGGTCAACATCCCAGTGACATAAGAATAATCCCAAAGGGGCAAAGGCAGCGGTTAATTTAGCACATTTAGCATTAAGGGTACAGCAAGGATATACTTTTACTTATTGTGGCAGGGGTGTGGTCTCTGGCCTGCTGCAGTGGAGGCTGGTGGCGGGACGTTGGACGGCACAGGTGAGGGTGATGGAGCTCATGACTCTCCCCTTTATAGTGACGGAGGAGACTGGCGTGGGGGAAGCGTGTAGTGGAGGAAGCCGAGGAGAGAGCTGGTTTCTGGCTACAAAGACGGCGTCAAACCAGAAAAGATTGCTCGTGGTCAAATAATGTGTAATAATAATGAAATAAATAGGCCATTGGGAAAAACGGGATTTTGAAATAAAGACTGACTTTGAAAAAAAGGACATTTTGGATTAAAAATGGCTGGCAATAAATAAAATGCCTCAGGAATAATCTCTGTTATTGTGAAAAATAATGATCATGAAATAATATTTCACAATAATAAGTAAATTTATATAGCAGAATACAATATATTTCACAATAATGATCTTTTTTTCAAAATGTGTTCAATTATTTCACAATATCATTCTCACATTACATATCTGTGTCTTATTTATTCACATAGTTATTTATTTCATCATGACTTATTTATTTATTTAATTTTGAACACTTTGGAGTTCCATATGGTTGTAGTGGGCTTGTAATGTAAATGTGTTCTGATTAAATGTGACATTAATGCTGACGCTGCATCAAACCCTGATAAAACAGTTCTATTAGTGGGTCTGTGTGATCAGCATCAGTGGGTGAAGGTGAGGCCTTGACTAGTAGAACGTCATGTTGGTGTTTAACAACACATGAGCCAACATCAGACTCCGAGCGCTACGATGCTAAAGATCAGAAGATCCAGTGTGACATCATCGTTACCTGGCAACAGTAGCCCTCATCTGACTTTATTGGAGGATATTGTTAAGGTTCAAATATTGAGGAAGGAGAGTACAAACAACCATGGTCCAGAAGATCTTGGTCAAACAATGATTTTAATGAATACACACGTGGGAAGTCAAGCTCCGTTCGCAGACAGGAACTGATCTTCGACTTAATCAAAGCATACACAGATTTTTATAGCATCAGGGTTTGAATTAATGACGCCCCTTCATACGTCACAGACAGGATATATACATACGTCAAATCAAAACCACAATGACTTTTAACACAGTTCGAAAGAACATCGTCTTCTATTTTCATGGCCGGTACTTCCTGTCTACCTTTCAGTTCTTGTCTTGAAGTGGATTGTTCCTCTTTCTTGCCGAGACAACAAGAAACTGTTCCTCGTTTACAGAGACGCTTTCGCAGTTACAACCAGACATGACTAATCTCTCACCTATAAATAAATCTAACTAATGTGTGTGTGTGTGTGTGTGTGTGTGTGTTGACCTCACATGCTCTCTCATCTCACCGTTGCACTTCTGACCTTTTACCAGACCAGAGGCTCATCCTTAGGTACAATAACCTAACTGAAACTACATGTACTATGTTGAATAAATGTTTTAATCAAGAACCTCTAATGAAAACTTAATATAAAATGACCTGATATAAGTGTTTTGTAAGCATGTATTGCAATTCCTTCTATGTTCTAGTTTTCCCTCAGCATGTATCATCTGGACACTCTCACCAGTGAAGCTTAAGACCCTTAATGAACTGAACATCAACTCAAAATAACCACAGATATGCAATATGTATAAAATAGTTATAACTGCATCTGGAATACAAGGTTAATATAATAACTGTATGCTTAAACATCTTAAGGCCATCTTAAAGCCATCTGTTACATTGTTAAAGCAATGATCAATTTGAATAACCTAGTAATTCAAATAGCCTCGTCTAGCCAGCTGCTCAGAATAACTTAGATTCTGCTTTCACTTCTGCAAACTCTCTGCAAGCCTGCAGTTTCCTGTCAGCCTGTGACTTTAATCTTTCACACACTGTTAAACCTCTGAATGCAATATCAATGCTGCAGATTATATTATTAATGCAATGGTAATGATGATGATGATTCTTTAACAATAGCAGTAAAATAATTTCGCTGCTCCACAATATTTACACCAGCAACACGGTTTAGTTTGATATGACGGATTAACAACATGCGCTGTGATATCCATTTCATCTGTAATAGATACTGGATCTAATCAGTCAGCAGATATTTGATCAGCTTATTTATAACTATACTAGAAACAAACACAACTGTGTTGGTGATTCATGCAAACTTGCATATCAGCCTTTGAAGGTTTTGTAGTATTGAGAACAAAGAGGTTGTGTTAGGGCTGAAAAGCCCGACTTGTTCTCCTCTGCAGGTCATCAAATGCACCACAGAAGTTTGTATTTGCACAGCCTGTATATGTTTGATGGCTTTATTATTCTCTGTTCAAAGACAGTAAATATGGAAAATGTCTCATGTAGTATCAGCTTCATTTAAATTGACTGCAGCAAACATTTAGAGAACATGTGCTGCTGTTTGTCCAACATTTCAACACTGAATGAACCCTGAAAACATGATGGCAGCTGGCAGGTTGGAGTTCACATGAAATATCGGCTGTATGAAGACTGGAAATATAGATGATAAAAACATGCAGCCAAACATTTGTGGACATGGATAAACTATCTGATCCAAAAAGCAGGAAGTGACACAGCTAGAAAGTGTGTAACAGCTGAAGTCAAATGTGATGCAGAGTTGAATCTGCACTTGGATCCATCTGTGAAAGGTCCACATGTAGGGATCACATGAGTCCTGATGTTTGTCAGTCCAGCTTGATAACTCCATCTACTGTGGCTACATATACTGGGCTGGTAGCTCCACAGTGTTGGAAAGAAACTATTAAATGTGCAAAGTTTAAAATCAGAGGCTCTTCTAACACAGGGGCCATGTTGAGTTTAGATCACAGCCGACCACCGGCAGTCTGAAATGGAATGAAGCCCATTGACAGCCAGCAGGTCTAAACAGGAACGCACCCATTTGTATGTGTGGCAATGATGTGGCTGCGGCTGACACAGGATTGGTTCAAACTAAACATCAGACACATTTCACAGAGTTCACAAATAAACTCACGTTTTTATCTTTGAAGATGATCATAAAGTAGAATTTATGGTCCAGTAGAAACAGCAGGAGGTTTGAGCCCTTCTGATGGCAAGGCAAGGCAAGTTTATTTGTATAGCACAATTCAACAACAAGGTGATTCAAAGTGCTTTACAGAGACATTAGAAACAAAAACAAATAAAAAGCATGATTTAAAATTGATTAAAACAAGCAAACAAACTAACTAATTAACAAACAAACAAACAAAACAGTATATAAAATCAAAACAGATCAGAACAGTAGATAAAATCAGTAGTTAAATGTATGTTTTGAAATTTAAGCTTAAAAGTGTGGATTTGGTGCTTTATTCAAATGCAGCTGAGAACAGGTGAGTCTTCAACCTGGATTTAAATAAACTGAGTGTTTCAGCTGATCTGAGGCTTTCTGGGAGTTTGTTCCAGATATAAGGAGCATAAAAGCTGAATGCAGCTTCTCCGTGTCTGGTTCTGACTCTGGGAACTGATAAAAGACCGGATTCAGATGACCTGAGGGATCTGGAAGGTTCATACTGGGTCAGGAGGTCATTGATGTATTTTGGTCCTAAACCATTCAGAGCTTTATAGACCAGCATCAGACCTTTAAAGTCTATCCTCTGACGGACAGGCAGCCAGTGTAAAGACCTCAGAGCTGGACTGATGTCCGCTTTTTTGGTCTTAGTGAGGACTCGAGCAGCAGAGTTCTGAATGAGCTGTAGTTGTCTGACTGATGTTTTAGGTAGACCTGTAAAGATGCTGTTACAGTAATCAAGCCTACTAAAGATGAATGCATGGACTAGTTTTTCCAGGTCCTGTTGAGACATCAGATCTTTTAGCCTTGAAATATTCTTGAGGCGATAGTAAGCTGATTTTGTTATTGTCTTAACCCTTGGTAGTACCTACGGCCATTTTTCATCCACAGCGTTTTTTAATATTAGGCCATTTTCACTGTGTTGAATAGAATATAGCCAAACCTCCCAACCCTTTTTTTTTTTTCTTTAGAATTGCCGTCTCCATTTATTCGATTAGCTTAAGGTGGCTAAGCTAAAAACCGCCATCCACATGAGGTCCTAGAGCCATAAATCGCCCCATTGAAACCCATTATAAACGCTATTTTTCACTGCAGGATTTATACCGTAAACATCTGGGTGATCGCTTTTGCTTTGGACAAAAGGCCTTAGAATTGTAATTTTTTTTATTTGGCCACCGGGTGGCGCCCTTGTTCCACATGTGACGCCTGCTGGAACATACACCTTCTCCAGCGGCCTGCTCGAAACAGATACCCGGAAAAGGCAGCCTCATTCCCCGCGTGCAGCGGCAGCTTGGGCCGCTGCTCGTTCGGTACCATTTTAGAGGGTGCATTTTGACCTTTTATATTAAAAATAAAATATAAACGTAGCACTTTTAATTCTTATTCCTACTTTTATTTTTTCATGTCTATTTAAGTGCTATTTATGACACTATGTCTGCACTGAAGCACCGCAGCAATTTCCTAATGTTGTAAACCTGCTCAACATTTGGCAATAAACCCCTTTCTGATTCTGATTCTGATAAAATAAAATAAAGGTCTCTCTGCCTAAAAGAAAAAAAATTGTGTCGGTCTCATTCTAAGTTTAGATAAAAGCCTTCCCTCCCTCTTTGAAGTACACCCTGCAATGCAAACAAATCTAACATGAAAACAAGAATAAAAAACAAATTAGACTTTATTTTGTCGCCAACCTCAGCTTGTTTATGCAGGTGCAGGCAGGAGAGGTTATAAGAATAAGCCGTAGCGCGGGAGTAGGCATTTTCACGATGGCACGGTACTACAGGACCGAGGAAGTAGTGGACATCCTGATGCGCTCTGACAGCGAGGATCTCTCCTCTTCATCTGCCGAGAGTGACTCTGATTCCGGGGATGACACGGATGATTTGTCTCTCGACACTGATCACCAGGAGTCGTCCTCTGATTTTTCATCTGAAGATGAGAACGAGGGGAGGACGCCGGAGGAAGCAGCGGCGTGGACCTCCAAAGATGGGAAGAAATGGGCCGCAACAAACGCCGAGACGCTGCGCTACGTCCCAGCACCCACGGGGCTCATTCCGGGACCGACCCACTACGCCGTAGTCGTTCACTGAGATCTGCCACTTTCTTTTTTTCCCCTTCCTCTCTGTCCTTTCTCCACTTCTCTTTCTCTTTATTTGTACCATCTTCACGTGAACACATTCAAGAACATCACAGATGAAGAAACATTAAAAACTTCCACACTACATAAAGCAAGAAAAATTGTTTTTCTTTCAGGTGGTTTCAGAAAAACAGAAACATCAAACATCTCCAAGACTCTCTTTGAAAGAACTAAAAACCTTTGTTCTCATGGTCCAATCATGAGTGAACTCCCCGATGAAGCCTTGTGTGCTAAAACATGTCAGAGTTTTAAAGGTTAAACATGAGTTTCCAAAACGTTTTGCTGGAGAACAATGAACTATTTGACTGAGTTTCAATCATTTACAGACGAGCAAAACCAGGACAGAGAAAAAAGGACAAAACTGACTCAGTAAAACAACAGAAAAGA
Source organism: Rhamphochromis longiceps (assembly GCF_057381845.1). Lineage (NCBI taxonomy): Eukaryota > Metazoa > Chordata > Actinopteri > Cichliformes > Cichlidae > Rhamphochromis > Rhamphochromis longiceps. The sequence goes on from NW_028187224.1 coordinate 1,167,104, forward strand.
AGATCCCATGTAGATCTGTATTATGTAGAAGTTCAGCCCAGCAACCAGTTCAGTTCAACACAAGTTTAAATGATTCTATCTGAACTCTGTGGAGCCTGATCTCAAGCTTTTTGAGTCTGACACAGAAACCAGAGGATCTTTCTGTGTCTTCAGATTCACTGTGATCCAGTGATGGGAGTGATTTCAGCCCTGAGTGATCGCGCTGATGTTTGCACAGAGCAGACAATGAGGTGAATGTTTGGGCACATTGGTAACAGTGAAACAGTTTATTAGTAACGTGGGATCGTTTGTGTGAAGAGTATGAACTGAGATTCCTGAAGCTCTTGTCACACTGGTCACAGCTGTAGTTTCCTTCCATGTGTGCACGTTCATGCCTGTTACGATTACTTAAATGTGAGAAGCTTCTCTCACAGTGTCTGCACTTGTGTGGTTTCTCTCCTGTGTGGACTCGTTTGTGTGATTTAAGCTCACCTTCAGTAGTGAAGGATGACCCACACTGATCACAGAGGTGCTTTTTAACCCCACTGTGAAACAGTTCATGTCGTTTTAACTCACTTGTTGTGGAGAAGCTTCTCCCACATTCTTTGCAGTATTTCAGTTTGTCTCCAGTGTGTCTACGTTGATGTAGTTTTAGGGTATTTTGCCGACTGAAAGTTTTTCCACAGAGGTCACAATGAAAGTCTTTCACACCACCACAGTGAGGACAGGGTTGAGAACTGGATCCATCTGTGTCGCTCTGCTTCTAAACAAAGACACAAAGACAGTGTAAGTCAGTCCTTCAACATTTGTATCCTGAACGTCGCCTGAAATAAAGAGCATCTCTGCAGACGTCCAACTACATTTGACTGTTTCAGTTAACACACTCAGTTTACTGGGCTGCAATAACTACAATACTACCACCATAATACTACAGTAATACTAAAATCATAACTGAAAGGAAAATCTGAATAATCACTCAGAGCTGCTTTTCCATGCAGTAGAATTGCTAACATGCTAACACAGTTTAATGAGCAGAGTTGTTCCAAACAGTCAGGCTAAAATGACAAGATAACAATATAAATACATACCTCACAGTAACTGCACTTGTAGAGTCTCTTTCTGGTGTGGATCTGTTGGTGTCGTCTCAGGTCATGTGGAGATTTAAAAGTCTTCTCACACAGGTCACATTGATAAGGTCTCTCCTCAGTGTGGGTAAACATGTGTCGTTGTAAGTGTGCGTCTGTTGTAAACTGTTTGCCACACTGTTCACAGCAGTACACATCATGTCTGGTGTGAATGCGTAGGTGTGTATTTCGGCTCCCTCTCCGGCTGAAAGTTTTTCCACAGATGTCACAGCTGTATGCCTTAATTCCAGAGTGGGTAACTAGATGCCTCTGTAAGTGGCTACTGCGAGTAAAAGCTCTGCCACACCGATCACAGCTGTACGCTTTAACTCCACTGTGGATGAGTTGGTGTGTTTTTAGGGAAACCTTCCAGGAAAAAGACTTTCCACACAAGTCACAGCTGAACGGTCTCTCTCCAGTGTGGATGACCTGATGCTGTTTTAGTGAAGCCTTCAGAGTAAACTCCATCCCACACTCGTCACAGGTGTATGCCTTAATTCCAGAGTGGGTAACTAGATGACTCTGTAAGTGGCTACTGCGAGTAAAAGCTCTGCCACACTGATCACAGCTGTATGCCTTAATTCCAGAGTGGGTAACTAGATGCTTCTGTAAGCTGCTACTTTGAGTAAAAGCTCTGCCACACTGATCACAGCTGTACGCTTTAACTCCACTGTGGATGAGTTGGTGTGTTTTTAGGTAACCCTTCAAGGAAAAAGACTTTCCACACAAGTCACAGCTGAACGGTCTCTCTCCAGTGTGGATGACCTGATGCTGTTTTAGTGAAGCCTTCAGAGTAAACTCCATCCCACACTCGTCACAGCTGTATGCCTTAATTCCAGAGTGGGTAACTAGATGCCTCTGTAAGCTGCTACTTTGAGTAAAAGCTCTGCCACACTGATCACAGCTGTACGCTTTAACTCCACTGTGGATGAGTTGGTGTTGTTTTAGGGAACCCTTCAAGGAAAAAGACTTTCCACACAAGTCACAGCTGAACGGTCTCTCTCCAGTGTGGATGACCTGATGCTGTTTTAGTTTAGCCCTCACAGTAAAACCCTTCCCACACTCGTCACAGGTGTGTTTTTTCTCTCCCTTTCTTCTGTGAGGTTTGTCGGCCTCCTGAGAGCGCTGACTTCTGGCTCCATGTTGGTCCTGCAGTGACAGAGATACAAACAGAGGCAGTGAGTGAAATGCAGTCGTGGAACAAACTCAACCTTCAAACTCCATTAACACTAGTTTTAAACCTGAAGGTGGAGCGTGGCACCAAACACCTTAAAGGTCTCTTATCCCCACCTGCTGGTAGTTCTAACACATTACATCCAACCTGCTGTTAAAGATAATTCATGACTGTTCAAACACTAAAATCATGCCCATCCCTCCTGATTGTACACACACACACACACACACACACACACACACACACAATTTTATAATTTAGATTATTTTGTTGTTTCCTATTACATATTTCTATAATTTGTATAGATTTATACAGAATTATTCAGTGATAATAAATCCTATGTTTGTTTATTCTAAAGGAACCCCGTTAGCTTCCACAACAGATGTTGCTCGTCTTCCGTCAAATACTCACATAAAATATTACACAATAAAGTGGATTCAAGATATCCACATAATTTCACTCTTACATCCACAGTGAGGTTTCACAATTGTTCAAATATAAGCAATCAATAATAATAATAATAATATCAATAACATTGAGGCACATTACACAAATTTCAAAAACAAATCATGTCTTACAATATTTACAACAACTAAAAGCTCTGTAAATCGGCTTTTAAGTGTTCATTGAAGTTTTGAATAATTCTCTAATTTTTTAAGGCAACTTATTCCACTTAAAAGTTGCTCTAAATGTAACAGTTTTACAAAACGTTACTTTTAACTCGAGCATTTACTAAATTGCAGCTTGTTGAAAACTGTGTAATATGATGATGTATTTCATCTGGATACTGCAGCTGAGCAGAATAAATGTGGTGTGTTTAACAGAATTGCTTTCTTTAGAACTACAAGTAAGCCATAGAATATTTTAGCCTGTACAGGAAGCCAAGAAAGGTTATTATGCATTTGATCAATATTAGTATAGTATGAACATCTTCACACTAATCTGGACGCCTTATTCTGGACTAACTGAAGTCTGTTAAGATCTGTCTTATTAGCTGCTGACCAAATGATTGAACAATACTCCAGATGAGACATTACTAGTGCATTAATGACATCTTTCATAATGAAGAAGTGATACACAAAGAGCATTTCATAGCCATAGCTATGCCTTGTCGGCAGAGTTATGTGACATTAGTGATGCTTGTACTTTCAGCGTTAACTTGGTTTTAAAGCCTTTAAAATATACGCCGTTCAATAGTCGACCTTAATCTGACAGAGAATGTGATGATTTTGTGGATAATTAAAGTCAGTCATATATCCACAAACACAACAAGCTGAAAGTCAGTGATGCTGCTCGGTTTGCAGTCCTGAACATCACGGCACAAGCAGGATCCACTGCACTGTTAATCTGAGCTGTGTTATATTGCTGCCTCTGTTCGGTGGTGTCGAGCCAAATGCACTTTAACGTGTGTTTGAACGAGCTGACGGTTCACTCGTTAAGCTGAAAGAAAGATGCTTTAATCACAGCAGTCACACATGTGTCCACTGCACCATCTGGAACTCTTCTTGTTTACACTCGTAATAACACAAACACTAAATCCTGCTTCTCTGGTGCTGTTGTGTAGCAGTGTGTACACCTGAGACTGTCACCTGTCTGTCTGTCCTGCACTCTCTCTCTGTTTCTTTCTCTCTGATTGTGGAATAAAAGTATGAACATGTGTTTATAAGTTACACTTGTGTTTGAATCCTGCAGCTTATCACACATTTGATTTCCATGTGTGACGACTGCAAGTGTCCAGAGTGAGGACAGACTGAGGGACCCACTGCTGCACATCATCTGTGAGGCTTTGCAGCCCTGATGATCCACCAGGACAAACTCAGCAGTGTGTGAGGAAGAGGAGGAGGAAGAGCCAGCAGCAGCTGACAGATGGAGAGACAGACTGTTCCCTGTTTGTGAAGGACTGCTAGGAAAGTTTAACATAACTGTCTGTGCTGAATCAGTCTTATTAGGTAATGTTCAAATAATGTGATCATCCCAGTGTTTTCAGTGTGGGAGAAAGTACTCAGGGCCTTCAAGTTACACACTATGAAAGGCAGCAACAAGTTTAATGTTCAGAAACCTAAAGTCTGTATCAGCAGCAGGATGGAGCTAAAATAAATGTTGGTTTCAGTTCTATGAAGCTTTGAGGATTTTGGATCAGTAGCTGCTGTGTTTGTTGCATCATATTGCTGTAACTGTTTATATGCTTTATATATTCTGAGCTAAGTTGATCTATAGTGTTACATCATATTCTATAAGGATGTTATGTGTTTGTAGACTTTCTGCCCAGTTTGACCCATTTAGCAGAAGTCAGCCTGTTTAAGGCTCTGATATCTATTCTGTGTGACTTAAAGCAGTTATGACATGGTCTGATTTTCTCACCCAATAAAGGAATATTTCATCTATCAGTCTACTCTTCATTCTATCAGACACAGTTATCACAGCTCCTACATTTGCTTTTTACACATATATGTAAGCACTGAGCCAAATTTAGTAATGCCAACAATATAATAACTATAATATTGGCCATATTATATTTACATTGCCACAGTGAGGTGACTTTAGTCTCATGAACAACATCAGCTAATTGTTATTTACAGCTAATCTTAAACGACTGTTCAGCACAGAAATGAAGCCCAACAATCATGTTTCACAGTCCTGTGGTCTCAGCCTCAGATACTCATCAAATCACACAGAGCTCATGTAGAAACAAATGAACTAAATATGTTCTCCTTCATTTCTGTCAAACAAAGCTGTATGAAACGTTTCCAGCTGTTAGTATCATGGTTGCTAGGCAACCTGGGCAGCGCGACGGAGGCTAGACGTCCCATTTCACGAGCCTACGAGCCTCGCACTTCGGCCTTAGCGGTCTTTGAGTACGCGGCCCTTGAGGACTTTAAAGCTGCAGAACCTGAATCGGGATACAGCCATGATGATCTCCAGCCTCGTGCTCGCCAACATTCTCACCTGAGTTAAGAAGACGATCACTGAAATGGTCTCAGCAGGTCCTTTGATGACAGCAATGAAATGCAGTGGTAAGGCTTTTTGGGGATTAAGTTCGTTTTCATGGCAAAGAAGGACGATGCAGTTCATCTGATCACTCCTCATAACATTCTGGAGTGCAGGCAAAATGCTATTATAAAAACTTAAGCAGCAACTTCTCCAGGTTCCAATATTTATGCAATTCTCAAACCTTTTGGCCACGACTGTATAACCTCTTCTGAAGTTTAGTGGATATTATACATGGTTATGCTCAGGATGTATCGTTATGGCAAATGTTCAGATGTATATGGTGATAAATATCTTTGGTCACATGGTCCTGCTCTGTCTGTCACCTTCTGTGTTGAGCTCATTGTTTCCTCTGTAGTGGCTGAGCTGAGTCCAAGTAGCTGAAAATGTTCCTCTGCTGCTCCGTCAGACTCTCCTCCTCCTGCTGATCAGCTGGGACACAAAACAGATCTTTGTTAGGCTCCACACTGCACTGAAGAGTCAAAGTGTCTCATATGTTCATCTGACAAGTAAAAGAACACATTTTTGTTTCCCGAGGTGGGCAACTTGTTGGAAACAAACACAAAAGGTTTGAGCACTGATACCTGCCATTGCTGGCATTGAAAGATGCAACGCCAGCAATGTGGATTGTCAAGACTCAAACCAATCATCAAGCAAAGACAACAGGGATCAAATGTACCGCATTTTGATCCGGGACGTACTCTGCATGAAAACAAGCGCCCACTCTTCCTGCTCAACAAATGACAAGGGCGGAGCCTTATACCACGTGATACAGAAGCTGTGCCGTGTGATGCTAAAATTAGCAGGGAAACAACAACGGAGAGCACGTCAGGGATGACGAGAAAGTGACAGGAGAAAATCCGTCCCGGTCAACCACCCAAACATCAATAACGGGAACCTTATACAGCGCTTCCCTATACACGTCGAACTCCCGCAGGCACAAAGACATTACGGAGGCTATCACTTATCACCTGACCAAAGATATGGCTCCATCAACACTGTGCAAAACGAGGGATTTAGGAAAACGATCAACACCCTAGACAAACGCTACACAGTGCCGTCCCGCAACTATTTTTCTATTGTTGCACTACCTGCTCTGTACACGCAGCGTCGAGCAACGGTGGAGACGGAATTTCAAGCAGGACAACATTTTGCTGCAACAACAAAACGTGAGACATTTGTTGTTTTATGTTTATTTATTGTTATGAGAGAATCATGATCTCAATTCTAAGCCAAAAAATCGTGATTCTCATTTTATGCAAAATCGTGCAGCCCTAACATTAACACAAAACTATTGTTTCACCAGAGAAACACACATGAAGAGAGAGAGAGACAATAACAGCTACCAAACAGTCGTCATAATTCGTCACACAATGAGAAAAGGACAAATCAACAAGTAACAATGACTAATTAATATTAAAATCTGTAACATAATGTATTGTTTGGAGTTTAGTCTGATTGGTTCAGGATGAGCTGCCATTATCCAATCACACGTCTGCTTACCTGCATCTTTTCTCTTTTTTCTAACCTGAGCACCTGATGGCTTTGAACTTTTATTGGTTTGAATTTTGCGCTCCAGTACAAACACAAATCCCCCAACCCGAGGATCAGCACAATTAACCTAACAGACCTACACCTTAGTTCACAGATTCACTTTGTCTAAGGTTGATTTCTGGGATTTCACACAACCCAGGATTCAGATCGTGAATCCATGATGGGCTTGGATTTACATCATTATAAATGAAATGTGCTCTACTTGGAAGCAGCCGGCCCCGCCCCTTTTGACGGGTTGTGTGAGACTTTAAATCATCAAACTGTAAATTATAAATTTAAATTGTTATTGATCCTTTACCCCGAGTCCTAAAGTGTAGATTTATTTTCTTACGGTGTGTTCACACCGAACGCGATGGACGCGAATAGAGCGTCAGGTTTACATGTAAAGTCAATGGAAAGGTGCGATGACGCGCGATTGCGGGTCCCGCGAAAATTCGGAAGCAGATTTGCGTCGCCAAAACGCCAAAACGCGTGAAACGCGCGTCAGTGTAGCGCGTCTGGCGCGTTTGATGCGCGAATAAAACCACGCGCGTGAGTTTTTGTGTTGCATTTTGTGCATACGCGCGTTTCGCGTCTACCGCTCGAGTTGGAAAAAGCTGAACTCCAGCATCAAATCGCGCCGCGACAACCAATCAGGAGCCTGGTGACGTGGCTGTGACCTAGGTCAAAGGGGCAGATCCAGCCAAATCCCTTCATACTTCAATGGAGGGAAGGCTAATCAACGCGTAGCAAACAACTCGGAGCTGTACGACACCAGCTGCTTTCTGTACCGAGACAGGAATAAAAAGGACCGAGCTTGGAGGAAGATATGTGAAGAGATCGGGCAACCTGGTAAGTTCATTCATTTCTCTTTTGAAAGTTTTCACTGACCCGGGGAAGCCGCACAAAAGCTAGCAAGCCACTGCTATTTTCCCACTGACGTACAAATACCGTTCTGCTTTTATGCATGTTGTCATATAGGAATATATATATATATATATATATATATATATATTTAATATATATTTTTTTTTTTTTTTTTTTTTTTAAACGACATCAGAAACAGCAGTATGCGACATTACGTGATGGCAGAGCTTCAGTTCATCCTTTGTCATTTTTTTTTTTTTTTTTTTTAATAAATAGGACAGGGGGAATGAATGAGAGAGAGAGGGGGAGAGAAAGAAAGAAAACCAAAGGGGAGAAGAGACGGTGAGAAGGGGGGGGAAGAGAGAGAAAAAAAAAAAGAACTCCTGGGTCACCTGTATGGAGAAAAAAAAACAAACAAACAAACAAAAACAAACAGAGGAGACAGCAAACAACAAAGAGCAACATAATAATAGAGAAAACAAAGCACCATCACAATAAACTAGCTAGTCATAGATATCAGTATTTACTAAGTAATAAACGATATTGTGCAGCACGCAAGATAGACAGCGCACAGTGTGCTTTGAGGCAGCAGCCAAGAAAGCTTTAGTCCGCGTCTGTGAATACCCATGTGTGCATACCTGTGTGGATCAGCATGCTTGCATTCCAAAGGTTTCTTCATGTAATGATCTGCTAGGGAGTGTGGGGGGGCCACAGCCCCGTCCTCCAGGGTGTGAAGCGGGTATGGAGGAGATCAAAACTCCAGACATCCAGAGGCCCCCAGAACACAAGAGACCATGGAAGACCAACAGAGGGGCAGCCGCGCCACTGTCCCAGTAAGAGCTGAGGAGAGTCCCAGATGAGGGCTCGCCCAGCAGCCGCGGAGCAGAAGTCAGGGGGAGTTGCAGTGACGCGCCCGTGAGCTCCGCCGGCCCCCAGCTGCGCCTGAGTGACCGAGCCCTAGGCCGAGAGGCCGGGGGCACCCCACCTCCAAAGGGGCCCGAGCGAGCCCCAGGCCCCAGGCCCCGACAAGTGGCCGCCAAGGAGTGAGCCGGTGTGTACCCGGACGCCCACCCCCAGACACAAAGAACCACCAACACACCGACACCTGAGGGAGTCCGCCACCGGCAGGGGAAGTGGTGGTGGGTGGAGATAGGCCTCCAAACCTTGGAGGGCCTGAGGTGTCCCCAGAGAGGTGGCGTCTGATACCCAACCTGACATATAGACACAGACATACAGGCACACACAGACACAAACATCCATTCCCACCCTCATGCTCTCATATGCACTCACTCCACACTCAACCAACGTGGAGACAGACATAAAGAGACGCTGTACACACAATCACACTCCCCAAGCGTACTCTACAAACCGGGTCTAGGTACCCTTGCCCCTGGAGGGGGGAATTGCACCCAGACCCAGGTGGTGTTACCCTTTTCCCTGCGGTGGGGAGAGGCAGACCACCCCGACTCCGCAGCAGCAGGGAGGCCCCACACCCCAGACCGCAGTCGGACGGCCAACTCCTCCTACTAGCCCTCCCGCTCCAGCAGGCCGCAGAGAATGGGGGTGGGAGAAGACTCCAAACCTCCCTCCACCCGCTCATTGTAGTGTTGATGCATATGTGTTCTAAGGTGCAATTAAAACCCAGGAGGGCATGGAGCTACCTGCCAAGGAGCAGCAGGTAAGCGCATAGTCCCTCCTGCTAACCCTCAATGACTAAGTGTATTTAAAATTGAGAGGTGGGCAACGACGTCAGGGGTGAGGTATACACCCTGATGGTGATTTGGACTCCGTGATTGTGCCCACCCCCAAGATCCTATATGTATGTGTAATGAGAGTGTGAATAATGTGAATGTCTAAGTTGTGGGATAAAATTGAGGCAGAGGCAGCCAGAAGGGGACAGGGGGGGGGGGGGGGGGGGGGGGGGTTGCCTCCTATGCACCCTGGTGACATACCCCCACTCCAAGGCCCTGCATGTGTGGGTGGTTGTGGAGGAGCGGGAAGAGGGAGGCAGCTGGAGATGGGGAGGGAAGGAAGGGAGGGGCAGGTAACCCCTCCCTGGGGCCAGCTCCCCCGCTGACCCCAGTAGGCACTCCCACCCTCCGCGACCCGCCAGGGAAGGGGGGCCCAGGCCCATCCAGACCGGGGCCCAGTGCAGTAGCGCCCCCCGGCTCCACAGAGCCCTGGACAGTCCACCCAACCCCACCACAGAGAAAACTGCACCCACCCCACCAACCACACATCTTCCAGACTACATAAGACGGTAAACGCCCAGGCTGAGATCTTCCTCCACCTCTCCTGTATCTCCCCCTCCTGCAGAGAGTTCCTGAAGAGAAGAAAGCTCCTGCAAGATGTGACCATCCCCCCCACCAGTTGAAGAGCCCCCCAGGCGGCTCGACGCACCGGCGGCACCCTGCTCCAGGGCCGGGCCCCCATGCACCCACCCGCCCACAACCCCGGCAACACACCAACCAGGACCCAAGCCCCCGAGGCCCGGCCCCCAGCCCAGAGACGGAGCGCCCCCAGAACCTCACGCCCATCCCGGACCCACCCAGGGGCAGCCAGGTCAGTAACCCACGTCCGTCAGCACAGACCCTCCCCTAGCCCCGCTGCACGCAGCCGCGAGGAAACAGTCACCTGAGAGCCAACAGAGCCCTCAACCGGACGTGACCGCTACCCCGGGTTGAGCCCCCCAAGGAAGATGCCTCCGGGGAACCCCCCGACGCCCTAAGCCTGTCCCTACCCCCTCACCAATCACAACAGTGAAGGCGGGACCAAACTATGACCCCCCACCCCCACTAGGTGATGGAGCTGATAAAAGGGGCCCAGAGCAATTGATCTGATGTGGTGGCAGAGGCTGTGTCAAGACTAATGTAATCTAATAGATAATTTCTATATTGGTTAGAATTAAGATTATTTTTATTTTTCCAGTTCATGAGGACTGTTTTCTTGGCTATGCATAGGGCAGTGAAGATCATATGGGCTATATTCTTTTCTGAAGTGATATTATCTAAGCTGCCCAACAAACACACTAAAGGGGAGGTTGGAATGTTACATTTCAGACACTTTGATAAGTCTTCACATATCTCGCGCCAAAACTTTTGCACTGGTGGACAGAACCAAAGAGCGTGGATGTAATTGTCTGGTGTATTGCCTTGACAGTGTGAGCAGTTGTTGGAAGATGTAAAGCCCATCTTGAACATCCGATGACCTGTATAGTGCACTCTATGAAGTATTTTGTATTGTATTAATTGCAGACTGGGATTTTTAATTAATTTAAAAGTTTTTAAGCAAATCTGAGACCAGAAGTTTTGGTCTAGGTTGACTGATAAATCTGCTTCCCACTTTGCAGTAGGAAGGGATATTGATTCATCTAATTTAGAAAGTGTTCTGTATATTTTAGATAATAATTTGGGGGATTTAAGAGTAAGAAAATGTGCCGCACTTAGTGGTGTTTGTAATTCAACTTGACTGAGGTTAAATTTCTTTTTTACTATGGATTTAATTTGTTGATATTCTAAAAACCTTGTCTTGTTGATCCCATATTGTTCAACTAGTCTGTCAAATGGAATAAATTCTGTTCCCTCTAATATATGTTCTAAGTATTTAATTCCTTTACAACTCCATTCTGGGAAATTAATCATATTATTGTTTTGTAATATGTCAGGGTTATTCCAGATAGGTGTACGTTTGCATGGGATTAATGGAGACTCCGTTATTTTTAGAAACTCCCACCATGCTGTTAGAGAAAAGCTGATGTTGATACTTTTAAAGCATTCATGTCTTTTGATGTTTGAGCTAATAAATGGTAGGTCTGAAATCTCTAGATCCTTGCATAGTGCCTGTTCAACATCTAGCCAGGGCTCAACTAAGAAGGTATGTTTTAACCATTCTGAGATGAACTGAAGCCTGTTGGCTAAGAAGTATTGGTGAAAATTAGGCAGATCTAATCCTCCTCTATCCTTGGTTCTTTGTAGCGTTTTTAAGCTAATACGCGGGGGTTTATCTTTCCAAAGGAATTTGGAAATATATGAATCCAGAGATCTGAACCAATCTTGTGATGGTTTGTTAGGGATCATCAAAAATAAGTAATTTATTTTTGGCAAGATCATCATTTTTATAGTGGCGACCCTTCCCATGAGTGATATGGGTAAAGATTTCCATCTAGTCAGATCGCCTTCTACTTTCTTTAGAAGTGGGATGTGGTTTAGTTTAGTTAAGTCTGAAAGCTTAGGAGAGACATTAATACCTAAATATTTAATATTTCCGGATTGCAGTGGGGCAGAGGAAGAATTATGGAAGGAGCAGTTAATGGGGAGAACTGTAGATTTTGGCCAGTTAATTGAATAATCTGAAACTCTTGAAAACCAGTTTATTAAAATAATTACCTCAGAGAGGTTGGTTTGTGTGTTTTGCAGAAAAAGCAACACATCATCCGCATAGAGACTGATTTTATGTTCTATGTTCTTACATTTTATGCCCTTAATTGTTGTAGCCTGTCTAAATGCTGCTGCTAGAGGTTCGATAAAAATTGCAAAAAGTGAGGGGGAGAGTGGGCATCCCTGTCTGGTGCCCCTCAGGAGACAGAAGCTGGAGGATGTCTGGTCATTTGTTCTGATACGAGCCGTTGGGGAATTGTATAATATTCTTATCCAGTTTATGAAAGAGTTTCCAAAACCAAATTTGTGTAAAGTTGCGAATAAAAATTTCCAATTAACTCTGTCAAATGCTTTTTCTGCATCTAGAGATAATATTATGGCTTCGATGTTTTTATCGTATGAGTAGTCTATTAAATTAAGTAATCTACGAGTGTTTGTTGAGGAGTGCCGACCTTTTATGAAACCAGTTTGGTCAGGATGAATTAAGAGGGGGGTCATTTTCTCTAATCTCTTTGAGAGAGCTTTGCAGATTATTTTAAGGTCTACATTTAAAAGAGAAATTGGACGATAGCTTGAGGGAAATAAAGGGTCTTTGCCTGGTTTTAGCAGGAGACTAATGTTGGCAGAATTCATATTTGGTGGTAGTCTGCCCTTTTCCTCGATTTCCTGCAACATGCTGTGGAATACTGGTGCCAAAATTGTCCAGAATTCTTTGTAGAATTCTGCAGGGAAGCCGTCTGGACCTGGAGCCTTATTATTGGGCATACTTATCAGGGCTTCCTGGAGTTCACTTGGCGTAAGTGGCGAATCCAGTTCCATTGCTTGACTGTCTAGTAATTTTGGAAGAGTTACGTTGTCAAGAAACAGATCAATTTCATTTTTAGATGGGTTTATTTGTGGTGAGTATAAAGTTTCATAGAAATCCCTAAAAATGTTGTTTATTCTTCCAGGATCATATATTGTGTTCCCCGATAAATCTTTAGCAGCACATATAGTTGTTTTTTCTTTATTTATTTTTAGCTGGTTAGCTAGAAATCGACCTGATTTGTTACTGTGTTCAAAATTCTGCAAGCGAAGTCTTTGTATAAGGAATTGTGTTTTTTTATTAATAGTTTCATTTAATTCTAGTTTTGTTTTGCATATTTTGTTCAATGTTTCCTGATCTTGGTGGGACGCGTAGGCTTCTTCTAGTGATTTGATGTTTTTTTCTAATTCCTGAATATTTTTGTTTTCTTCTTTCTTTTTGTGTGATGAGAAAGAAATTATTTTACCTCTCATCACAGCTTTCCCTGCTTCCCATAGGAATATATATTTTTTATTAATAAACAGCACACAGTGGTCCCGCTCATCCGTCACTGCTTCGCTTTTTCGCTGATTTTTTTATTGCACCGTACAGCATTGCATTCTGCAGCCTGATTGACAAATCTGCTCCGTGTCGTGTCTCCTGCGCTTGCCAAATTTATCATGTTTGGTTTTGATAACCATCACGTTCAATAGAAAAAACAGCACAAAAACACCCATAACTATGAGCCTCATTCGGAAATAAACACCTGCACCGCGAGGGGAAAAGGTGCAAGAAAGTGGCGGGCAGATGAAGACAAACCGCGGCATAATAATACTTTTACGTTTTGCAATCTACAAAGGTTTGCACTTTGAGAATCAATTGTGAGAACTGTGACCAATGTTCATGTGTGTGTGTGGAAAAAAGTGTATAAAGTGCGTGGCCAGGGGCTAGTTATTCTGAGAACCCCTGCTGCAATAAATGAGGGACCACTGTCTACTCTACGATTATTATATTCAACCTGTTAACATTTAATACTGTATTGATAGAACCAACTGATTCTGCAGCAGAGCATCCCCTGTTGCTTCTCCTGGCTCCCCAGTCCCTGAGCTCCTGCTGCTGCACCCACAGATATGTACAGCAAGCACTGATACCTTTTTAGTCGGTGGGATTGCCTGTGATCACCTTTACTAAATATCTAAAACCAATCTGATTATATCCTGTTTTTGGTTTTTTCAATGTTGAAATTAAAATCTAGTAGCAGCCTTCTCATTTCTTTGTGTTTTGTGCTGTTTTACAGGCCCACAGGGGAGGACAGCTCCGAGGCAGATGAGGGACGGGTCCCAGGACGGTCCATCGGCGGTGGAGCTGGCCATCCTGGTATGCCTGAAGAGTTCACACCAGTCTCCAATGGAGCATTTCCTCCTCAGCCTTGTTCCTGCTCTGGAGAGCAGCTGGTCCTTTTTATTCCTGTCTCTGTAAATTCTTATATTTTATATATTTATGTTTAATGTTTTTCTGTTTGAGAATTTTAATATTATTTCAAATAAATTTTTATAATGACTGATGTCTCAGTTCTACTACACAGCAAATGTTGGCACACGACTTGACACATGTAGAATTTATTTCATATTATACTAATGACAAAATATACTAATACAGTGGGATGCAAAGGTTTGGGCAACCTTGTTAATAGACATTATTTTCCTGTATAAATCGTTGGTTGTTACAATAAAAAATGTCAGTTAAATATCATACAGGAGACACACACAGTGATATTTGAGAAGTGAAAAGAAGTTTACTGGATTTACAGAAAGTGTGCAATAATTGTTCAAACAAAATCAAGCAGGTGCATAAATTTGGGCACCACAAAAAAGAAATGAAATAAATATTTAGTGTATATCAATGTGTGTGTCTCCTATATGATATATGGGGTGCCTTTGTCTGGACGTGCTTCCCATCCAGAGCTGCACAGCAGAGAGGAAAGTTCCAGCGCTCCTGGAATCCCTCTGTGATGGACCGCCAGTCTCCAGGTGAAGGCACAGCCATGAAATCGTCCACTAGACAGTCCCAGTTGGCCGTCGCTACCTGGGGGATGATCTGGCTCACCGTGGACACACCGAATCTGTAACTGAACGCTTGGTCGTGAAGGAGTCCGCGGTGACAAGGAACCTGGACAAAATTGTTCAAAATCAGTATTATGTGTACTGCAGTTACAAAATACATTATTCAAATTCCAAAATACTTTTGTGATGTCAGATTTAAATCACAAAACTTAAATCTTACATAAAACATTTTGTAATTATAAGGATAATTACAAAATGTATATTAGATAATATCTAAAACAGTTGTGTTTTGTTTTAACTTTAACATATCATAATTTGATTGGTAGCAACTTTCACAACTACAGTGAGCCAATCACTCATAATTCCTAAACATGTCAATCAGGTAGGAATGAAGTAAGACATTAATAGAAATAAAGAGTTGTATGTTGACATGTAGCCCTTTCCTTGCTTAAATCATTAATATTTTTGAAAAATTAATCTGTGATAAGACAGCTTATCAAGATAGAACCATGTAACTAGAGATGAACCAAACTGTTCACAGTTTTATCTAACTCTGTTTTAATAAAGGCTGGTGACCCCTGCTATAGAGTCTGACAGCTGCAGGGATTATATACAAATATTCAACTATCCCAGAATTAAACCAGGTCTAAATATAAAGGAGTGAGTATCACTACAAGGTTAACTCAGTGGTCCTAATGCTACAGTTTGATATCAGCAAACACCGAGCGCATACATTGATGTGACACCACAGCCATGCTATCATTGCAAACACTGATAACAGCATAAATCGAATTAAATCGGGACTTGAGACCTTCTGAGTATCACTAGAAATATTATAAACAGTCGTCTCTGTACCACAGTTTGCTTTCAGTAAACACCGACAGCATTCACTGTTAGCATAGCACATCCATGTTAGCAGTGTATAAATGGATGGTTTAGCATATATTAGCACAGGTATCATTAAAGGACTACCGTATTAAATACTTTTACTAACCTCAGGCAGACGGACAGGCGCTTTGCAGGTGGGATTGAGCGCCTGTAGTTGGTGTCTAGGCGGGCGATTCTGGGACCGACGAGGGAAAGCAGGTCCTCAAACTGGCCGACGGTGATAGCGCTGGAATCGGCCGTCATCCAGGCGCAGCTACTGGAGCAAGTGGTGAAACTCACCAAACTGCTCATGCCTCTGGAGGACCTGATGGACCCGGGTACGGCGAGGACGTCTTTTACGCTGCTGCTCTGCTCTCCACAGTACATAGAGAAGGGAGAGTCTCTCTTCAAGCGCTAGCTCGACAGCTGCCATCTTGCAAAGATGTCTGGCACAACTTCCTCCCACATTCCTCCCACATTTCCGGTTGACGATGGATTTTTCTTGGACACGTGTTGAGACGCGAATGTGCACGCGTCAAATTAGGGGCGTTTGGGGCGTTTTATTCGCATCCATCGCGTTCGGTGTGAACACACCGTTACTCTTCTTATATTTATTGTTTGTTTACTTGCACCGCTGTAACTGCAGCCTCGTCGTCTCGTCTCTCTATATGCTGGACTGTCTGTAGCGGAGATGACAATAAAGTTTACTTTGACTTCAGCAGCGCGCAGGCGCACCGAGGGCTCTCGCGCTCACTTTATAGAATTTAGAAAAAACATCGGTGCAGATTATAAGTCTGTATCATAATATCTGTTTGTTGTGTTGTTTTTATTTTGTTTTGTGAGTTGGTTATTAGATGCCGCTCCAGCCAGCCAGAGACTCCCCACCGCCCCGCCCTCTCCTCCCTGTGCCGCCAGCAGCAGGCGCACCTCGCAAACGGAGGGCGCCCTTACTCCCAGCAAATGGCTGATAGAAAACCGATCGGTGCCTACGAATTTCCCAATATGCGCTGGCATGACGTCGGGGAAGCATGGGTACGACCGATTATTTTATTTTTTTCTTGCCCGTGATGCCCCCCCACCACGATGCATTCTATTGGTTTGCACACTTACACACACCCAGCTGTGGTTTCCTGTTTTGCTGGACTCTGGAGAGCCCCGCCTTTAACGCTCTTCTCTCACAGAGAGCAACAGAAAACTTGGAAAAACTCCAGATTGACTGAACTCAGTTCAAAGTTACCTTGACACCTTTAGATGTGAGACGTAGTGATGGTCCGCTTGAAGCTGACGCTCCGGTGCGTGTGTCAGAAAGATCAACGCGCTGCTTCAGAAGCACCGTGTCGAGGCTTGATTCGTTTGGCCAGAGTCACGTGATCAGTGACGTCTGAAGCTTCGTTTAGAACGTACCTTTTTTTAAATCGAACTTTATTGAAACACAATGAGTATACAACATACAAACAGATGAAGTTTACAAAAGAACAGAACATGAACATACAGAACCAGGAGTAAAAAAATTATGATATGAGTAGGCGAAAAAAATCAACATATTGTAACGTGCAGTGGAGATGAAGCCAGCCGCGGAGGTGTGGAGGTGGATAGCGAATGAGCAACAGCTTCTGACTTTCCAAAAAGTACTCATTTATTTACAATATCAAAAATAAAAGTGCTACCTCTACCACACATTACTAAAGAGCACACTAGTCCGCGTACACACGGGAGCATCCATTACAGGAGGAGTGCGAAGAAGAACAAAAAGGGGGTGACACCAGTCGTGAGACAAGAGGCGCCGCCATGTGGTGATACACTGCATTACAATAGCAACTGTTATACAGTCCCCCCCTGGTGAGAAAAAGGCTGTCCTCAGCCGTACACAGCTGAAAAAGCACACACCACACCAAACAGTACCCTATACATAGAGGTTACAGCTAAGATTGGTGCACACACACACAGGGCAAAAGACCATTTAAAAATGAAATTGGTGAAAATAAGACGAATATGTACAGTTTTTTTCACTTTTTTCTTTTGTTCTTTTTTTTTCTAAGTAAATGCCAAGAATGAACCAAACAGAAACATCTACATATCATGACTCAAAGTAGCAATGCAACAAGACAGCATCAAACAGGTTTAACCAAAACATTTCACTTCAGATCAAGCCTGGTTGTGTGAAAATCATTAGTCCATCTTTTGTTGCTCCAGCCAGACGTAACTCTGGGGCAACGTCTGGGCCTGAGATTGTAATGTCCACCAGCAGCTGGGTGCTGGACAGATCTGGGTGAAACACTCTCTGGAACAGCGCCCACACCAGAAGAAGAGTCAATGTCCGGTAAATCAAAGGGGAATGGCTCAGAGTCAATGTCAGTGTCTGCAGGGGGGCCAGGGTGGGCCTGAGAGTCAGAGTTCAGACCCTCTGCGGTCTCTCTCTCAACAGGCAATGAAACAGAATGTTCTTTGGAAGTGAGAGAGTCCCAGGTATGGAACGGTTGCATGTTCACAACATGATAAACACCTGCATCCACACCGGAGTCCACCCAAGTGAGCCTGTAATTAACATCACTGAGTCTCTGAGATACACACAATGGTCCCTGAAACAGTGGTGCAAGTTTAGCAGTAAAGTTAGACTGAGCGTCTTAACTCTCACAAGGTCACCAACACGAAACGTGGCATGTCGATGTCTCAAGTCATAGTAATGTTTTTGTCTGTCATGGCTATAGTCCAAAGCTGCTTTGGCGTGGTCGTGAGCTTCCTGCATGGAGGCTCTCAGAGTCTCAGGGTAAGGCACACCCGGTTCATCAACACCTGCTGTAGAAGGCTGAGTGATAAGGTCAAGCGGGGTGTCTAACTCACGACCATAAAGCATCATGGCAGGAGTCATACCTGTACTGTCATGGGGGGCGGTGCGCAGAGCAAAGCAAATCTGAGGGAGAAACTTGTCCCATGATGTGTGCTTATCACCTACATAAGCGCGGATTGCAGTTTTCAGAGTCCGGTTGACGCGTTCAGTAGCATTTGTCTGGGGGTGATATGCCGTAGTGAGTCTGTGCACCGAGCCTAAGGCAGAAACAACATGTTCAAAAAGCTCACTCACAAAAGGAGACCCTCTGTCAGAAATGAGGTAAGTGGGTGTACCATGCCTAGCAAAAATGTCAGTGACGAATTTACCAGCTGCTACCTGAGATGTAGCTTCTTTGACAGCACTGGCTTCAACCCATTTAGTCAAATAGTCAACAAACACGATCAAATAAGCATTACCAGTGGGGGTGCGGGGAAGTGGCCCAACAAAATCCACACCCACATACTCCCAGGGTTTCTGGGGGACAATGGGAACCATAAGACCGGCTGCTTTTTTCTGACTTGGCTTGGTGAGTTGGCACACTGAGCATGAAATCACATAGCGTTTCACATCAGCTGCCATTTTGGGCCAGAAAAACCTAAAACGCAGTCTAGCCAATGTCTTAGAAACACCCAAGTGACCTGCTGTGGGGTGGTCATGGTAATAGTCCAGCAAGGTGCCTTTCATGGAAGTAGGGGCAAACAGTTTCAGCTCTTTCAAAGGGTGCAAAGCACATGTGGAATTGGGTTCTCTGTGATACAAAAGAGAGTCATACACAACATACTGTAACAAGGTGGCATTGTCCAAGCTGTTCAGAGAGTCTGCTTCAATGTCTCTGAGGAGTGGACCTGTGACATGATCGTCTAACTGCAGCTGTCTGAATTGTGAACGGTCAGCCAGAATGACGGGGGGCAGAGTACGAATGTCCAGGCTGCCCATAACAGCATGATCTGGTAAAAGATCAGTCGGCCTGTCACAGGTCAGAGGCAAAGGGTTGCATGACAGTGCGTCGGGAACTTTGTTCTGTGCACCAGGTTTGTGCACTATTGTGAAATCAAAGTCCTGCAAACGAAGTGACCAGCGGGCGAGTCGGCCCGTTGGGTTTTGACGAGACATGAGCCACCTGAGACTGTTGTGGTCAGTGAAGATAGTAACATGAACACCTTCAACATATGGGCGGAAGTGTTCCAGAGCCCATATCACAGCGAGGCACTCCTTCTCTGAAGTGCAGTAGGGGAGTTCAGCTTTGTGAAGGGAGCGACTAGGAAAAGCCACAACGTACTCACGACCCTTGTCATCCTTTTTCATCAACACTGCCCCAAGACCAATGTCACATGCATCGGACTCAGGTCTTCTCATGTGATCAATGTCACATATAAGTGAATTTCTCCCAAGCCCATTATAATCATGGAGAAAAACACTTTGCCACTGTTTCAAGTAAGGATATTTTATAGCGCTTTAAAGTTCAACCTCTCAGGTCTGGATTAAAGAGCTGATTTGTTAAATCAGGAACTCACAAAATACCAAAATATCACCACCGGTGGATCACACCTCTCAGATGTTCTTATCTCAGTGCACTGTAACAAAAGCACAAACAAACGCAACCAATAAAATACTAATAAAGTAACAAATACTGGGGCCCATTGCAAACATGTCCAAGCATAAAACCATCTTTCTCTCTCTTAGAGAAAGAAAACAATCCAAACCTCACTGATAAAATCAACCTAGTGTCAAGCAAAACCCAAAAATCAACCAAAACTTCACCAGAAAGTTTTCCTCCCTCCCGGGACAATATTGTGCAGGAATACAGGCACCGTAACTCCTTTTGCACTGACAAAAACATGTTGGATTGACTTGATTCAATAGTGGACACTGGTTGCACACAAAGGTTTTGCTTTGGCAGAAACTTAAACAACTGAGTTAAATCAACACAACCTTTTCATATTCAGTAAAGCTGCATGTTGTGTTCATAAAACACGATTGAAACATGTTCAGATGGAGTAAGTTGAGCTCCTGGAACATTTTAATCCTTCAATTGAAATTGAATGGGTCTACAACAACTACCATCCTCCTATCTCTATCCTGGTTGCAGCAGGGCTGGGAAATAACCATGAAGTGATAGGTTACCAGGCAGGGTACACCCTGGACAGCTCACCAGTCTATCAGATAGAAACACACAGCCGTTTACATTCATGGATAATTTAGCCCAGGACCTTCTTACTGTGGAGCAACAGCACTAACCAGCATGCCAACAATGGAGGAAATACAGGAAAGCTATGATTTCCTGTATTTGAGGCAGAATTCTTTTGTTCTTGCCCTTGACAGGTTAATCCACAATAAATAGCAACAGCATGCATGTGGTGTGTGTGTGGTTGTCTGCCTCTTATAACTCCAGTGATTTTCCTGTAGTTTGAAATCTTATGCGGTGTTGACACAATAATTTGTTGTAAACCAGGAAATTCCCAACTGTGGTAGAAAGCACAGCTTAGCCTTAGCAAATGTTCAAAGAAAAGTCGTCACTTCCTGATTTCTGCTTCACTGATAAATATTGTCACACTGGGGTTTTTGCAAATGATATCAGTGAGCACTGTGTGGCAGCTGGAGTCAGACAACTGAAGCTCCCACAATCAAGACCACAAACAGCTTTCAAAGGAGATTTGAAGCTTTTCTGGCAGCAAGCTTCATGATTTATGGGACTGGAACTGGAACAGAAACTACCTGATCACCAATGGTGAGCTGGCATGGAATTATTTTTATGACATTTTATCAAAGTTATAAATAAGCATGCCCATTAACACATAGTGAGTGAGCATGTTGTCTTCCCACGCAGTGAACAGCGGATGCTAATGTTTTTGTCACTTTTTACAGAGTCAAACTCAAAGTAAGGTCAGTGCTTCCACGCTTTAAACGCTGCACGCTCACACTCTCTCCACACTCGATAGATTATCCATTGTTCATCTGCACACAGCTGCGGTTTTAGTAACGCAGTAACGCAGCGTGCTTACGGGAAAGTAACAGTAATCTAATTACCTTTTTTGCAATAGTAATCCCTCACTTTACTCGTTTCTTGAAAAACGTAATCGGATTACTGCCCATCTCTGGTTGGAGCTGTGCACTTGTGGGTTCCACCTTGTGTACACGTTTATCTTTGCTGTGTGTACTTGTACCTCTGAGTGGAAGCTGAACTCTTGAGTTCGAGTATCGAAGCATCAGCTGTGACGTTAAAGTCCAAACAGCTCGTTCATTTGACGTGCAAATGCACGAAGGTAACGCCGTTTTCATGTGGATGTGTCACTGAGACACTTTCCACATCCACAGCTCACAAAATGGGAAAACTATAGAAGTATAACAATGAAGAAGTTACTATGTTACGGGTCCCAAGGATGAAGACCTCGATGACAAATATGTTACCTGTAAAAGCAGGTGAAGAGCAGAGTAAGGAAGACACGATGCGTCTCTGCTTTCCTCCAGAACGTGTCTGAGTCTGATTTATTTCACACAAATAAATGCTATAAAACACTAAACATGAGCTTTCAATATACTGTTCAGCTGGTTCCTCATTCACATCAATTACATTTACTTATTTCACAACATCAGTGAAATATACTCTTTTTAACTGGTTCAGTTTCTCAAGTTCACACTTCTTTCCATAACAGCTACATCCTTTTATCATATCAATAAACACATCACATTGTCTTCTGCAGTGTCTTACTGGCTAAACAGTTCTATTCAATAACAGCATTGGTAAATACATTACATTT
Organism: Rhamphochromis longiceps; assembly: GCF_057381845.1. Classification (NCBI taxonomy): domain Eukaryota; kingdom Metazoa; phylum Chordata; class Actinopteri; order Cichliformes; family Cichlidae; genus Rhamphochromis; species Rhamphochromis longiceps. The sequence goes on from NW_028187224.1 coordinate 1,189,447, forward strand.
GTTCCCTCCAGTAATTTACTGGCAAAATCACTATTTAGTGCATCATGAAACACAGCTTGTTGAATCAACCCATGAATGCCTCTGTTAGCTACACAGAGTTGCTCAGAGTGCTTGTGTTACACTAGCTAATCTACTCAGTCACTTTAACAGAACTATTAACATTCACATCTCACAGAACTGATTTGATTGGAGCATTACAACACGTTTGCACAGAGCATAGGAGCGCACTGACTCTGCTTCACGAGCGCTCCACCTAACGAGCGGGCTCGCGGTGCGGTCGCGCGGGACACTCCTCTGGTTTTCTCCCGTGTTTACATATAAATAACTTTGGCGGACCGCCTTAACTCTCCCATTCACGTTAACGTGGGTAACCATGGTGACAATAAACAACATTTTCGGTGCGAGCACCGTGTACCGACCTGTAAAAGCAGGTGAAGAGCAGAGTAAGGAAGACACGATGCGTCTCTGCTTTCCTCCAGAACGTGTCTGAGGAAGCAGCGGAAGGTGGGCTCCACTTACTGCTCCCCGAAACCCCGGAGCAAGCACCAAAGTTCCGCCCTCACTGCTTTCTAACATAAAATGAATCCCTGTTACATGGATTTTCTATCCTCTTAAAGAAACTGAAAATAAATACATATAGCAATGAAAAATGTCCCGTTACATGAGTGTTTTACACAAAATAATATTCATGTGGTCATTCCCTCACAGGGGTGCCACAACTACACTGCTGTTTTGACAGAGACACAGTGTGTTTATCTAACTTGGCTGAAGCCAAAGTTCTCCAGACAAATTCAGTCTGTTTCTGCCAAGTGTGAACTCACTGGATGAGCGCCAGATACACAGAATCAAAAAGGGATAAATTACTTTTCTTATGTCAAGTTCATGTCACTAACAGCTTTGCAGGGTATAGCAGTCTGTACCTGACGCCGGTCATCCCACGTAGTCTTCCTCTCATATTTGCAAATGCGGCTCTGCGTTTCCAACAGAGGGAGGGAAATCTGGGAGGATGTTTATTTTAAAAACCCTTATACATCAGGTTCTTGTTCTCTGCAGCTTTCAGCAGAATTTCCTCACCAATGTGGTAGTAGTGCAATCTCAAGATGATGGGCCGAGGAAGATGACTTTGTTTGGGACGCTGGCGATTCACTCTATGTGCTCGATCGACGAGTGGCTTCTCCTCGAAAGATAGCGCCTCCGCCAACAGGTGTGAACCAACTCAGTCATCTTGGGTCCCTCTGTGCCTTCTGGTATTCCTGCAGTTCTTAAATTATTCCTCTTGGAGTGCCTCAAGAGCTCCACATCTCTCATCTAACTTCTTTACCTCCGCAGACAAACGCTCCACAGTGGCCTGGAGAGTGGCGATGGTGTCAGAGTGGTTCGAGGCACAGTCCTGCAGTTCAGTCAAAGTGTTATCATGCCTGGCCACGTCGCTTTTTATGTCCGAAATTGAGGGCTGGATGCTCTGGTTCAAGGATGATATCTCGCCTCCTATGGTGGTAGAAATCTCTAATATGCAAGTGTCCAGTGCTAGTTAGTTAGTTCTAGTTCTAGTGGTTAGTGGGGCTTTATTTGATGATTCTAGTGTGTGTTACATTGTTGTCATATTGTTGAGTCGCAGAGCTGCACAGTGTTACAGTTTCTGTAGATCCCTCTGTGAATAATGTTCACTGAAACTGATCTGTCGGAAGGTGTCGGAAGACATTCAAAAGCATCAAAAACTGTTGGAACTGGTGAAGGACAACGTGGTCAAAGCTCAGGAAAAAACAAAGGGCAAAATAAAAATGATGAAGAGAGATGTCGTCTTCAAAGTTGGTGACAAAGTTTTAAGAGCTAACATAAGAGTCTAGCAGAGGAAAGGGGGGAAACTTGAAGCAAACTTTTTAGGCCCTTACATTATTACAGCAATCCAAGGTAAAAGTGCAGATCTTCAGGATTCCAATGGGACAATCATTCCAAAAGTAAATATTGACCAACTAAAGTTAAGCAAAGACAGCATGCCAAGAGTGCCACACCAGGGTTTAAAGAAAACAGCAGCCACATTACTAACAGCACAACCAGGTCCAGCAGCACCAGCATCTGCTCTAGCTTCACAGGCTACAGCAGCACCAGTGGCGGTAGCACCACCACCTCCTCCTAGAGCTACACAGGCTACAGCACCAATGGCATCACTTACATCACTACCAGTTCAAACACAACTTCCATCTCCAGTTCCACAAGGTATACCAATAACGGTATCAGAACCAGAGTCAGGATCAACAGCACAGAAAGAGAACGAACCACCAGAACCAGCCACAAGTGTTACAGCACCAGAACACGCTACAGCTCTACAAAGCGAATCCAAAACAGCAGCAGACCCAGCCTCAAAGACAATAACAGCAGACCAGGCCTCACAGACCACAACGGCAGCAGACCCAGCCTCACAAACCACAACAGCAGACCCAGCCTCACAAACCACAACAGCAGACCCAGCCTCACAGACCACAGCTCCAAATGCTACAACCACACAAGCCTCAGCTCCACAGATTACAGCCCAGCAATCTACAGCACAAACCATAGAACCAACAGTTGCAGAGAAATGTAAATAAATATAATATTTTTTTATTTTTAAAAAAAGGACTTTTGTTCCTATGACAGTGTTTGTTTCAGTACTCTGTAGATCATGGCATAGGAAATTTTACACCTTTAAAAAGATTTTGTTAGGTATATTTCCTAACAGAATATTTAAATTTAATAATATGTTAATGCTTTAAAAAAACATTCATGGGGCAAAACATTATAGAAAACTTGTAAAAGAATGTAAGCCACATGTGTAAAATTACACAAATGAAAAAGTGAGTCCTTCAAAACTGTGAATCTTTCTTTTGTTGTTGTGTAACCCAGAATGTTCATGATTTATATTGTATATCTGATGTACACTAAGAGTGAAAAGTTTGGACACACCTTCATTTTAATGTTGCTTCTTAATTTCCTTGTCTATTTTGTAGATTCATTGTTGATTAGAACTCGAGGCATCAAAACTATGAATGGACACATATGGAGCTGTGGAACAGCCTGCCGGAGGAGCTCAGGGCCGTAGAGAACGTACATGTTTTTAAGAACAGGCTCAAGACCCACCTTTTTAATTTAGCTTTTACTTAGCGTTTATTTATTTTATGCTTATTTATTCTATCCTGTCATTCTATTATTAATTTAGGCTTTACCTAATATTTTTTGGTTTTATTCTTATTAATTTTTTAATCTTCTTAATCTTCTGTGTGTGTGTGTGTGTGTGTGTGTGTGTGTGTGTGTGTGTGTGTGTGTGTGTGTGTGTATTGAGAGTGTGGGGAGTGAGTTGGAGGGTGGGGTGGGCTGCTTTTAACTATGTAAAGCACTTTGTGCTAAATTTTTTTTGTATGAAAAGTGCTTTATAAATAAAGATTGATTGATTGATATGGAGCACTAACCCTAACACAAATGATGTAGTAAACCAAAAAGTATGAAAGAATCAAAAATATTTTTTATATCTTAGATTCTTCAAATTAGCCACCCTTTGCTTTGATCACTGCTTTGAACACTCTAGGCATTCTGTCAGTGAGCTTCATGGGGTAGTCACCTAAGATGATTGTCACTGCATTAAAAGCATGAACACACAGAAAAACACTGAATGGGAAGGTGTGTCCCAAATTTTGACTAGTAGTGTATGTTCTTCATTTTCTTATTTTCTAAAATTGCTGTCATATATGCTGCTAGTGACATAGAATGCCCACTACAAGAAGTATATTAATGTTGTGATGATGACTGCCTGCCAGCAACAGTTTGAAAGATCAAATACTCTTTAAGACGCTGCTTTTAACAGCCCAAAAATTGACACTATATTTTAGAGATAATAAAACTAGTTTTGGAGGAGAAAAATAACATTTTTCCAGAAACGGTTATGTAATAGTAAAGGCCACAGGTGCAAGCCTTGAGCCTGAGTATTTTAAAATATAGTCATGTAGCTTCAACTAAACATAATTTTAAAAATTTGTTGTAATAGGTGTTTCTGCAGGAAAAAAATTTGATAGGGGCCAAGAGCTTTTCTATTGCTATGTATTTAAATTTCTTTTCTTTCATTAATATGAATTTATTTAAATGTCTTTGTAGAACATTGTAAGTGTAACTTTACCCCCAAATAAAAGCAAATTTAAGTGCTCTTTTTTTTTTTTTTTTTTTACAAAATACAATGTTAAACCATGTGCCCATTTTATCAGCGTCTTAAAAGTATTTACCCTGAAACACGTCTTTTGTCAGACACTACATAAGAAATTATGCATTTTAAATTTTGATTTACATTTAGTCCTGCTGACTTATCTCTTTTTCTTATTACTTTTTGTAGATATAATGGATGCCTGGGCTGGAAAGAGTCCTCACATTCTACTCTCCAGAATTGGTGCTTACAAATTATTCTACTGGGATATCCAACAAATTGGTACAGTGATCTAGATGTAGATGTTAAATTAAGAAGTCTAAAAAAACCAAATGGTCTCCAAAGTTACTGTACTTATTGGTTATACTGTGACTTATTTGGCAAATATACCCTTTGTGATAACAAAGCCAATATGGATTACAGATGGGGGGGGGGGGCACACATTTTGGCAGCCGATGCCACACAGCCTGATAAAATCTGTATCCCTCCATAACTTTTGCTGTGAATAAGACATCTTCTCTGAAGTTACAGTACTTATTGGTTAGATTGAGATTGATTTTGCAAATGAACTCATTCGTGATAGCTTCGCTACAAAGTGTAAACCGAGTGTAAATTCACTGGAGAGCGACGTGTTTCCATCTGGTTTTACAGTATTATAGTATCAAAGTCTTTTTCTAGACAAAGTATTCCCAGCAGGTTATTTCAGTGTACAGTATAAGGTAAACTGTCTTCCACACGGCACATTACAATGTCACGAAACTAATATTAAATTCATCGAGTCTGCTGTTTTCCAGCTTTTACTCTTTATCGCGTCGACTGCAGATCAGTGACAAGTAGCGTACAGAACGGAGCTGGGCAAGTGGCTCCTCCTACTTTGCGCACTCCCGTGAATGGGGAAACAATTTTTGACGGGGGTAACTACTTTGGCACAACAGCGTTCTGCCGTCAAGGGCGATCATTGGTTAAATGTGATCATGTGACTGATGCAAGCCAGATCCTTTTATTTAGCAAAACTGTGATTAATAGTTAAATATTATTGTTGAGGGGCACAGACAGGACTCCGCACGCACACACACATTAAAAAATAATAATAATTTTTTTTTTTAAAGTTGCCTCAACAAAAGGGCACCTTGGGCACCCATCAGGAAAGGGGCGGGTGCTCAAGCCCCTCTAGCCCCCCCCCCCTCTGCACGTGCCTTCCTTTAAAGGTTCTTCAATGAACCACTGAAAGAAATGGTTCTTCAAAGAACCATTGTTTGAAAGGTTCTTTGTGGCACCAAAAAAGGTTCTTCTATGGCATCAGTCTAAAGAACCACTTTTGGTTCCAGTTGGCACCTTTATTTTTCTGAGTGTGGGGTGGCAAGTGCCACCCTAAAATGATCTCTTGCCACCCCAAGTGCCACCCCAGTTTTGCATATGACAGTGTTGTTTATTAAAATAAGATCGCATTAACAGTTTGAGCGTAGTTACAGTCAACAGTGAATATAAATGCTAAAACTGAGTATATTCCATAGTGTCCCCCCCTGCATCAGTAACAAATGGTTCAGCCCATAGCAGGACAGCTTTTTTCTTGTTTTCAGCAGCAAGCGATGCTTATGATCGTGCCAGAGCACATTCTGAACAACACCATGGGAATTTTGGATTTTACACAGGTGGGTGGATGTTACACTGTGGAAATGGAGGAAGGTGAGTGTTATTAACCCTCTGTGGTCCACGGACACGCTGCACCTCCAAATCACATGACTGATGTAAGCTGCCATAGCAACAAGCTGCAGCAACGCTGAGTCTCTGTTTCAGCCACATTGAAAGTTCAGACTTCAAAGTTTTTAAATTTTAATTACAGGCCAGTAAATCCAGAGTTATGATCATATATATCAGCCACGCTTTGTTCTAAACACTGTCATCACGTTTGTGTGTGTTTTAAGCGTTTTCTAAGGACAGCGCGAAAACAGTAAAGAAAGGAAAAAATCCACGTTTCCTATCGGTGGAAAAATGCACCATGTCGACCAAGAAAATTTCTCTAGATCCGCCCCTGGTCTTGCTGCCACAGATGGAGCTCCCACAGCCAGGGGAAGGAGTACTAGCAGTCCAGAAGCAGCGGCCAGCCAACCAATGCAGAGGCCGGCCACTTCAGAGAAAGCCAAAGACAGGACCCTGGACCCCAAGAACCACCCGACACCTGGGGGAACCCCGACCGCGCAACTAAGAGGAACAAGCCATCCCCGGAAAACAACCCTCATAGGAGCAGGCCAGCAAGTCTCGCACCAGTTGTGACATCACATCCTGTGTCGTGCGACATAATCGTTGTGGTGCGTTGATCAGTATCGCTTAATTTTTGTAACTTGATCCATTTGCCGTGGTCGTTGCAATCATGCTCATTTTTCCACCATTTTAATGATGATCCTGCACCGAAGCTCAGAGACACACGAATACACAGAGTGAGATGTTGAAGCAGTTTGAAAATGTGAATTTGTGGAGAGAAGTTTGCAAAAAACACCCTCAACAAAGTCGTGGCTTCCAGGTTTGGCTTCTCCTTATCAGCTCGTGTGACGTGAGCATAAATCTTTGCACAGATAATGTTCATATGTGGATTCCTGGTTTTCTGCAGTTAACTGTGACCCAAAGCGTATTTTTAAAGTGGTTCCAGGCAATAAAGTCTAAAAATAAATACATCTACTTCCTTTTTCTGTGTTCCAGCCTCAGTGACTCTGACACAGTGCTGTAATATTTACACCTCTGATGAAAGCAGAGTTTGTAGTTGCAGAGAAATACTCGACTCATTTTGGGCATTTACGAGCAGGAACCTCAGAAAGCCCCTCGCTGCTTCACTGGTTAAGAAGCAAAGCAAACAAAGTTTAGGAACGAACGTCAGCACTTCACTAATGAATGTAATGCTGATTCATGTGCTTGTTTTGTAATGTGCATGTTGTGCGTTGCTATTTCCCATATTCTTTGGCACTGATAGATGAAGAGTCTCAGGCAGGACCGAGGCTGCCAGCTGCTGACAGTGAGCAGGGAGAGAGCAGCAGAAGCTGGGCAAGAGCAGGGCACCTTCAGCCCCCTTCATCAGTCAGAAATCATTTGGGTGTCTGTGTGAAATGTCTGATTTTTAAAATCTTTTTGTAGACATATTTATTAAATGTTTAACAATTATATAGAAGAAAGACAATGTAAAGAACAAAACATGACAAAACAAAAATGAGTTGAAGTTATGAACTGTTTCTGAGAGACAAATAACACCAGGATCCTTTTTGTGTAGCTGACAGCTGGTAACTGTGCAGGGGCGGGTCTAGCAAAGTGTTGCCAGGGGGGCAGGCAGGGCATTAACAGGGAGAGGGGGGCACAAAGAAATACTTTTCTTTCTTGTTCTCATTTAAAATGTCTCACTTTTAATAAATAATTATCTGAATCTTACAACAAACGTTTTCATCTGATGTAAAATGTATAGAAATCCATTATTGTACATAGTCATTTTTTTAGGGTCCCATCATAATTTCTTCAGAAGTAAGTACTGCATATGATGCCAGTGTTTCCCACATTTTCTAGATTCTGCACCAGTACTGTGTGTAAAATGCATCAAAAAGTCCGTTTGATTCTTTCTCACCTGTCTTTCTGTCTCCTTTCACTTTTTAAAGGTTGCCATGTTAGAAAACATATTTTGCCCTGCCGTGCTGTTTATTGATGTGGCAAATGAAAGGTTTATGAAAATATATCTAAATCTGTCATCAGTAATCAGCAATGATCATGTCTCACCTCTAGTCTCTGTCTTAATGTCAGGTTTCCACCGTGTGTTGTAGATGTTCAGGAGGTTAACTCGAGCAACAGTCTACTTCCTGTTTAGAATACCAGGACAGGGAGGATGGTGCAGGTTTAAGTTTATTAGACTGATGCATGTATACCAACAAGACAGCATCCATCACTGTGACAACAGCGTTTGTTTTCATTCAAAGGCTTCATGGTTTTTCCTTTAATACCTGGGGGGCCGGTCTCCAGTCAAAATGCCCGCGACCATTTTTTGTCCCAGTCCAGCCCTGGTCAGGAGTCACAGTCAAGTGTGAGCTGCATGGCCCCTCTATGAACATTGTGGCTTTCCTAATGGCCCCTCTTGAGTCTAATTGTTGAATGTTGTCAATGTGTTTCTTAAATTTTACAGGTCTTAGTTCAATCTGTAGGATCAAGACATTCCTTTGATCCTGACCACCTCTCCACCCACTCTGTGCTGGGGGAGGATTATTGTCGACACATCTCTTGTGAAGATTCTGTTTCTTGTGTGGTCAGCTTCCTGCCCTTTAGTGGCTTCACTGTGTTGTGCACGCTGAACCAATACAGGAAGTGAACCATATATTGGGTGTGGGGGAGATCACCATTTTATGGCTAAGGATGCTGTTAGAAACAGTTGGAAGTCACACACACAGAGAGACACACAAACACTAACTCACTCAAACAGCTGAACTACAATGATCCATGTAGCAAACACAAACTGTTATATCGCCTTTGGGCTTTTGGAGCCTTGACCTGACTTTTAAAAAATAATTGGAAAAAAGCTCTATGCTGCTACAAAATGAAAAATAGATATTTGCAAAATTCTGCCCAAGTATGTATTTTACCTGGTTACTGCGTGTGGCGGGCGTGGTCTGCAGCGCCGCTGCAGGGGAGGCGGACGCACCTTAACGTCTGTGCTCTCTCTGCTGTTGTTGGTGTGTGTCGGGCTGTGAGCTGCAAAGCTACAGCCGGCTGTGTGCGCACAGCAACCGTGTGTGTAAAGTGGTCAATAAAGAGATGCTGAAAAGCGCGTTCATGCAAACATCGTCGGGTCTGCCGTGATATGTTTACAACGGGACTTCTGCTCCTGAACCTCTGCGCACAGCGTCTGCAGGTCGGGGCTGTACGAAGTCACTTTATCTCTACAGGACTGTAAGCTGTCGTCTGTGAGGCGTGAGCGTGTTTGTTTGAACACAGTTCACGGTGGAGAACAGCTGCTGACATAATGTGGATCCGAAGATCCATAACTGGCCTACCTGGGGCTGAAAGTCTCCATAAATGCAGGCGTTTCGGCGGCTACACCGGCTTCCACGAGTGTGACGCTTATTTTGAGAAAATAATAGAATATAAATGTATTTTTAGATTCCAATATCACAATAATCTTCCAATGTAGAACTACAAGTTAAAAAAGAAGTAACATAAATCAAATCCACTTCAGCTAAATACTTCTCATTTATTTCCATCTTACATGCTGTGACTGCAGCCATTCCCACATCTCTGTGAATGGGACTCATGGACATGGATCAGTGGTTGTTGATCAATGGTCCTGAGAATCTGCATAATTAAGATGAAGGAACGGAGCTCCCAGCCCATCGTTCCTGCAGCTGCTTTCAGTCTTTATGCAAATGTCCTGTTTGTAAGACTGAAACCTGCAGCTGAGACTGAAGACGTCACCTGATGATGACGACACGTTTCTCCCACAAAACGCTGCGTCCAGATGAACAGAAGCAACAGACTCACTTTCCTGGATGATTGAGATGCATCAAGACTTCATTGTGTGTTACTTCTCATTCAGCACAGACACATTATTCCTGTTAGGTCATGTCAGCTGTCACTCAGTACAAGCACAACTGTGAACAACACAAACTTCTCTTCAATGTGTCACAGAAACACTAAGTGTGAGAGCCTGTATGACACACAGGACAGACTGTAAGCTCTGCTGGCTGCACAGCACTTTGTAGCAGTTTTCCAACATGTCCTCCACCCGTGATGTCAGTGGTGGGACCCCAGTCACAGCACTCAGCACCACCTCCTTTAAATGGATTTTATAGCAGTTCCTCCCGTTACTCGGTGCAACGCTTCTTAAATGTGTTTTTGCAGGATAAAACACAGCAGGTGGTGTAGAGAGGACGTCAGCTGACGGAGCAGAGGGAGGCAGACTGTGGATAAATGACAGAGTGAGAGGAGAGCAACCATGACAGAAGCACAGGTGTGGCAGATAGAAGTGGCTTTATAGACACTTATTGTCAGTCCTCGTGCATGCTGTGGAAATAAGTGTCTGTGTCATGAGGTGACATGTGAGCTTATCTTTGGTCAATAAAGCTGAACGACCAGTTTTCACTTTGCTTGTTACGCTTGTTTAGTGACGTCTGGGTTTCTGTGGAGCCCGAATTTTGATGAGTTCTGGTGAAATCATCTGAGATCATCTGAGCATCGGTGAAGAGTCAGCAGAGAAAGTGTGGGACAGAAGTTTGCTTTGGACACATGGACTGAAATCAAAAAGTAACAAACAGGATTTCCAATGGACAGTATGGAGAAGTGAAAGTACACAAAGGCTGTGCTGGAACACGTGTGTTACACTTTTTGACAGCTGAGAACAAAACACAATATTTTGCATCATCTCTGCAGTGTCTCTTCTTTCCTCTGCTGTTGTGCTTTTAGCTCCAAACTGTTTCAAATGGTTTGTCAGCAAGCTGACCTCTGACCTCTGCAGTACTAACTCCTGACCCGTACAAAGAGCGGGCGTTTCTGACCTTTGACCTGCAGCTGTATGTCTCTCAGTCTCAGTTCTTCTCTCTGATGGAGCAGGTGTAGTTGCTGCTGACAGTCAGTCGTTTGTTTTCTCAGAGTGAGGCTGAAGTCTGAACTGTTCAGAGCATCAGGTCTCATCAACGTGCGCTGCTGTAACGCCGCTTTGTCCTCTGAGATCACCAGGTATGAACCCTGAGTGCTGACAGAGCAGCATGTTCCCCCTCATTCACCTCCACCACCACAGCCAAGGCATGCTGGGAAACTGAGGACACACAGACGGAGAACTGAAGTGTCTGCTGTGTGTTCATCTCAGAGTCCTCACAGGTGACACATTAGCTCCAGAACACCAAGCCAGGTGTTTGAAGCCTGACAGGGATTCTTCCCATCCAGAGGGAGGATTTAGCTGCACAACAATGAACATTAGTGTGTAGTTTAGAAACACAGACTGTGCCTGCACTGCATCTAGTGAAGAAAAGTGTTACTGCGAGAGAACGAGGCTCCTTTAAAGCAGCTGATATTAAGGTTGAAAAATCAACAATAAGCTGATGTAATCAACGTTTCACAAAATGGTCAGCAGCTAAAATCTGGAGCCGTTCTTTGGTGGTAATTAACAGTTTGTTCTTGTTAGCTAATTATGTCATTAAAGGTAGCAGCAGAAGCCTTGTGTTGAAAGCCCATTCACTCACACATTCACACAGTATGTGTGTGTCTGTGTTACACTGTGGACATCCCTTCTGTTGGAGCGCCATCTTGTGGCAGGTTTAAGAAATGTTCTTCTTGTAAATCCAAACTGATGCACCTCCATAGCAGACTGTGGAGGCTTTCAGTGACATGAAGACTTGATTTATACTGTCATATTCTCCTGTTACACAAAGCACAGCACGCTGAACATGGATGAACTGAAACTCCCAGCATCTGACTGAGGAAAAGCACAAATCATTCTCACACTGACTCCTGCTTGATTTTAGATTTGCTTTCAAATCCTCACACTTTCATATGAAGCACTAAATGGGCTCCAGACTGTTTATCTCAGCTTCCTGTCAAACACACTGCTGCTCACACCGAGGCTCAGTTTACTCCTCCAGCCTGGCTTAACCTGCTGTCTGTTAAAAACAGTCCCACACTCCTCTGTTTAATCCTTCTGATCAGACTCTTTGATTTTGTATTGTTTTTACCTGAAGTTGTGTTTTTGACATGGTTCTGTCTGTGAAATAAAGCTCACACACACACTGCTACAGTCCTTCATACACTTAGAAACGAAGCTGCTCCTTTCCTCAGTGCTGACACATAAAGAAGAGTTGGTTTTATATCCAACACGTCTCTGTTCCAGAAAACAGCTTCAGCAGCCTCTGAGTCTGAACTTGGAGTTGGTTATAAGCCACAGGCCTGTGTGCACAGCAATGAGGAAATATAATGCAGTAAGTGAAACATGGATGTGTGGAACAGATTATCCCAAAGGTTGATTCTGTTCATCTGGACGTTCTCAGTGAAACATTTGGTCTCTCGGTCAGGTGACTCCTTTAGTCTCAGCTGACTGCAGCTTTCCAAACCTTTGTCACTGGATCACTCACTTCATCTCCAACGTGTCCCTGACACAGACAGCTGGAGCCGTTACAGCAAAATCATTGATCATCGTTTTTAGAACATTAGCTGGTGTTGGTGGGCAGGCTAGCAGTGCTAATTGTTAGCACTAGTTCTGCTGCTCTCCCTTTGTCTCTGTTATTGTTGGTCTTTAGTGAACAATAGAAAGTGTCTTCATGAGACTGTTGCCTAATGTTCAAATGTAGATAACACCACCTGCACCAACCTGTTACACAGCACAACCCTCTGGTGTAGCTTTGGCTGGAGCACATATTGGCAGCTCCAGTGACATCACCACTCCATGGTGACATCATCTCTACAGACTGTGGCTGTTACATATCCTCACCTGGTAATAATAAGACTGTCCTCAGCTGCACACAGCTCCAAGATGAACAAACTGAAGTAAATACAAATTAGAGTTACGATAGATTGAAATCTTGTAATCAGAGCTAATTCTTAGTGAAACTCTCACAACATCATATCATGATCCTGGGTTAGTGTCTCGGTCTCAGATCACAACATCAGCACAGGCTTGGCTTGGGTGAGGTATTGAGTGGTTCTTGTCCATGACAGCTGCAGGTACAGTGCCATCAGCCATGCTGCACCACATGTCTGCCCAGGAACATTAGTGTGGCTGAGTCTCATGTAAACATTGTGCTAAAGTGGTGGGAAAGTGGCTGCAAGCTGGCTGCACTGTGTCCAATACTCTCAGTATGATATCCACAAACCTCTGAGTGTCACAGAGTGGGCCTGTGCTCAGCTCACTGTGCCCCATTCAATTCTACTTGCATAGTTTTACAAGTAAAATTAAAAGTTGCTCAATGATAAGTTATTGTAGTAACAACTAAGTCCATGTGTGACCTCTGTGTAGTGTCTTCTCTGGTCTGCATTCACAACAAAAAGGCAATGGTTAGAATGCTCTCTTTTTAATGTCGTGGGCAATCAGCACAAAATCTCGCAGGAATCCTTCATTATTCTCAGGATTACATTTCCACTTGCAGTGTGATCGTATAGTGGTAAATTTATACAACCAAAATAGAAAAACTTCAACACCATTAACATTGCATGTTAAATTTCCCAAATGAAAGGAATATAGAAATATATTTTAAAGCTGTACATGAAACAATGTAAATTCTCTAAACAGTGTGGCACAGTCACATACCTGCATTCACAACAAAAAGGCAATGGTTAGAATGCTCTCTTTTTAATGTCGTGGGCAATCAGCACAAAATCTAAACGGGAAAGCAACAACAGAGTTAGCTAACTATGCTCCCATTTTGTTTCCTCTCCTCCCAATAAAGAAATCTCACATAAACGTGCACTCAGTTCAACATAAAGACTGGAGAAATGACCCGCAACAAATGATGTATAAACAACAAAAATAATCGGGTCAGACTGTATTACTTTAACAGCCTGCGATATGATTTTTCCTCCCCACGACATTTGCGCATTCCTTACCTCGCAGGAATCCTTCATTATTCTGAGGATTACCCAGAATCCCTTGCCCTTTGTGAATATTGCAGGGTCACTTTTTCGACAGTAGGTGGCGCCAATGTCCCATTTAGCGGGATTTAACTTCAACTCTATTTAACTATGTTACACACACCCTCCTTAAATCCTGCTAAATTGGGGCATGACAACAGAAAAACAGAAACTTCCAATGCATAAAACATAACAGTGTGACCGTGGGAGCACAAGATAGTTCAAGTCAGTTAAAAAAACTTTCCATATGGAATAAGGCAAGCAAGAGAGCGGCCAATTCCCCTGCCAACCCAGATATGAAAGATGCCGTATACACCTCCCATGATGTGAACATTGCTCCACGCAGGTATTACCCAAAACGTTCTGAGTAACAGCACATTTGCAAAACGGCTAGTAATCTATCCTGAAAACATATTTCGCACAAATGAAAACAAGGAGTCAACTGTCGACACTGAATCATCAACCTGTTGTTCATTGATCTCACAAATGAGACGTGTTGGAGGTTTCACAGGTCTACCTGATCTAGTACAAAGAGGTGGTGGCTGTGTACGCACTACACGGTCCCCTGTACTCAGTCGTGTGTCAGTCACAAGCTCAGGGGAAAGGACATGTGGAGCATCTCCCGCCAGAAGCTGCGAGGAGGCACTCCGGGACACAACAGATTCAATAGAGGGGGCAGGGGAGGGCAACCGGGAAACCAACGGGTCACACCCAGCAGGCGGGGCCACAGTCGATTCTGCCTCAGAGGTTGGGACGCTGAAAGCCGCACCAAGAGAACAACCAGGTTGACCAACCACAGAGTCCCTGTCACTTGCTTGGTCCATCTGCATGAGCCAGCGAACCGTCTTCGTCTCACCATCCTGCACATCACCTGGAAGTTCTGGTTCACCTTGTCCACTATCCGCAACCGAGGGGCAGGTTGACACTGGTATGCACTCGTTTCCTGCAGGAATGAAACTCACAGGAAGTAGTAGGTTTCGGTGAACAACTTTTTCCCTGAGAGTCACAGGGTCTCTGATGTGGTACACATTGATGTCAGGTTTCACAGACGCCACCTCAAAAACTGTGGATTCCCATTTGTCAGCGATCTTCCTCTTTCCTCTCTCACCACGATTAGCAAGCAAGACTCTGTCACCGACTGAGAGGGGCGCACCCTTAGCCTTGCGGTCATAATTCCTCGCCTGGCGAGCCTGGGCAATACGGCTGTTCTGCCTGGCAATGCGGGCAGCCTCAGACAGGTCACGCTTCAAATGGGCGACAAATTCACCGTGGTCAACAACGGCACCATCAGGGAGAACATGCTGGAAAACAACATCAACAGGCAGACGAGGAATTCTCCCAAATACGAGAAAAAAAGGTGCGAAACCTGTTGTTTCATGTTCAGTGCAATTGTAGCAGAACGTCAACATCTGAAGCATTTGCGGCCACCTGGCTTTGGATTGAGGGGGCAAAGCCCGTATCATATTTCCCAAGGTCCTGTTGTATCGCTCGACAATACCATTCCCCATTGGGTGGTAAGGAGTGGTGTGTGATTTCTGGATGCCAGCCATGTCCAGGAGCTCCTTAATGAGTTGACTCTCAAAGTTGGCTCCTTGATCAGAGTGTATACGTCTGGGAAAGCCGTACACACAGAAAAAGTCATTCCACAGGCGGCGAGCAACCTGCTTGGCAGACTGATTCTTACAAGGGAATGCATGCGCTAATTTGGAAAAATGGTCTGTGACAACCAAAACATCAACGCACTTCTTGTCAGTCTGTTCAGCAGTCCAGAAGTCGATGCAGACTAGCTCCATCGGTTCAGTGGTACAAATGCTCTCCAGTGTGGCACGGTCATTCGGCTCTGGGGTTTTCCCAACCACACAACGAAAACAGCCTTTCACATGATTGATGATGTCACGCTCCATCCCTGTCCAAAAGAATCTCTGCCTTGCAAGAGACAGGGTGCGGACTTGGCCCTGATGACCTGCCGTATCATGGATGCCTCGGAGAACTTCAGTCTTCAGAGTGTCTGGGACAACAAACTGGTAAATCGTCACGTTCATGTTCCTGTCTTTCTTCACTTTATACAACATACCATCTTTAATCAAGAGTCTGGACCAATGTCTGAGTAATTTCATTACACCACGGGACTCGCTAGCACGTTCATGCCTGGTGGGCCTCTTGTGACGCCGGACATAAAAGAAAACTCTGCCCAAAACCTCATCTTGTTCCTGCAGATTAGCGAGTTCACTTCTCGGCGTACAGGCTGGACGGGCAATAGTTGGAACCTGAGGGATATCAGATCCCACACCTCTCACATGGCTGATACCACCAGTGTCATGTGCAGCCAACACAGCAGAAACATCCTGTGACGAGAGAGAACCTTGAGGGTTAGCTAGGATAGTTGTAGCTCCTTCCTCCGACTGATCCACAACCAACTGGCAGTTTGCAGCACACCGAAACATATCCTGCACAGTCCCATCCACCAGACCGTGCATTTGGTTCAATAGGGCAGCATAAGGTTCAGTGACTAGCCTGTGGCCTATGCACGACTGGACAAATGGCTCTCTACTCAATGCATCCGCGACAACATTTTTGGTGCCAGGGACATACTTCAGTTCAAAACTGTATGCTGCAAGCTTTGAAACCCATCGTTGCTCACATGCATCTAACCTAGGCTTGGTTAAGATGTATGTCAGCGGGTTATTGTCCGTCCACACTGTGAAGTGGCTCCCTTTCAGCCAATGGCTAAACTTGTCACAGACTGCCCATTTCAGAGCAAGAAACTCCAAACGATGCGCTGGATAGTTTAGCTGAGAGTGTGACAGGGTCTTACTGGCGAATGCCACTGGTCTGGCGATGCTACCATCAGGGGGCAACTGTGAGAGGACGGCTCCAAGGCCGTCAAAGGAAGCATCAACTGCAAGGAGAAAGGGCGCAGTAAAATCTGGATGGGCTAATGTGACACTATGCACAAGTTCATGTTTTAGGGCCTTGAATGCTTCCCTGCACTCATCAGTCCAGTCAGCCGGAGACAGCTTCACGTGGCCCCTTTTAAATTTAGGCTTACGGCCTCTACCTCTCTTGCGTAGCGCAGCTGGTTCAGCCACAAGATGAAACAGTGGCTTAGCTTTTGCAGAGCACCGCTCGATAAAATGACGGTAGTAGAGAACCATCCCCAGGAAGGATCTGATTTTCCTTGCACATGGTGTCACCCCGTCAGACTCCATCAGGTCTGCTTCCTCCACATTGTCTATAGCCTGCACTTTACTTGGGTCTGTTTTCACACCCTCACCACATATGATGTGTCCCAGGAACTTCACAGACCGCTGAAGAAAGTGGCATTTCTTTGGTGCGAGCTTCAGGTTGTTGGCAGAAAGTCGTGAGAAAACCATCTGCAGACGTTCAAGAGCCACCTGTTCGGATGGGGCATAGACCATAAGGTCATCCAGATAACACAACAAACTTGTGAAGTTCTCATCACCAAAAATGGACATCATCATCCGCATAAAAGTAGCAGGACTATTTGTCAGGCCTTGAGGCATCCTGTTATATTCATGAAGGCCAAATGGGGAGGAGAATGCCGTGTATTTTTTGTCGTCCTCGTGGAGTCTGACATTGTAAAACCCCGATGTGAGATCCATTGTAGAAAAAAAAACATTCCCACTAAGTGCTGCGAGGGCGTCTGACTGATGAGGCAATGGATGTGCATCTTTAACTGTTCTTGCATTTAACCATCTAAAGTCATTGCATATGCGCAGGTCACCATTTGGCTTAACAACTAAGACAAGGGGGGATGAGAATTCACTCTGGGACTTACGGATTATCCCTGACTCCTCCATCTCATCTAGGGCAGTGCGAAGCTTCTCGTAATGGCATGGTGGGACCCGTCTGTATGGCAGTCTGAAGGGCTTGTCATCCACCAGGCGGATTCTGTGGACAAAGTCAGCAGCCTCACCGCAGTCCATTTTGTGCCTTGAAAAGATGGACTCATACTGCTCAATGAGTCGCAGCAGCCTATCTCTCCATTCTGGGGAAACTTCACAGGACGAGAGGTCCAGGTCCTGCAGGCCCAAATCACACAAGCGCTGTGACATCTCCGCTTCTGATCTCGGTGCGGGCGACGAGTTCTGTGTGTATTGTGTACTGGATCGAATTTGAACAGGTTCAGGTAAGTCCTGCACAGAAAGACAGGGGGACACATCAGCAACCTTAGCATTTCTCCTGAGAGTGAGGGGCTTGTCGGAGGGATTCACCACTTTAACAGGGACCCAACCATCCCCAAACAAGGAAGTGACAACTCGCCCCACTAGGATCTGTGCAGGTTTGGATCGAGACTGAGTGGGTTCAATAATGACAGCACTTCCCACCGCTGAGGCATCAGGAGCAGGCAGCTTAGCCCACACTAAATGTTCAGACAAGGGCTGCAAGGTGATGCGTCTCTTAAGCTTTGCAGTGCCGAAACTTGGAGGCATTGCTCTGCCACCACAGTCATCAGAATAGGACAGCAAAGTTGCCAAATGAGGGAAAGCATCATCCTGGGTACCAACAGTCATTTTTAACTGTGAAATAAGCCACTTTATCGCATTGCTGCCCAGAATCATGTCATCAGCCTGGCCCGGAACCACCAGAACAGGAATCACCACCTTAAAGCCATATATTGACACTGTAAGATCATACATAGCAGAAGGCGTAACGAGGTGACCCCCACAACCAACAATGACAACGTCTTCAGCTGAACGTCTCTCAATATCAGGTATCGATTGTGAAAGTTTCTCATCAACTGTCTCACTTATGGTGCACGCCATAGAGCCACTGTCCACTAATGCTTTAAGAACTTGTCCACCACTAGTAGTCACTGCAGAGTAGAATAAACTATCAGTGTTTGAGAGCCTATGCAAGCCCTGTGCAATCAGTGTTTTATTTGGCGGGACAATGCCACTGTAAGTAGAATACAAAGTGTCATAATCATTAATATCAGTCACATCCAAGATGGGAGGCTTACTTGCTGGATCTGCGCTGTCCTCCCCTCCACGCAGATCGTTCAGTTTCCCTGATGACCACTGGAAGGAGTACACTTGCCCTCTGGGCAGTTACGTCTCGAATGACCAGGTAGGTGACACATGAAGCACAATCTGTTTTCCCGACAGTGCGTGAGTGTGGAGTGGGAGCTATCTCTGCAGATGGAACATGGTGTGTCATCTAAGCCCGGTATTCTCGGCAGTCGGGCACTCTGTCGCCTGGCATTAGCTCGAGCATAGCCTGGGCCTTGAAGCAGCACCTTCTCTAGCATGCTGATCAACCTCTCAATAGCAGAGCCATCCTGACTCACAGCTGGCCTCTGCTCATGGTCAGCCAAACAAGGAGTACCATTTGTGCTAACCTCTGCCTTATTCACATAGACACAGTTACCCGTCTGTGGAGGAGACTGGAACCCCTTACCCAGGTGATACTCATCCAGTACCTCCTGAACTTCACGAGCTGACCATTTATCACATGTTTTGGTTCTAAAAATAAGAGCCAAGTCTCTGCAGGGGCAGTGTCTGATGAACATGTGTGCAACCTCCACACCAGAGTTCTCAAAAGATTTCCCCTGCTCCTTAAGACAGTTGCCAACAACATCAGCAGCCTTGTTCAGCCTCAGCCAGTACTCATATGGATCCTCTCGGTCCTTCGGCAGGGTGGAATAAAAGTCAGCCAGGGGCACAGACGAGCACTGGGTGGAACTAAAATGTTTGTGCAGAAGTCTGTAGATAGCTTGTGGATTATGCTGGACATCAATTCCACCATTCCTCACACCAAATTTCACAACATCTTTTGCCCTGCCTCTCAGATGCATCAAAATCTCCTCAGCTTGGTTTTCTGGAAG
Organism: Rhamphochromis longiceps; assembly: GCF_057381845.1. NCBI lineage: Eukaryota > Metazoa > Chordata > Actinopteri > Cichliformes > Cichlidae > Rhamphochromis > Rhamphochromis longiceps. Next base: position 1,209,036 of record NW_028187224.1, read on the forward strand.
AATGGCACTCTTCTTTATGTAACTCTGCATGGCTTCCTGCCACTCATCAACAGACAATGAGTCCGAACTCTCCCCCCGAAACACAGGTGGGTCTTTAACCTGTCGTGGAGCCACCAGCTGGACTTGAGAGAGATCTAGTGAGCGGCTGGAGGGGAGATCTGTTGTTTCATGCGCCACCTCAGGACATGTATATGTAGCAGATGCAGGGCTCGAAGTGTGTGGCGTAGTCAGGTGTGACAGAATGCTATCAGCCAGGCATTGCCCAATTTGCTGCACAATGTCGCTCATTTGGTCGACTAGACTCACATCAGTTATTGGGGGGTCTGAGGTAGATGACTTAGTGCACTGTACTGACTGCGACTCAGCCACCAGCTCACAAGAACTATCTGCTGCTCTATGCCCCACCCGACAGTCACCCAGTGAAAAAGGAACAGTTGTGAACCCTCTGCCCCTACCCACAACAAGGGGAGTCACATTTGGGGTGTCATCAGAGTAACTTAGATCCATATCTAGCAGAATATTAATAGAGCTAAGGTGGACTTAATACAATATGGCAATATACAAAGCCAATATAAAAGTATGTCCAACAGTCCCCAAAGTTTGATTCCGTTACCCAACAGACTAAACAATAAGGAAGCTGATGCTCCACGATGATGCTGCGACGAGAGGACACCAGCCCGATTCAGCAGCGTCACGAACGAGTCACGGCACCAATGTGACCTCTGTGTAGTGTCTTCTCTGGTCTGCATTCACAACAAAAAGGCAATGGTTAGAATGCTCTCTTTTTAATGTCGTGGGCAATCAGCACAAAATCTCGCAGGAATCCTCCATTATTCTGAGGATTACATTTCCACTTGCAGTGTGATCGTATAGTGGTAAATTTATACAACCAAAATAGAAAAGCTTCAACACCATTAACATTGCATGTTAAATTTCCCAAATGAAAGGAATATAGAAATATATTTTAAAGCTGTACATGAAACAATGTAAATTCTCTAAACAGTGTGGCACAGTCACATACCTGCATTCACAACAAAAAGGCAATGGTTAGAATGCTCTCTTTTTAATGTCGTGGGCAATCAGCACAAAATCTAAACGGGAAAGCAACAACAGAGTTAGCTAACTATGCTCCCATTTTGTTTCCTCTCCTCCCAATAAAGAAATCTCACATAAACGTGCACTCAGTTCAACATAAAGACTGGAGAAATGACCCGCAACAAATGATGTATAAACAACAAAAATAATCGGGTCAGACTGTATTACTTTAACAGCCTGCGATATGATTTTTCCTCCCCACGACATTTGCGCATTCCTTACCTCGCAGGAATCTTCCATTATTCTGAGGATTACCCAGAATCCCTTGCCCTTTGTGAATATTGCAGGGTCACTTTTTCGACAGTAGGTGGCGCCAATGTCCCATTTAGCGGGATTTAACTTCAACTCTATTTAACTATGTTACACATGGTTATTATTTGTTAATAGGAGCTTAAAGCTTCTGCACCAATCATGGAGCACCAGGTTTAGAGCATGTGGATCTACAAAAGTAAGTCCCAGTAAGATGGGCTGAGCCTTACATACTAGAAGAAACATGTCATTCCCAGCAGATGAAGCGCCCTTTAAAGCAGGATCTCACTTTAAACCTAAAGAACTTGCTATGAGCATGCAGTGCATTCATGGTTATTATTCATACGATTGTGGGTAGCTAATAAAGTGCAACTATCACATTACATTTTATTATTAAATTGTTGTTAACAATCCCTTCACTTCTGCTTATTTAATTCATGGTTGCAGGATGGCTGACAGCTTCCATTAGGCAGGAGGTAATGTCCATTCTGGCCACAGTGCAACCCACAATGTGTAACTGACACTATTATATTGCATTATGTCACATTGTTACATCTTTTTAATAAATGATGACAGTCAGCTGAATTTGCTGCCCCCTTGGTGGAGGACATCAGGATCAGGATCTGCTGCTCCATCACAAACACCACAGAAGAAGAACAACACTGGATCAGATTATCTGGACGTGTTTGACAGGGACAGTGTTCATGTTCATGGACATCAGGACAAAAACAGACGATGGAAACCTGCCAGATTTGAGCTAAACTGCTCGTTTCCATGTGTAGTCCCTGGGAGGTCACATGACCAACAAAGACACACAAGCTGTGTCCCAAAACGTCGGCTGCATCCTCCGGAGGCCGCATTTGAAGGCCGATGACGTCACAGCCAGGCGACGAAGGCTGTCCCGATTCCTCGACTCCTTCAAATGCGTCCTTCATTCCCCCGAGTTTGAAGGATGGGTCGGGTGTGTCCTTCGTGGCCCACCATATCCCAGAATTCATAGCGCGGCCCAGCCAAATTTCAGCTGCCAACAATGGCGGCCGCTACTAAGTTTTAAAATTTAACGAGGGAGCACTACTTACTTACAATGAATTCCTTACACTATATAATTTTCCCGTCAGTGTTGGGGAATTCTCAATGGTGCTTGGTGCCATACCCTCAGGGACTTTAATGTTATATAAAAACACTGACAGCTCAATATCTGCCTCAGTCACTCTCCCTGATCCAGCTGAGTCAGCAGTGGGAAAAATCTGCTTTTCACAGGAACTTGGTAACAGCAATAAGAGAATACGTAGTTTATTCCAAGAAGATATCATGTCTCTCCCATATATAGAATATCTTACTGGAACCGACATGTTCCAGATATCACCTGGAAGACAGTCTGGATGATCCCATAAATATCTAATTGTGAACAAGGTGAAGGAAATCTCATATAAAATTCTTCCTAAATGTGACCCAGCCAGTCACTATATGGTAACATTTAAAAGAGACATAAATACTAATTGAACTTTCTGTGGGGATCATCCAGAAACTGTGGCACATCTCTTTTGGTTCCTCTACACAGAGATTCTGGAAGAATTTAGCAGTTTTGTTATTGTCCATATTTTAAGGGAGTTTTCTTTACGATGGGAAAATGTTTTATTCTGTTTCTTTAAGTTCCCCAGGAAGAATGATAAATGTTTTTTTATAAAAAAATTTGTTAATACTTTTAGCTATTTTATATCCATAAATGTAAGTTTATTAATAAAACACCATATTTCTGCCTTTTTATAAGGATATGAATTGTACATACAATCAATTTCAGACTCAACCAACAAAAAGCCTCTCAGAACAATATTTATATGTTGATTTTTTTCGCCTACTCATATCATAATTTTTTTACTCCTGGTTCTGTATGTTCATGTTCTGTTCTTTTGTAAACTTCATCTGTTTGTATGTTGTATACTCATTGTGTTTCAATAAAGTTCGATTTAAAAAAAGGTACGTTCTAAACGAAGCTTCAGACGTCACTGATCACGTGACTCTGGCCAAACGAATCAAGCCTCGACACGGTGCTTCTGAAGCAGCGCGTTGATCTTTCTGACACACGCACCGGAGCGTCAGCTTCAAGCGGACCATCACTACGTCTCACATCTAAAGGTGTCAAGGTAACTTTGAACTGAGTTCAGTCAATCTGGAGTTTTTCCAAGTTTTCTGTTGCTCTCTGTGAGAGAAGAGCGTTAAAGGCGGGGCTCTCCAGAGTCCAGCAAAACAGGAAACCACAGCTGGGTGTGTGTAAGTGTGCAAACCAATAGAATGCATCGTGGTGGGGGGGGCATCACGGGCAAGAAAAAAATAAAATAATCGGTCGTACCCATGCTTCCCCGACGTCATGCCAGCGCATATTGGGAAATTCGTAGGCACCGATCGGTTTTCTATCAGCCATTTGCTGGGAGTAAGGGCGCCCTCCGTTTGCGAGGTGCGCCTGCTGCTGGCGGCACAGGGAGGAGAGGGCGGGGCGGCGGGGAGTCTCTGGCTGGCTGGAGCGGCATCTAATAACCAACTCGCAAAACAAAATAAAAACAACAAACAGATATTATGATACAGACTTATAATCTGCACCCATGTTTTTTCTAAATTCTATAAAGTGAGCGCGAGAGCCCTCGGTGCGCCTGCGCGCTGCTGAAGTCAAAGTAAACTTTATTGTCATCTCCGCTACAGACAGTCCAGCATATAGAGAGACGAGACAACGAGGCTGCAGTTACAGCGGTGCAAGTAAACAAACAATAAATATAAGAAGAGTAAGAAAATAAATCTACACTTTAGGACTCGGGGTAAAGGATCAATAACAATTTAAATTTATAATTTACAGTTTGATGATTTAAAGTCTCACACAACCCGTCAAAAGGGGCGGGGCCGGCTGCTTCCAAGTAGAGCACATTTCATTTATAATGATGTAAATCCAAGCCCATCATGGATTCACGATCTGAATCCTGGGTTGTGTGAAATCCCAGAAATCAACCTTAGACAAAGTGAATCTGTGAACTAAGGTGTAGGTCTGTTAGGTTAATTGTGCTGACCCTCGGGTTGGGGGATTTGTGTTTGTACTGGAGCGCAAAATTCAAACCAATGGAAGATGGACAACAAAAGTTCAAAGCCATCAGGTGCTCAGTTTATGTATTTATTTTTGGCCTACATCAGTAAGAAATGCCAAATTATATACACAAAGTTACAGGAATCACCACTCCTGTTATTCATGATGATTTCAGTAACATCACATAATAACATGTAACGTTATTATGTGATGTGCGTACTGTTAATGCTGATACTGTGGTGAAATTCTCTGCTTCTTTTGTGTATTCTGCATCTATTACGTCAGATTGTCTTACCCCTCATATGGTTGAGAATTTTGCCAATACCCTGTTAACTACATGTTCCTCCATCCTCGACACTGTGGCACCTATTAAAATGAAGCGCCCCAGAACTTACTCACAATGTTGGTTAAGTGACTCTGTTCGCGCTCTACGACGTGCGTGTCGGCGGGATGAGAGAAGGTGGAGGAAAGATAAACTCCAGGCATCTTACGACATCCTACGTACTAGTCGCTTGAAGTTTCAAACTGCTGCCAAAATGGCTAAAGCAGCTTTTCTTTCAAAAATTATCTCTACCAATGGTAACAATCCTCGAATTTTATTTAAAATTTTTAACTCTGTGGTCAACCCCTGCCCCACTATGCCGCTGCTGTGCTCCACGGTTCTTTGCGAACAATTTTTAAATTATTTTTTAGATAAAGTCTCATCTCTTAAATCTGCTCTTCCTTTAATGACAGGCCCTGCGTTTACCCCTGACTGTTCCTCTTCTATCAGTTTGAACCCGTTTCACTCCCTACTCTTAAGCGTCTGGTTGAACAACTGAACAATACTAATCTCGTATATGATGTTCTTCCATCTCGTATAGTTAAGGACTGTTTTAGTGCAATTGGACCTAGTATATTGTCCCTTTTGAACTCTTCTTTGCTCTCTGGTTGCGTACCATCAGCCTTTAAACATGCTATAATTCAGCCTCTTCTTAAAAAAAGGAACCTCGATTATAATGATTATGCGAACTATAGGCCGATTTCCAAGCTTCCGTTCTTGGCCAAAATTCTTGAGAAGATAGTGTTGCTTCAACTCCAGGCCTACCTGGATGAGAATAGCATTAATGATAAATTCCAATCGGCCTTCAAACCACATCATAGCACTGAGTCAGCGCTGCTCCGAGTTCTCAATGACCTTCTACTAATGGCTGATAATGGGCGCTCCTCGGTCCTAGTGCTATTGGATTTATCGTCGGCTTTCGATATGGTTGATCATAAAATCCTATTGGCGAGACTTGAGCACGCTGTAGGCATCAAGGGTGTTGCCTTGGATTGGTTTAAATCATACTTGTCCAATCGGCTCTCCTCGGTTCACTTGGCCACTTCCTCTTCCTTCGCTGTACCTGTCTGTTGTGGTGTCCCTCAGGGATCTGTGTTAGGCCCTACTCTGTTCTCATTGTACATGCTTCCATTAAGCGCTATCTTTGAGAAATATCACATCGCTTTTCATTATTATGCTGATGACATTCAGATCTACTTTGAGTTAAATGATGACCTAGCTTTGTCCTTGAATAGTTTTCGAGGGTGCATGTGTGAGGTCAGGCAATGGCTCCTGGCAAATACTCTTATCCTTAATGATAAGAAAACTGAAATTGTGGTCTTTGGCAGTGACGTCCTTCGTGCCAAACTTCGTGATGCTTTTGGTTTTCTCACTAGCTCCTTTTACGACACTGTTAGGAATCTGGGCGTGTTACTTGACAGCTCATTTAAACTTGATAGACAAGTGTCTGCTGTTGTTAGATCGAGTTTATACCAACTCCGCCTTATTTCTAAGGCCAGGCAGTATATCCCGCATAAAGACCTGGAAAAACTCATCCATGCCTTTGTAACTTCGAGGCTGGATTACTGCAATTCACTCTATTTTGGACTCCACTCTCCCTCCTCCATAGTTTACAGACAGTCCAAAATGCTGCTGCAGGCATTCTAACCAAAACTAAGAAGTTTGCCCACATTACTCCCGTCCTAGCTGATTTGCACTGGTTGCCTGTGAAATATCGTATCCAATTTAAAATTCTGCTGTTTACTTTTAAAATCACTAATAACACAGCACCGAGCTATCTTAAGGTACTCTTAAGCTTATATGTTCCTGCTAGGGCTTTAAGATCATCCTCACAGTTACTGTTGGTGCAGCCTAGATCTCGGCTGAAGTCTAGAGGTGATCGAGCGTTTGCCCTGGCCGCACCAGAGTTGTGGAACAACCTTCCCATTGGCATTCGGGCGTCTGACTCTATTCAATCTTTTAAATCACGGCTTAAAACGTATTTGTTTAATCTTGCGTTTTCTACTGGTTAAATGCTGGCCTTGTCTGCAGTGATTTATTTTACTAATTTTCCTATCTTGCTTTTTATTTGCACTGTGTATGTCTTATCCCCATTGTGTGTTGATGGCACAGTTATATTGTGCTATAGCTATGTGCTATAGTTATATTTTTTCTATTGGTGGCTTTTTCCTGTGAACATAATTCTACACTTTTATTTTTATGACTCTGATTATACTTGTGTTAATTTGTTCTATGTTAAGCACTTTGGCATGCCGTTGGTTTTTAAATGTGCTCTATAAATAAAGATTGTTGTTGTTGTTGTCCTGTAAGCACAGTCTGCCTGTGTCTTTTCTCTGCAAATGAACATTTTCAGCCAATATAGGTAATGCATCAACATGGCTGCCGTGGCTAAGTTAGGAATATTTATAATGTCATTTCCAAAACTTGCATATGATCTGCAATTTGTAGCAGATCTACTGACTGTCACAGAGCAGCTGGAGCAGTCTCAAATGCAGGTCAGTCCACTGCTGCCCCCTGTGGCCAAGTGCCATAGCTACTGCTGGATGAACTCGTGACACATCTGCACCTGTTTCTATGAACACATTGAGTCTGAGTGGCTGCACTTACACTGGTGCATTCAAACATATTGAAAGATGGCAGCAATGTGGATTGTCAAGACTCAAACTAACCATAATCGATGCCCTGGCTCTCTCTCTCTTGCTCTTCAATCTCTCTCTCCTGCTCTTCCATCTCTCTCTCCTGCTCTTCCATCTCTCTCTCTTGCTCTTCCATCTCTCTCTCCTGCTCTTCCATCTCTCTCTCTTGCTCTTTTATTTCTCTCTCTTGCTTGCTCTCTCTCTTCCTTTTCCTAAATCCCTCGTTTTGCACAGTCCCTGACGTGCTCTCCGTTGTTGTTTCCCTGCTAATTTTAGCATCACACGGCACAGCTTCTGTATCACGTGGTATAAGGCTCCGCCCTTGTCATTTGTTGAGCAGGAAGAGTGAGCGCTTGTTTTCATGCAGAGTACGTCCCGGATCAAAATGTGAAGTTTTACAAATCACCACTTCTTTAGTGAATATCATTTCAGTCTCAGACAATCTCGTTTCTCTTACAGAGGTTGAATGCACCTTCTGCGGATGGCGGTACCACACAGTGTGCGTGGACTTCCCCTGCACAGAAGGAAACTACAAATGCTGTGAATGCTAAATAAAGAGAAACAAATGATCCCTGTTGTCTTTGCTTGATGATTGGTTTGAGTCTTGACAATCCACATTGCTGGCGTTGCATCTTTCAATGGCAGCAATGGCAGGTATCAGTGCTCAAAGCTTTTGTGTTTGTTTCCAACAAGTTGCCCACCTCGGGAAACAAAAATGTGTTCTTTTACTTGTCAGATGAACATATGAGACACTTTGACTCTTCAGTGCAGTGTGGAGCCTAACAAAGATCTGTTTTGTGTCCCAGCTGATCAGCAGGAGGAGGAGAGTCTGACGGAGCAGCAGAGGAACATTTTCAGCTACTTGGACTCAGCTCAGCCACTACAGAGGAAACAATGAGCTCAACACAGAAGGTGACAGACAGAGCAGGACCATATGACCAAAGATATTTATCACCATATACATTTGAACATTTGCCATAACGATGTAGCTGACGATAGAATTGACACCAGACAAAATACTTTACAGCTGCACAACTTTATTAAAAACCCATCAATGTATTTTCACTGAAACAAGCAGCTGTTGTTTATGTGCATTAAAGTTATATAAAAATGTAACAGTGCAAATGCAAATTCCTCGCTGACAGTTTAACCAAAAGGCGTTTCCAGTGGAAACTGGCCGACACATCCTGAGCATAACCATGTATAATATCCACTAAACTTCAGAAGAGGTTATACAGTCGTGGCCAAAAGGTTTGAGAATTGCATAAATATTGGAACCTGGAGAAGTTGCTGCTTAAGATTTTATAATACAGATTTGTACTTTATTTCAGATTGAACCTTTAAAGGGGCATTTCTGGACTTTTAAACGCCAGTATGTTCCTATAGACCAAATATTTAAAGACCAAAAATGTTCTTCTCTCTTCTCTTCTCTCCCCTTGTTCTCTCTCGTATTTCTGAGAGTGTATCATGTAACACTATAGATCAACTTAGCTCAGAATATATAAAGCATATAAACAGTTACAGCAATATGATGCAACAAACACAGCAGCTACTGATCCAAAATACTCAAAGCTTCATAGAACTGAAACCAACATTTATTTTAGCTCCATCCTGCTGCTGATACAGACTTTAGGTTTCTGAACATTAAACTTGTTGCTGCCTTTCATAGTGTGTAACTTGAAGGCCCTGAGTACTTTCTCCCACACTGGAAACACTGGGATGATCACATTATTTGAACATTACCTAATAAGACTGATTCAGCACAGACAGTTATGTTAAACTTTCCTAGCAGTCCTTCACAAACAGGGAACAGTCTGTCTATTCTCTCCATCTGTCAGCTGCTGCTGGCTCTTCCTCCTCCTCTTCCTCACACACTGCTGAGTTTGTCCTGGTGGATCATCAGGGCTGCAAAGCCTCACAGATGATGTGCAGCAGTGGCTCCCTCAGTCTGTCCTCACTCTGGACACTTGCAGTCGTCACACATGGAAATCAAATGTGTGATAAGCTGCAGGATTCAGACACAAGTGTAACTTATAAACACATGTTCATACTTTTATTCCACAATCAGAGAGAAAGAAACAGAGAGAGAGTGCAGGACAGACAGACAGGTGACAGTCTCAGGTGTACACACTGCTACACAACAGCAGCAGAGAAGCAGGATTTAGTGTTTGTGTTATTACGAGTGTAAACAAGAAGAGTTCCAGATGGTGCAGTGGACACATGTGTGACTGCTGTGATTAAAGCATCTTTCTTTCAGCTTAACGAGTGAACCGTCAGCTCGTTCAAACACACGTTAAAGTGCGTTTGGCTCGACACCACCGAACAGAGGCAGCAATATAACACAGCTAACATTAACAGTGCAGTGAATCCTGCTTGTGCCGTGATGTTCAGGACTGCAAACCAAGCAGCATCACTGACTTTCAGCTTGTTGTGTTTGTGGATATATGACTGACTTTAATTATCCACAAAATCATCACATTCTCTGTCAGATTAAGGTCGACTATTGAACGGCGTATATTTTAAAGGCTTTAAAACCAAGTTAACGCTGAAAGTACAAACATCACTAATGTCACATAACTCTGCCGACAAGGCATAGCTATGGCTATGAAATGCTCTTTGTGTATCACTTCTTCATTATGAAAGATGTCATTAATGCACTAGTAATGTCTCATCTGGAGTATTGTTCAATCATTTGGTCAGCAGCTAATAAGACAGATCTTAACAGACTTCAGTTAGTCCAGAATAAGGCGTCCAGATTAGTGTGAAGATGTTCATACTATACTAATATTGATAAAATGCATAATAACCTTTCTTGGCTTCCTGTACAGGCTAAAATATTCTACGGCTTACTTGTAGTTCTAAAGAAAGCAATTCTGTTAAACACACCACATTTATTCTGCTCAGCTGCAGTATCCAGATGAAATACATCATCATATTACACAGTTTTCAACAAGCTGCAATTTAGTAAATGCTCGAGTTAAAAGTAACATTTTGTAAAACTGTTACATTTAGAGCAACTTTTAAGTGGAATAAGTTGCCTTAAAAAATTAGAGAATTATTCAAAACTTCAATGAACACTTAAAAGCCGATTTACAGAGCTTTTAGTTGTTGTAAATATTGTAAGACATGATTTGTTTTTGAAATTTGTGTAATGTGCCTCAATGTTATTGATATTATTATTATTGATTGCTTATATTTGAACAATTGTGAAACCTCACTGTGGATGTAAGAGTGAAATTATGTGGATATCTTGAATCCACTTTATTGTGTAATATTTTATGTGAGTATTTGACGGAAGACGAGCAACATCTGTTGTGGAAGCTAACGGGGTTCCTTTAGAATAAACAAACATAGGATTTATTATCACTGAATAATTCTGTATAAATCTATACAAATTATAGAAATATGTAATAGGAAACAACAAAATAATCTAAATTATAAAAGTGTGTGTGTGTGTGTGTGTGTGTGTGTGTGTGTGTGTGTGTGTGTGTGTGTGTGTGTGTGTGTGTGTGTGTGTGTGTGTGTGTGTGCATGAGTTTAGTGTTTGAACAGTCATGAATTATCTTTAACAGCAGGTTGGATGTAATGTGTTAGAACTACCAGCAGGTGGGGATAAGAGACCTTTAAGGTGTTTGGTGCCACGCTCCACCTTCAGGTTTAAAACTAGTGTTAATGGAGTTTGAAGGTTGAGTTTGTTCCACGACTGCATTTCACTCACTGCCTCTGTTTGTATCTCTGTCACTGCAGGACCAACATGGAGCCAGAAGTCAGCGCTCTCAGGAGGCCGACAAACCTCACAGAAGAAAGGGAGAGAAAAAACACACCTGTGACGAGTGTGGGAAGGGTTTTACTGTGAGGGCTTCACTAAAACAGCATCAGGTCATCCACACTGGAGAGAGACCGTTCAGCTGTGACTTGTGTGGAAATTCTTTTTCCTTGAAGGGTTCCCTAAAAAAACACCAACTCATCCACAGTGGAGTTAAAGCGTACAGCTGTGATCAGTGTGGCAGAGCTTTTACTCACAGTAGCCACTTACAGAGGCATCTAGTTACCCACTCTGGAATTAAGCCATACAGCTGTGATCAGTGTGGCAGAGCTTTTACTCAAAGTAGCCACTTACAGAGGCATCTAGTTACCCACTCTGGAATTAAGCCATACAGCTGTGATCAGTGTGGCAGAGCTTTTACTCACAGTAGCAGCTTACAGAGTCATCTAGTTACCCACTCTGGAATTAAGCCATACAGCTGTGATCAGTGTGGCAGAGCTTTTACTCACAGTAGCAGCTTACAGAGTCATCTAGTTACCCACTCTGGAATTAAGCCATACAGCTGTGACGAGTGTGGGATGTGTTTTACTGAGAAGGCTTCACTAAAACAGCATCAGGTCATCCACACTGGAGAGAGACCGTTCAGCTGTGACTTGTGTGGAAAGTCTTTTTCCTTGAAGCGTTCCCTAAAACAACACCAACTCATCCACAGTGGAGTTAAAGCGTACAGCTGTGATCAGTGTGGCAGAGCTTTTACTCACAGTAGCAGCTTACAGAAGCATCTAGTTACCCACTCTGGAATTAAGGCATACAGCTGTGACATCTGTGGAAAAACTTTCAGCCAGAGAGGGAACCGAAATACACACCTACGCATTCACACCAGACATGATGTGTACTGCTGTGAACAGTGTGGCAAAGAGTTTACAACAGACGCACAGTTACAACGACACATGTTTACCCACACTGAGGAGAGACCTTATCAATGTGACCTGTGTGAGAAGACTTTTAAAGCTCCACATTACCTGAGACGACACCAACAGATCCACACCAGAAAGAGACTCTACAAGTGCAGCTACTGTGAGGTATGTATTTATATTGTTATCTTGTCATTTTAGCCTGACTGTTTGGAACAACTCTGCTCATTAAACTGTGTTAGCATGTTAGCAATTCTACTGCATGGAAAAGCAGCTCTGAGTGATTATTCAGATTTTCCTTTCAGTTATGATTTTAGTATTACTGTAGTATTATGGTGGTAGTATTGTAGTTATTGCAGCCCAGTAAACTGAGTGTGTTAACTGAAACAGTCAAATGTAGTTGGACGTCTGCAGAGATGCTCTTTATTTCAGGCGACGTTCAGGATACAAATGTTGAAGGACTGACTTACACTGTCTTTGTGTCTTTGTTTAGAAGCAGAGCGACACAGATGGATCCAGTTCTCAACCCTGTCATCACTGTGGTGGTGGGAAAGACTTTCATTGTGACCTCTGTGGAAAAACTTTCAGTCAGCAAAAGACCCTAAAAGTACATCAACGTAGACACACTGGAGACAAACTGAAATACTGCAAAGAATGTGGGAGAAGCTTCACCACATCACATCACTTAAAACAACATGAACTGATTCACAGTGGGGTTAAAAAGCACCTCTGTGATCAGTGTGGGTCATCCTTCACCACTGCAGGTCAGCTTAAATCACACAAAGGAGTCCACACAGGAGAGAAACCACACAAGTGCAGACACTGTGAGAGAAGCTTCTCACATTCAAGTACTCGTAACATTCATGAACGTGCACACATGGAAGGAAACTACAGCTGTGACCAGTGTGACAAGAGCTTCAGGAATCTCAGTTCATACTCCAAACACAAACGATCCCACGTTACTAATAAACTGTTTCACTGTTACCAATGTGCCCAAACATTCACCTCATTGTCTGCTCTGTGCAAACATCAGCGCGATCACTCAGGGCTGAAATCACTCCCATCACTGGATCACAGTGAATCTGAAGACACAAAAAGATCCTCTGGTTTCTGTGTCAGACTCAAAAAGCTTGAGATCAGGCTCCACAGAGTTCAGATAGAATCATTTAAACTTGTGTTGAACTGAACTGGTTGCTGGGCTGAACTTCTACATAATACAGATCTACATGGGATCTTCTTTTCTGTTGTTTTACTGAGTCAGTTTTGTCCTTTTTTCTCTGTCCTGGTTTTGCTCGTCTGTAAATGATTGAAACTCAGTCAAATAGTTCATTGTTCTCCAGCAAAACGTTTTGGAAACTCATGTTTAACCTTTAAAACTCTGACATGTTTTAGCACACAAGGCTTCATCGGGGAGTTCACTCATGATTGGACCATGAGAACAAAGGTTTTTAGTTCTTTCAAAGAGAGTCTTGGAGATGTTTGATGTTTCTGTTTTTCTGAAACCACCTGAAAGAAAAACTATTTTTCTTGCTTTATGTAGTGTGGAAGTTTTTAATGTTTCTTCATCTGTGATGTTCTTGAATGTGTTCACGTGAAGATGGTACAAATAAACTGTCCTTTCAGCTTTAGCTCCTAATTTATTCATTATTTATGGATGTAGCACAGCAGCCGTCTCTTGATTAACACATGGAGGGCTCGGGATCTGATGGTGTCGTCTCCCTAATTTGCCCACTCAGTAAATCTCACTCATGGCCAAGAAATTGAAATAAACCTTGTTTCCCTGCTGGATAGTGATCCACTGTAACTCTGCTCCTCCTTCCTGTTTAGGATTTCTGTGGCTGAAGTAAAATTCCCTCCATCCATCACTTATCCCAGCTAACCCAAAGTGAAATAAAGTTTTGCTGGTCTTAAAAAAGCATTACAATAATGGGCATTACCAATGCAAACTGAATGATACAGAAGATGAAAGAAGAGACTTTGATCAGTTAATAAAGCTCATGGTCTTGATTCATTGTGGCTGCTACACAGATACTTCTGGGTCACTTCTCTCAGTTAGGAACCTTCCTCACCAAACTGACTGTTGGACCACACCCCTGGTTTCATGAGAAATTGTTTCAGCCACGATTTCTCTTCCTGTATTTCAGAGTAAAGACTGAAGTGACAAATGGAAGCATGTTTAAAAAACACAATGTGAGAGAGACGTTGAAGTCCTTAGAAGTTACCCTGGGTTTTTCTGTCACCCTGCTAGATGTTACACACCTTGTTATTGGACTGATTTCTACTGCTGGACTACTCCTGCGGAGAGTCACAATACTCTTACTAATTAGCTCCCTTTCACACCTTTGGGGATATTTATTTTTGTGTTTGCAGCGCTGTGAGCCAGAACAGCGAGAGAAAAATCTGCAACAGCGACGAGCCGAATGCTTACGTGAATCGCAGCAGCTGCACATGTGCTACGCTGAATTAGAGGATATCTTTGCTCTGGATTTCTATTTCTACTTTTTCATTTCTATATGATTCTTCTTGCATCTAAACAAAGATGATTCAATTTGCTAAATGTTGATGGCTCTTCGTGCTCAGGTGTAAATGAGACGTAATATTTGCTCTTGGTTTGGTTCTCCTGTACAGAACCTTGCAGTACAACAGAAACCTAAAAACATTATTTGTAGTGGTTATTCTTAGTTGTTCTGCTGCCTAAATACCACAGGGTCTGATTATGAAGTTATTGAGCTGCACATACTTTACGATCTGCTTAAGTTCGAGGTCACAGCGTCTGTAGAGCAGCTGGAACATAATGAAGTCTACAAGGTTAAAGTTTTCTCTTCAGTTATTGTTCTTTCTGCTGCTTGGTTTGATGGATCTGAGAGCTTTTGTTTTTATTATTGTTATTATAATCATCATTAATATTTTACTCTCTAGAAGCTTTAAAATAGTGTTTGTGTTTGAAAAAATTGATTTAAGAATTGAACAGAAACATCTGTCCTTCTGAAAATATATTACGCATGTGACACATCGCGGACATGCTCTCAGTTCTGTACATATTATTTGTATTGCACTTCGGTTTTTTGCAAACGGCAGCTTTCTGTATAATATTGGTGACGCTGAGCACGTTTCCAAGGCTACCGTCTGTCGGGCAGTCAGGAATGTTACAGTTGCACTGAAACGTCTCCTGTACTCGTTTGTGGTGTTCCCCGGTCACAGACCCACAAGATTTATCAAAGAGGGATGCCACAAAATTGCAGGTATCAGGATGACCAAAACTTAATTTATGATGTGGTGATACTTGAACTACTACTTAAATTTTACATTTATTTTCAGGGTTCCCAGGCGTGATTGGCTGTACAGATGGCACTCACATTCCAATCATTGCTCCTTCAGTAAATGAAGGAGACTATGTGAACAGGAAGTCTTTCCACAGCATTAATGTACAGGTACATAGTTCCCTGTAGCATGTCAAACTAACAAATTATTTCATTATAGTAATGGATGCTAATTTGTGTTCTCTGCACTGTGAAGATCATATGTGATGCTGCCAACATTATCACAAATGTGGAAGCCAAGTGGCCAGGCTCTGTCCATGACTCACAAATATTCCGTGAATGTACACTGAGCACAAAATTTGGACATGGTGAGTTGAGAATACCTTAAAATATATAAAGACCAATTGCTTCAGGGACATTTGAACTGAAGTGTATCCTTCTGTCTTAGGAGAGTTCACTGGCTACTTGCTTGGTGATAGGGGGTATCCATGTTTACCCTATTTGCTTACCCCTTACTCTGACCCTGAACCGGGCCCACAGCAGCGATATAATCTGGCTAATTGCAGGACAAGAGCCAGAATTGAAATGACTATCGGAATGCTTAAGGCCCGGTTCCAGTGCCTGCAAAGACTCAGGGTCACCCCAGAAAGGGCATGTGACATTATTGTGGCATGTGTGATTCTTCACAACATTGCCACAATTAGAGGAGAACACTGTCCTTCTGAACCAAACAGCAGCAGTGATCCAAACCATGAACATCCTGACCCTCCCACGGACATACAAGATGGAAGAGCAGTCAGAGACACCATATGTCACAATCATTTCTTTTGACCCATCACCTCAACATGTTGAAAGAAGAATAAACAGATTTTTTGTTCAACTGGCTTTATTGGTCGCCTGTATTTCCTGTACACAAAGTATTAAAAGATGTAAACCTCATAAAGTGTCTCTGTTGCTTCCTCCTCTGTAACAGCTGTCAATGTTTCTTCATTATTTTCCTGCAGTAAAGAAATAAACAACATTGCTGTTCTACTGTAAACTCATATAATCTGTGGAGTATTACTCACAACTGCATGTTGGTCTGGCTCAACAGGAGGCTGCACCAGATGCAGTACACCACCACCATCAACTGATAGAATATGAGGTTTATACAGGTCACTTATAACTTACAAGGGACCAAATGGCAATTAACAAACATACCAATCACCTTACACTTCATTGTCATTATGCTCTCAAAGACAACCAAGACTGAGGGAAGGCAAAA
The DNA here is from genome assembly GCF_057381845.1 of Rhamphochromis longiceps. NCBI lineage: Eukaryota > Metazoa > Chordata > Actinopteri > Cichliformes > Cichlidae > Rhamphochromis > Rhamphochromis longiceps. The sequence continues at coordinate 1,225,612 of NW_028187224.1, forward strand.
TCAGTAGGAAAATAACTTCACTACAAAATAATCCATTATGGTAAAGAGTTTATCAAATGAATGAGTAGCACTGCAAAGGTGACTGTGAAGAAAGGATGTATGCACATCATGTATTATTTTGAATGTACCCCTTATGTAGGCACTTGTGTCTTGCGGGGTTATTGACTCAGAGGATGTCCCCGCAGAGATGCCTTCAGCCACAGGGCGCCCACTGTTTTGGCTGAGAGCAACTGCTCAGCCTCTGTGAGTGGTGGTGGTGGAGGACCCCCACCTGTTTTTCGGGCCTCCGCTTTTTTTCTGTTGGCTATAACGGGTCACATTTGAGCACACAGAGTAAGCAAATATGTACTTGTAATGTGCTCAGATAATTTCAATAAGTGCTTACAGAAAGAAAATTAATGTAGCCTCTAACTGCAATTGATTTACATCGGACAAACAGACCAAGCACTATGGCTCATAATACAATTGTACCTTACCTGTTTGGACTATATTTTTATATTTCATTTTTACTTGCTGCCAGGAACGTTTGGGGCCTGTTGGGTTGCACCTGCGCTCACATCACATCACAAAATAAAATGTATAAAATAACAAATAAAATAACATATGATAAAATAACGTGTTAAATGGGTGGAAATCCCTAGATCAATGTTTATATTAACACTCACGCATTGACTCTGTCGGCTATGTTTTGCCATGCATGCTCCCTTTCTTTTGCAGCTGTGGCTGTGTTACTTTTTTCCGCGGAATTTGCATGTTATCGGCATATGCTGCCATCAGAATTTCGGCCTCAAGCGCTGTAAAATACATTGACCGCGCCTTCTTTCCCTCCGTCTCCATGGTGACTCGCTTATCTGTGCTCCGCTTATCAGGGCTTTATGTATCCTCGTCCACGCGCTTAACTTGGGGTTAAAGCAACTCCGCGTTGACTGAACTAATTGTTATCAGCCTTTCTGAAACCGAATATTCCGAGTTGGACAGTTCGGGGTTACTCAACCCTGCGTATCGTTTTTCACACTGAGTTTTCTAAACCGGCTTCCTGAAACAGGGCCCAGGGGCCCGTTCTTCGTACGTCGCTTACTACATCCAAGATCAAATGACACATCCAAGATCAAATCATCGCGCTAACCGTGAGCTCGCTAATCCGGTTCCCCGAACACACCTGCTGTTGACGATTACTACAGCTGGACGCAGGAATGTGACATCACTGGGTGTCGTAAAAGGGGCTACGCATCGATAGTAGAAACATTGATCGGCAACCCGCTGATTGGTCGGCGAAAATGTCCAAGGGGCGTGCTCGGTATTTTTCGGCAGCAGAGCAAGAACTCATGAGTGAGGGATTTCAGGAGTTTCAGAGTTTAATTAAAACGCAAGAGAACACTGCAAAGGCTGCAAAAGCAAGGAGAGAGGGCTGGCAGAAAGTTGCTGACAAATCAAACTCGTAGGTAATTTAATAATAATAATAATAATGGATTGGGTTTATATAGCGCTTTCCAAGGCACCCAAAGCGCTTTACGATACCACTATTCATTCACTCCCACATTCACACACTGGTGGAGGCAGCTACGGTTGTAGCCAGGCTGCCATATCGCGCCATCGGCCCCTCTGGCCAACACCAGTAGGCGGTAGGGTAGATCTATCATATGACACTATATTGTCCAATATCATATGGCATTATATTATATTATAATATGTTATATTATATCCCCTTTCACATTAGAGCCACAACAGGACCCACAAGAACATGGGAACAAGTAAAAGTGGAATACAGGAGTATTCTACAGAATGGTAATATTTATCTCTTAGATTGCTTTGCGTCTCTTGGCAAGGTAATACTGGCCTGTAATACTCTGTTAGTTTGTTCATAACAGCAACCAAGAAAAGGGCAGAGGAAAAAAAGACAGGTGGTGGTCCTGCACCCCCTCGTCAACAAGTTGGTTAAGTAAATAATACCCTCACGGGAATATCGATATCTCTCTATGAGCACACTGTCGCGCTGAGCTAAAGGATCCTGTCTGTCCCGCAATATACGCTGAATTCTGAGGACTCTCCTTATCAATCTTGCACCTTCCGCAATGGGTTGGTCGCGTATACGGACAGGACATGGCTGCGACAGGCTTCCCAAATCCACCTTCGCTTTTATAGCCGTGGTCTCTCATCTTGATTACACGAAGTAATTTACAATTACTACTCTGAAATATGAATTACATCTGTAATAATCACATACATGTAATAGAATGTTAATAGTACATTTCCCTTTTTTAGGAAATGACCTGTATGTATCTGTGTGACATCAATAAAAGGATCAAGTGCTGCATTATCTTTAGTTACATTGATAATATTTATTTATGGTGAAACAGTGGAAAAATATCGCTGTTGCTTTCGTATAAATGAAGCGGACATACCTGCGTGGCCGCGATCTAATCCTGTTTACATAAAGTAAACCTGCTCCCGAGCAGGTTTACGCTTACGGCTCTGTTGCTATGACAGCAAGTCCCGGATGAGCTTCGGGGAACCGAACGATCCAAGATCACGCGAAATTGTCAACAATCTAATCCAGCTAACTTACTTAGCGAGGTACGAAGAACGGGCCCCTGGTGTCAGATCTGCATGCAGTGTCAATGAGACGATCAACAACAGATCAGACAAAACACTCAGGCGGACACTCCTCTGTAGAAGGAAACATGGAAAGTGTGAGGTAATCAGTGCACAACATCACTTTGTATTTCAGGCTGTTTTTATATAGAACTTCAGCACCAATGTAAAAGTTCTGGTTTGAGGAAGATGAAGAACATTTTCAGGAAGGATGCCGTCTGCAAGCAGAGCTGCTTGAACCTCAGCGCTGAGGTCCAGACTACTTCCTGTGAAGCCACGTGATGTAAATCTGCTGCTGTAACTTCACAGTTTACTGAAGCTAAATGCAACGTTACCATATAATCTGTTTTCAACAAAGGTTTCACTCCGTCCGGTGTTGATGGAATGATTCAGGCCGTACTCGTCAGGCTTCCCGTCGACCACACGCATTTCAGTCACAAACCCGTGACTGACAACAAGGGAAACAGCAGAAGAAAAGATGTGAAAAATACTGGATGATGATGATGGAGGATTAACCGCGGTGGCTAAACTGTTTCCTGTCTTTGTGGGCGTACTCACAGGGAAGTTTCCAGGCACGGCAGTCTTGGTGGCTAAAGTCTCCATTTTCCAACATGTATCGCTACAGGTGCAAAGACACAACATTAATCATCAGTGTAAATATTTTAATGCTGTCCAAACGGTGTTTGCTTTGTCTGTCCTCTCGCACTCACAGAGGAAACGAGGACGCCACCTTCAACCCATCTTCAGTTGGCTCAACCATGGCCGGACTTCCTGTTGGCTTTGTGACAGCAAACCACTTGAAATGAGAGCAAACTGCAGTCAAGCACCACTTACAGCAACCTGTGGACATGTAAATGGAAAGCACTGAGAATCATACAGAAGCATAAGAGCTGTTTATTGTAACACATGTGTGTGTGTGTGTGTGTGTGTGTGTGTGTGTGTGTGTGTGTGTGTGTGTGTGTGTGTGTGTGTGTGTGTGTGTGTGTGTGTGTGTGTGTGCACATTAATAATACACTGATGTATGTTAGTTTGATTTATGCTATATCTGAGAAAACAATTGCAGAATTTTACATCAAAGTTTCCAAAGCTGATGTTTTGTTGTTCACACTGTTTTATATTCATATATCTGTGAAGGTTCTCAGTCATCCAGGTCATCGTAGTCAAAGGAGCTTGCAAAGAAAAGCGTCTGGACTTCTTTAAGTTACTTGAAGACGTTTCACCTCTCATCCGAGAAGCTTCTTCAGTTCTAAGGTAAAATGGTGGAGAGTCCCAGATATAAACCTAGTGGGAGTTTCCCCCCAAAGAGGGACAAAAGGACCCCTGATGATCCTCTAATCGCCTGAGCCAAGGTGTGAAACTGGGTGTGGGTCCCAATCAGCCAGAGTTTCGGGTGTGTTCATTGTGAAACCTGGCCCCACCTTATCATGCGAATTCCTGAGATCAGATGGCCCAGGGTGTGAGTGGGCGTTAAGGCGTCTGGGAGGGATCTCAAAACTGGATTATAGATGGCAGAGAGTTGGTGTCGTAAACCCCCGCCTCTGTTCAATGATGGTCGCTCACAGTGGACATAGATGGCTTCTTTCACTCCTCTTTCAAACCATCTGTCCTCTCTGTCCAAAATGTGAACATTGGCATCCTCGAAAGAGTGACCTTTGACCTTAAGATGCAGATGGACAGCTGAGTCTTGTCCTGTGGAGGTGGCTCTTCTGTGTTGTGCCATGCGCTTGTGAAGTGGCTGTTTGGTCTCTCCAATGTAGAGGTCTGAGCATTCCTCGCTTCACTGTACAGCATACACCACGTTGTTAAGTTTGTGTTTTGGCATTTTGTCTTTCGGGTGAACCAGTTTGTGTCTGAGCGTGTTGTTGGGTCTGAAATGCACCGGGATGTCATGCTTGGAGAAAACTCTCCTGAGTTTTTCTGATACACCGGCTACATAGGGGATGACAATGTTGTTGCGTCTGTCCTTCTTATCCTCCTTCGCTGGTGTCTGGTCTTCTTTTCTTTGCCTCTTTGCTGACTTTAAAAACGCCCATTTAGGATAGCTGCACGTTTTGAGTGCTTCCTTTACATGTGTGTGTTCCTTCTTTTTTCCTTCAGGCTTAGAGGGAACATGTTCTGCTCGGTGGTGTAGGGTCCTAATTACTCCAAGTTTGTGTTCCAGAGGGTGATGGGAGTCAAAGAGGAGGTACTGGTCCGTGTGTGTGGGCTTCCGGTAAATTTCGATGTTGAGGTTGCCGTTCTCTTCAATGTGCACGGCGCAGTCCAGGAAAGGCAAACAGTTGTCCTTTGTGTCTTCCCTGGTGAACTTGATGTTCATCATCAACATATAAAGTCGTTCATAACAAACTGAAAGGCCGGGAGTTTAAAATGCAAACCGATGGAAGCAGCAGTAGAAGACTATAATGTCACAGAGCACACGGTGTCTATTATTGTGTAGACAATTATAAATAAGAGCTTAATAAAAGATGCTTAATTTCTTAAGAAATAAACAGGTGGAGGGATCTTTATCAAAAGTGGATGTTGCATCTGTGGCTAAACCCCTGTACCCAAAAACTTTAAAAATCTAGTGTGTGTGAGGCTGTGTAAGTAAAGCTTGCCCTTCACACCCGCGTGTAACAAACCATTTGTTGGGGGTTGTGGATTTGACACCTCAGCATTGTGAAAGTGGGGAAACATGTTTCTGGCTGTGCATAAGATTCCTCCTTACAACTTAGAATCTCAGTTCTAAATGAAATTCAGATGTTTTTTTAAGTATGGCTAATGTATTAATTGACTTCTAAGGCACACACACACACACACACACACACACACACACACACACACACACACACGCGCGCGCGCACACGAACAACAACAACACCAACAAAGAGAAGAAGAAGTCGTTTTACTACGCATCATAAAAACGCAATCATTCATCTTCCAACTGTATCTTTCTGTTCTGTCTTTAGAATCATTGGTTTGTGACCTTCCTTCTGTGAGGGCACACACACACACACACACACACACACACACACACACACACACACACACACACACACACACACACACACAATTTTAAGTAGGCAATACAGTTACCATCATCCTGTCTGGTTTATTGAGTGGGTTGAGAACTGATACATAGACGACTGAATTAGTATTATTTTGGGGAACATGAGAGCAGGGTGATCAGAATCTTGCAGCCAGAGTTTAAATGAGTGAAACTGGCAGATTTTTGTTTTGTTTTGTTTTTGTTTTTGAAGTACGGGTGTTTTCTCACCTATAAGAGAAAGAACATTTTATGACAAGTCCTAAGACCGGGCTTTTGTATTTTTTCTTTTGTTTTTCAGTTTATTTGTCATTTTTCATTTTATTTTTATTTTTTGAACAGTGCACTGATTTTTGTTTGTGAATTTCTTTTCTTTAAGCAGATCTGCACGTCGGGAAGAAAACCGTTGCGGGTGGGTTTCTCCACATTAAAATGGGCTCTGGAGAAAGCCACTTATTGGGACAAGTCCCTGTCCAAAAAGGATTCAGCGATGTAATCTGATCTAAAGTTCTTCTTTTCTTTTTGAAATGACGTCATTTTGCTGAGAGTGGAAACTAAATGCGACGACAGGTTCCACTATCAGCAAAGAAAGTAAGAATGGATGAATGAATGAATGAATGAATGGAAATAAAACAAACTGACTGACTGGTAAAAGCTGACAAGACTGACTGACTTAACACCATTGCGTGAAGTCAACCCCCACCTGACAAAGGTGTGGATGTATCTCTGTGTGTGTCTCTGTTACAGGAGCAGAAAAATGATAGCAACATCTGAGGTTGCGTGATGGTTTAACCTTTTAAATGCCATTTTTATGTTTGTGAATCTATCAGAGGTGTGTTATTCATGGGCTTGTGGTACTCACAGAAGTTACTGTGAGAAAGTGTGTACACACCTGCGCAGCGCTAACATTTGCATTTTTTCTACAGCATTGCAGTTTTTTATGTGATTTGATGATGTGGTTTTTAGCAGAACAATTGGTGGATGTTTGTTTCTTTATTACAGGTTTTGTTTTCTTTAAGAGTGCATGTAGCATTCAGCAGAAGTGGACAAGTGACATGAGAAAAACAAATAAGGGATGCAGCTTTTATGGAATATTTGAAGATGGGCTATTGAGCTCATAGTGATGAAATGGGTGGAGTGACATTGTTTAAGGGAAGTCACAGATTAAATTGTGGAATAAATTGGGATGATTCATGATTTGGGACAAATTATGGTAATAATAGTGATTTAATGATTGGAGAAAACCTGCACATGATACTTGTCTGTTATGCTGAGTACTTTATCACTTTCATGATCTATAGTTGGTTGCAAATGTGAAGTTTGATTTAGATTGTTTTAGGGAGACTGTGCAACATTCTTATGCATGTCTCATTGGGGAGTTGACACATGGCGAAAGCCGTGTGGCGAGAGGAGTGTTATTTTTTCAATTTGTAGATGTCGTGAGGTGCCAGAGGCAAAGTGGGTGTGGCTGAAGGTCTACAAACGAAAGTGGAACGAGCCCAGGTGGACGGGGGGTCCATTCGAGGTGGAGACCAGGACCTCACACGCGGTCCGACTGAAAGGGAAAGGGGAAACCTGGTACCACTGGAGCTAGTGTGCTGTAGCGGAAGAGCCTAAGAGGTCGGAAAGGCTCTCTGCAAAGGAAAAGAGGGGGAACTCGGCTGAGACCCCCCTACATGGATCCCAGCCCAGGGACAGAATAAATCCCTGATCCATGCAACGACTGAAGGGTAGTCTACCCCGGAAGTTGAAGAAAGAAGAGTAAGAGAGAATCACCCGACTCAGAAGATAAAGGTTTAAAAATAATAATAATAATAACGACAAAAACAAAAGTAAATAAAAAACAAAAAGACAAAACAAAACAAAAGAACAAGTGAGATTACATTGGACAAAAGCGATGAGAGAAATAACTAAAATGGGGTTATGGGGAAAGTGGAGAGCAATGGTAGTGTTAGGAGTGATAACTGTTGTGATTGTAACTGTGATTTTTCTTCCAAGTGAATTGCCCAGAGACAGACCTGAATCCATTCCAGCAACTCCACCATCACAGACCACAGTGGAGCGAACCAAACGTAGTGAAACAGGTAAATCAGATGAGTGTTTGGATTATTATGGCGGTGTAGAGTTGGACTACGTTAAAGGGTCCACAATCTCGTATGCATTTGATCTTTGTGCTGTCATTAAATGCAAGGGCTTACTGAACAGTTGAGTCCAACGTCTTTAATGGCAGTACTAAATCGGATGGCGTTAGATATGTTGTTGGGATAAAAAGGGGGCGTTTGGGGATATGTATTGTACTTTCATTCCAAATAACACAGTTCCCGACGGCTCTGTGACCCGAGTTCTGGAAGGCCTAAAGACGTCCACCGCAGTGTATGAGCATTCGGGATTAGATGACCTGTTGGAAGCGTGGACGACCTCTGTCTTTGGGCAATGGAAAGATTTTATTACGTATGTCAATTATGGTTTCTTTGTCTGTTTTCATTGCAGTATTAGTGACATGTGGGTGTTGTTGTGTGCCTTGTATCAGAGCCTTGTTCGTAAGACTCATCAATCGTGCTGTGGGAGAGTCTGATACAAAGGCCGACACCATGATGCCACTTTTGGGAAATGGGGAGTCACAGTATGAAAACATTATGGTGAAAGATTTAGTTTAGTTTTATCTGCCATGGAGCAGATAAAAAAGGGGGACTTGTAGGAATGTTTAGCTTATTTTAGAGTTTAGAAATATGTTATCATAGAATGTAGAATTATTGTAGGGACACTGTTTGTAAAGTAATAAAGGCCTCACTCTCTTGTGAAGTTAGGAGTAGATTTTAGAAGGCTTCTCCCCCACTGAGTGGAAATTCCCCAGAGGATGCAAGGTAGGGGTTTATGACCTCTAGGGAGTCATCTACCCCCACAGTGTTTTAACTGTTACACACACACATCCACACGCACACTCACTCATGTGCACTCACACATACACACAGGTATGCGCACACACTCACTCACGAGCACTCACATAGACACGTGGGAACGTGCACATGTAGGCATTCACGTGCTCGTGCACATACAAACAGAGAGAGTTTGCAGCACACCGTAGAGGGGGTTTTATGATGGGGTCACTTCTATAAAGCTGACTGTAACCAACAAAGGAGTGAAGATTTTTGTAGAGGGACACCGGCCTCATCTTCCCTTCTAGAAGTGCATGCTTAAATGAAGATGAATGTAGATGAATAAAGATTTTGTGAAAATGACTACTGAGTCCGGTGCCATCTCTGGATGCTCGAGGAATAAGAAGAACCGGGGTAAAACTGAATTCTCAACAAGACACATTGAAAACCATGTTAAGAAGATCTTGTTGTTTCCTGTGGATCCGACACAGAGAGTGGACTTCAGACAGAAAGCGTGGAAGAGATTTTAGAGGCCGTGTGTGGCAACAGGAAGTTTCTGTGTGTTTGCTGATCTTACATGTGGAAAACAACACGTGATGTTTGTGAAGTTCTACAATGATCATTGTTCTCACAGCATTTTGAGTGGGAACAGTTCAAACTGGGAGTAGTGGGAGTTGTTTACTGATTGAAACAAGCTGAATGTTTCTGTGACGATGAAGATCAGCAGCTCAGCTGATCAATGAACTGACATCTATCAGTCGTTTCATGAGATGAAGTCATCAGCAGACATTTGTTCTGACTGTGTGATGAATGTCAGAACGTCAGGGCTCTGCTTTAGTCACTGCTTGATGATCATTGGCTCATTGTTGAATCCAGGGGCCCAGTCTGACCTCTGACCTTTGCTGCAGGTCTTCTGTGTTATCTCCACTTTCATGTCTGATCTTCTGCTGTATCGTCCAAAATAAACATCTGGATCATTTCCAACACTTCAGCAGATCTTTAGTTTGGGCAGTGCAGCACAGAATAACACATATTGTACTATACTGCCCACTTCCTGATCTTATTGGATCTGTGTGTGAGGTTGGTGAAGGAAACACATGTTTACTGAGTGAGTCGCTGCCATTAGGAACTAGTTTTTATATCACAGCCTGGAAATCACACAGGACCATTTCTGCAAGTGAAAAGTCGTCATTGGAGGAAAATGATTGTGTAGTTTGTGCAACTGAAGAATTGTCCCAACTACATGTGCTGCTGACCCTTGACCTTTTCTTTAGGTGCACAGAGGAGTCTGTGGGAACATCCAGAACTGAGGCATCTTGTGTACAAACGTGTTCAGACCAGATGTCAAATGATGTCAGATGTCATCCGTGAATGGATGCAACTGTGGATCGTTCCAATAAAATGAGGCAGTTTTGTAAGTACAAGCCCACTACAACCCATCATCAACATTTTAAATTACATTATACATCTTCACTGATATAAAGCGCCACTATTTTAAAATATACATCCATCGATCAAAATGCATCTATCGATCACCTGTTGAGAAAGAAAAAAAAGAAAACAAGCAAAAAAAGAGAGCAACATAATAAACAACATCACAATGATATATGGGAATATGACAGTAAATACTAAATATTAAACATTATTGTGCAGCACATAAGATCAACAGAACACAGTGTGCTTTGAGGTAGGAGCCAAAAAGGGTGTAGTTTGTGGGTGTGATCACCCGTGTGTACACCTGTGAGCATGGACGCGCTTGTTTTTAAAAGGTTCCTTCATGTAATGATCTGCTAGAGGGTGTGGGGGGGCCACAGCCCCGTCCTCCAGGGCATGAAGCAGGTGTGGAGGAGATCAAAACTCCAGACATCCAGAGGCCCCCAGAACTCGAGAGACCAAGGAAGACCCACAGAGGGGCAGCCGTGCCACTGTCCCGGAAAGAGCTGAGGAGAGTCCCAGATGAGGGCTCATTCAGCAGCCACGGAGCAGAAGCCAGGGGGAGTTGCAGTGACGCGCCCGTGAGCTCCGCCGGCAGCCAGCTGTGCCTGAGTGACCGAGCCCCAGGCCGAGAGGCCGGGGGCACCCCACCTCCGAAGTGGCCTGAGCGAGCCCCAGGCTCCAGGCCCCGATAAGCGGCCGCCAAGGAGTGAGCCGGTGTGTACCTGGACGCCCATCCCCAGACACAAAGGACCACCAACGCACCGACACCTGAGGGAGTCCGCCACTGGCAGGGGAAGTGGTGGTGGGGCGTCTGATACCCAACCTGACATATAGACACAGACATACAGGCACACACAGACACAAACATCCATTCCCCCCCTCATGCTCTCATATGCACTTACTCCACACTCAACCGACGTGGAGACAGACATAAAGAGACGCTGTACACACAATCACACTCCCCAAGCGTACTCTACAAACCGGGTCTAGGTACCCTTGCCCCTGGAGGGGGGAACTGCACCCAGACCCAGGTGGTGTTACCCTTTTCCCTGCGGTGGGGAGAGGCATATATAGGAAATGAAACTAAACGGACTTTTTCTCCTTTATTTATAGGAAAGTGTAGGAGAGCAACAGATGAACAAGCGTTACTGTAACAGGAAACATCAGAGGACCTTTATGTTCATCATCATCACTGTTTCCTTGTTCTGTCACAAACACACAACACTTCCTGCTCTCTCTCTGATGGATCTGATTGGCTGTTTCATTCACAGGAGGTCAGGGCGTCACACAAACAGCTTTAACTGCACAACGACACACTTTAAATCATCTGCAGACAAACCTGTGTGTTTGATTTATGAAGAAATAATAAAGACGTGTGTACAGCTGTCCATGAAGCAGCTTCTCACACAAACTCTGACACTTCAGCCACTTTAATTCCTGCAAAGCTGCGTAATAAAGAGCTGTGACTGCTATGAGCTGCTGATGATGACTGCATGAAGCTCTCAGCTGAAGCTTCTTTCATTTATTTTAATGTTAATGTCGCCTTTTTAAGCCTGTGTGAGGATTTTAATGACACACATTAAAGGAGCTTCTTTGATTAGAACCAAATTCATGTTGATTTTCAGCCTGAAATGATAAAAACTTTAATAATTCTGTTTATAATCATCAACCTGGAGACTAATGAAAAGTATAATAGTGAAAAAAAGCCTTTATTATTTGAGTAATGCCTGAATCTGCTCAGAGACGGAGACAACACAGAGGTGTTGATGACAGTTTGACATTAACTGAATTAAAAACAAAGTGCTCTTATTGTGAAAATCTGCCTCCTACTTCTTTAAATCATTTTTATGTATTTTTTAACCTCACAGTGAAACATTGAGGCATTAATCTGACACAGTTTGATCAGCAGCTGTGTTTTCACTGACGTTTCACTTTGATTTGTTCAGACTGAGCAGAGAGGATCGGTTCTCTGTGTGCGCACTGCTGAGAAACACAAGCTCATTTCTGCTGTTTCATGAAAAGTGTTATGGAGGAACAAGAAGTTCAGCCTCTAAACTCTCAGCGTGAGGACTGAGTGAAGAGTTTCAGAGCAGAGAGTTTTGGCTCACAGCTTTTAGCGTCTACACAAAGAGACGATTACGCACTTGATCTGAGAACATCTCCACCTCCTACAAACAAACTCTCCTACGAGCAGCTGTCACAACCACAACAGGCAGAAGACTGGATTTCTTCAGGTCAGATTTCCTGCAGTTTGCATAAATTGTGTGTCACAGACTTTGTAGTTCACATTTGTGTGACTCGTTTAAATCTTCTCCTCCTGAAAGTGAAACTCTTACAAACACATCAGGCCACAACCTGCTGCAGGTTAATGATTGATCTGAAGGCAGCTGACCTTTGAGCAGGAACTTGTGAGTCTTTTATTGTGTTTAGCACTGCCAAGTGCTGGCCTCTGCTTCCACCATCACATTTACACTGGTAGGTTCAGCACTGCTGCCTGCTTCAGACTGAATCCAGCAGCACAAAGACACAAGTTAATAAAATCAGCATCTATTCCTTTATCACTGCTTTGTTACAGAGGAGAACAACGCTCCAGTAACGCGTAATCCGATTACTTTTTTGAAGTAACGAGTAAAGTAAGGGATTACTATTGCAAAAACAGTAATTAGATTACCGTTACTTTCCCGTAGGAACGCTGCGTTACTGCGTTACTAAAACCGTGATTTTTTTGCGAGAATGTCTTCTGTTTGGAGTCAAGTTAGTGTTTTGTGTCTTTGTTTGAGGCCTGATGTCGAGCAGAGGTGTGTGTAACTGCACTGGTCTGTTATATGTGTGAAGTGTGTGCTTCTCTTCAGCATCATCTTTGTCACTGCTGATTCCTTTGTGTCATCATGTGTTGAGAAGAGAGAACAGTTATAACGGAGGAGCAAAAGGAAGCCCTGAAATCTGCATCAACAAGGAAGTGTTGGCTCACCAGTGATCCCAGCAGAGCCACTGGTTTGGCTCCAGTTGTTCTAGATTCAATGATGTTGTTGCTACAGATACATGTCAGCATCTTTATTGAATTTAATATGAAGCAGAAATGGTGTCATTAGGAGAAGAAGAGGAGAACAAGTCCGGCGAGGAGGCAGCAGCTCTTAAAGATGAAACAGCAGCTCAGCCCTGAGCTCAGAGAGCTGCACATGAAAAAGCTCCTCAAGCAGATCCTGTCAGAGGTTTGTCATCAACAGGAGGAACTGTTCACATCATAGGATGAAGATGCTGTCAGCTGGATGAAGAAGGTTATTTAATGGCAAACGTTCACACTGAAGTCAAATTGTTGTCGTGTTGAACAGATTCATGTACTGATCGTCTCCAGAATGTTAGAAGAGCTTCAATGAATCATTAGAAACAACTTACAGCTGCACAGCTGTGTCAAACACATCTGTGTGTCATTGTGGGATTGTTGTGTTTCTACATGTGACACACGTCTAAAACATGCACACAATCTGAACACAAACAGGGACTCATGTGTTCCCACAGCCAGATGCTGAGAGCCATTTCCTTGTAGTCCCGTGTCTACATACATGAACCATTAGATGTTATTGGAATGATTGTCAGCTCTGATAGTTTCATGTGTGTTTAGCTGGACGCTGTTTGATCCTCGACATGTTTAAAGGTGTCCAGTCCTGAGACACTGGGGCTGGAAACAGCTGTGATGTCATTGGACTGTCACACAGACAGAAGTGCATGAAGTGAGCAGCCGAGGAGCCGCTGATGTTTTGGATTCAACAGCATTTGAAAGGTCGACACAGACACATTTGCACACAGAAAGCTGAATCTGTCATATGCCACAGTGAACTCACTGTTCAGTGTTTTTCAGGAAGCTTCTTAACTGCCTCTGCTGCCAAACAAGCAGCTGATGTCCTTGAGAAGAAGCTGAAGAAGTCTTCAACAACAAATACAGGAAGTGGACTTTCAAATACTAGATTCACTTTAGACTCACAGAGAAATGACTCAACCAGCTGTGTTTGACTATATGAAAGGTCAGTGTGTGTCTGCACACAGACTGTTGTGTTGGACTGTTATTCAGTTGTCTGCTGAATGTTTTCAAATGTCTGCATCTCAGCTGTGATGAGGCTGGGGGTCATGGGAGGCCACCGTAGCAGCCTCTTCAACATCATGACATCATCATAAATGCTGCTGGACTGTCTGATGGGCTGACGGTGAAAAAGCCGTCGGGAAGGAAACAGAAGACATTTCAGAGGCTGCAGCAGATTTCTTTGATTCGGGGCCTTTTTCAGCTTTATTGGACAGAGCAGTGAAGATAAGTGACAGCAAAGCAGAGAGAAAGGGGGCGTGGCCCGGGTCAAAGCCAGGCCAGCTGCTCTCCACCTCGTGGTCACCTGCTCATCCTAGTGAGCTCCACCAGCAGCCCTTTCACACACTTTACACTGTCAAACACTGTGTGTGGACCTCAGCTAACAACAGGCTGCATTTAAGTCTGGACTACATGCTTTTATATTGTTTTTATTCCATCAGCAGCTCAACATCATGAGCAGCTTTGACATAAAGACATCAAACTCAAGCTGACTTTAAACTACTTTTAATACAGGGGCTCAAAAACAACAACATCTTTATTATATATCAGGACAGAAAGTCATTTCATCTCAAAGGGAAACAGCTTTATTTGGAATAACCAGCACTATCAACTGGTTTGGGATCTCCACCAGTTTCATGTCTTTGCAGCTTCTCCAACAAAGTTCCTGTAAAATCAGCATGTTTGTCTTTATTGGTTTGATAGTGATTGATTATTCAGTCCCAATCTGCTGTCATCTAAAGAACAAAATGATGTTTCTATGAGTCACAAAGCTCCAGATGTTGTCGGCTTCACAAAGAAAACAAAGAACTTAAACACAAAGTGTTTGGAGCCAAAATGTTCCCAAGCTGCTCTTTTTGAAATGGCAGAGGTACAGTGGTGTCTAACAGCACACTGTGGAAGGCAAACATGTTATTGTTGGATGAAACTTCATGAATCCTTTGTAGATTTGAGCTGTTGGAGCCTTTCTTTTCTCTTCAGGTGTACAGATGCTGAGGAGGCAGGTGAAGCAGGTGGAGCTGTTGTGATGCTGGCAGAGGGTGTGTCTTAGTAACTCTGTGAGGCAGAACTGGATCCAACATTGTGGATGTGTTGATGTTGGAGCCATTAAGAGTCTCTGGCCACACTGTAGGATTTCCCTTTGATCCACTGTGGGGGCATTTTGGAGTCTGTCAGTGAAACTCTTCATGTTTGTGTTTGACTCCAGTTTATAGAAACAGAGAAATGTGTCATGCTTTTGTTCGGCCTCCACAAATACACACATTTGTTCATTGGTTGGACTTTTTGGAAGGAGACACATTGAAAACCATGTTAATAAGATCTTGTTGTTTCCTGTGGATCCGACACAGAGAGTGGACTTCAGACAGAAAGCGTGGAAGAGATTTTATAGGCCGTGTGTGGCAACAGGAAGTTTCTGTGTGTTTGCTGATCTTACATGTGGAAAACAACACGTGATGTTTGTGAAGTTCTACAATGATCATTGTTCTCACAGCATTTTGAGTGGGAACAGTTCAAACTGGGAGTAGTGGGAGTTATTTACTGATTGAAACAAGCTGAATGTTTCTGTGACGATGAAGATCAGCAGCTCAGCTGATCAATGAACTGACATCTATCAGTCGTTTCATGAGATGAAGTCATCAGCAGACATTTGTTCTGACTGTGTGATGAATGTCAGAACGTCAGGGCTCTGCTTTAGTCACTGCTTGATGATCATTGGCTCATTGTTGAATCCAGGGCCCAGTCTGACCTCTGACCTTTGCTGCAGGTCTTCTGTGTTATCTCCACTTTCATGTCTGATCTTCTGCTGTATCGTCCAAAATAAACATCTGGATCATTTCCAACACTTCAGCAGATCTTTAGTTTGGGCAGTGCAGCACAGAATAACACATATTGTACTATACTGCCCACTTCCTGATCTTATTGGATCTGTGTGTGAGGTTGGTGAAGGAAACACATGTTTACTGAGTGAGTCGCTGCCATTAGGAACTAGTTTTTATATCACAGCCTGGAAATCACACAGGACCATTTCTGCAAGTGAAAAGTCGTCATTGGAGGAAAATGATTGTGTAGTTTGTGCAACTGAAGACTTGTCCCAACTACATGTGCTGCTGACCTTTGACCTTTCCTTTAGGTGCACAGAGGAGTCTGTGGAAACATCCAGAACTGAGGCAGTGCTACAGATGCTTCAAATAAAGTGGTGTATTATCCATGTTTTCTATGGATCACATCCAGTATCCTGATCTAACGAGCCCCCTTTTTGTGGATTTTAGAGCCTCTGACTTTTGCTGCGTCTCATTTCAAGCACAAGAGCAAGAAGTGGATGAAGAAATGGGGCGAGTGGGGTCAGTGTGGTGCACGTCAGCTGTGCTCACACATGCTTTCACAAAGAACATGTGTGTTCATCGGCAGCATCAAGGTGCACTTTAGTCTTCATAATAATAAAGTATTCTGACTTTATTCTTCTGAATCCTCACAGTCATGTTGCAGCTCTGCTCTGCTTTAAGAAAATGTTCTACCAGGATGTTACTTTCCTAAACGTGTTCTCCAAATGTTCCAAAGACTTTGTTCTAACTCGTTCTACATGATGAAACATCCACACTGAGTTTAAGAAGGACACACAAACACCATCTATCCTTTCATCATGTGTACAAACGTGTTCAGATGTCAAATGTACCGTGAATGGATGCAAATGTGGATCGTTCCAATAACATGAGACAGTTTTGTAAATCCAAACTTCTGTGGTGCATTTGATGACCTGCAGAGGAGAACAAGTCGGGCTTTTCAGCCCTAACACAACCTCTTTGTTCTCAATACTACAAAACCTTCAAAGGCTGATATGCAAGTTTGCATGAATCACCAACACAGTTGTGTTTGTTTCTAGTATAATTATAAATAAGCTGATCAAATATCTGCTGACTGATTAGATCCAGTATTTGTTACAGATGAACTGGATATCACAGCATGTTGTTAATCCGTCATATCAAACTAAACAGTGTTGCTGGTGTAAATATCCTCCAATCAAGTCAGATGAGGGCTGCTGTTGCCAGGTAACGATGATGTCACACTTCTGATCTTTAGCATCGTAGCGCTCGGAGTCTGATGTTGGCTCATGTGTTGTCACCAACATGACGTTCTGCTAGTCAAGGCCTCACCTTAACCCACTGATGCTGATCACACAGACCCACTAATAGAACTGTTTCATCAGGTTTATGCAGCGTCAGCATTAATGTCACATTTAATCAGACCACATTTACATTACAAGCCCACTACAACCATTATCAACATGTTAAATTACATTATACATCTGCACTGATTTAAAGTATTTTAACCTGATTCATTTTTCCACCCTAACAGTTCATTCCTCAAATCAAACAAGATATTTGACCCTCAAAAAATGTACCAACAAATAATTTTGTAATAAAATATTTATTCTTCAACTTTTACAAGTGAAATCAAACAAGTGTGTTTAAGAGTGAAACCAGAGTGGAAGCTGCTCATATAGAGTCCAACCCAGGCTAAAGTAAGCTGAGTAGAGCAGCACCATCAAAGTGTCGGCTCTCTGAACACGGTGCAAGATCGCCATCTGCAGGACAAAACTAGTTTTTCTCGCCCTCCTCGTCAACATCAAGATGATGTCATCGTACAGCAACTGATTCCCTGTCCGTCTGGAACAAAGCATTTACATTAAAAAAGACATTTACAGAAAATACAAACACCAACAACACATCTCATCATCACATGATATTTTATTATTTATTATATTATATATTTTTATTGTACCATCAACATCAACAAATACCAGCATATTTTCTTTGAGATTGAGTAGAGTGGACCTTTCCCTTGGTTCACTTCCTGCTCGCAGCATCAGCTGACCTCTGACTTCCTGGTTAAGGTCTCTCAGCGTTGACTGGAATATCAAATCGGACTCACACCATGTTCTTGTAATGTGGTCATGTCTGTCCGCTGTTTGAAGAGCATCTCTGGCCTAAACACAATAGGAAGAACAACAACACGACAAAAAGAAAACAACACATTTCCATATTAGATGAAGGGCACCGTAACTGGAAATGGTAACATTCATCTGATGCTGCTTTGGATTTATCTTCTGTTTTAGACCAACTTTGATCACTTCGAGCCATCTTAAGTCCGTTTGTTCTTCTCACTCACTAACGTCTCGTATGATTTCAGATCCCTGCTGTTCCCCAGCTGCCCTGTAGGTGGCCTCAGTGTGTCTCACACCATTTACAGATGATTACAGGTCGTTTACAGTTCAAACAGGTCCAACATAAGAAATATGCAGAAAATATCCTGCTATAACAGTTTGGGTCAAAGTGCAGATGTTCCAGATGTTCTGAGTCTGTCTGTGTTTCATGTTAACATGTAGATGTTGGACCAAAGTGAAGCTTTTTGATGTGACTGCAGGAATGTGAAGTGTAACTCTGAGCTGTAGGAAATGAAACTAAACGGACTTTTTCTCCTTTATTTATAGGAAAGTGTAGGAGAGCAACAGATGAACAAGCGTTACTGTAACAGGAAACATCAGAGGACCTGTATGTTCATCATCATCACTGTTTCCTTGTTCTGTCACAAACACACAACACTTCCTGCTCTCTCTCTGATGGATCTGATTGGCTGTTTCATTCACAGGAGGTCAGGGCGTCACACAAACAGCTTTAACTGCACAACGACACACTTTAAATCATCTGCAGACAAACCTGTGTGTTTGATTTATGAAGAAATAATAAAGACGTGTGTACAGCTGTCCATGAAGCAGCTTCTCACACAAACTCTGACACTTCAGCCACTTTAATTCCTGCAAAGCTGCGTAATAAAGAGCTGTGACTGCTATGAGCTGCTGATGATGACTGCATGAAGCTCTCAGCTGAAGCTTCTTTCATTTATTTTAATGTTAATGTCGCCTTTTTAAGTCTGTGTGAGGATTTTAATGACACACATTAAAGGAGCTTCTTTGATTAGAACCAAATTCATGTTGATTTTCAGCCTGAAATGATAAAAACTTTAATAATTCTGTTTATAATCATCAACCTGGAGACTAATGAAAGTATAATAGTGAAAAAAATCCTTTATTATTTGAGTAATGCCTGAATCTGCTCAGAGACAACACAGAGGTGTTGATGACAGTTTGACATTAACTGAATTAAAAACTAGGGCTGTCAAATGATTAAAATTTTTAATCAGATTAATCACAGCCTAAAAATTAATTAATCATGATTAATTGCAACTCGAAATATGACCAAAATGTGTGCAAACATACGGACAGATAGCGGATTTTTACACACTTGTTAGTGTTATTTAATGCTAAGACCACGCTGAGTGGCCTGCGTTCACTCAGCGTGGTCTGACGTAGGCTGGGTGTTGTGCTGGAAGCGAATTAATCACAGCCTAAAAATTGATTAATCGCAACTCGAAATATATGTGTATATGTGTAAAAATCGGGACAGATAGTGGTTTTTAACACACTTGTTTGTTTTATTTATTATTAATTGTGAGTACAAACAGTACAAGCAGAACAGGGCTTCAAATAATTGTGAGGGATTTTTACTGAATGTTTTCCACCCGTTTAAATCTAGCACATTGTTTTATCCATATACATCTTCAAGTTCACAGAACATAGGCCTAATTCAACAGGCAAAATAGAAAAAATCTCCAATCATCCTTTTGGGTAAGGTAGATTAGTGCAAAAAAATATGAACAACAGTGAAAAGTATTGTTTAAATCACATTCAACCATAGAACAAGCTCTAAACACACGGTCCTCTGGTCTACTCATCCTTCAGCCAGTTGCTGAGACAAACCAACTTGTCCACGTTCTCTGAGTGCAGAGCAGACCTCTTCTTGTTCACAATGTGCCCTGCTACAGAGAACAGCCTCTCACAGGGCACTGTGGAGGCAGGAGTGGCCAGGTATCTGCGAGCAAGGCGGGCCAGCTGGCTGTGGGCTCCTGCATGAGCTGCCCACCACTGTAAGGAACAGTCCTCTAAGGCAGTGCAGGGCTCTGCTCTGTAGCGCTGTATGGCTCTGTCCTGCTGTACCTCCTCCTCTGACTCAGAGTCAGAGTCCATCTGCAGCAGGCTCAGCCTCTTCTTGGCTGGACCTTCTTCTGCAGTGTGTGATCTTCTAGGAGAGTCTTCATGCAGCATGCCTGCCAGTGTGATCCACACTGCTTCTCTGTCAGTCTTGGGCACACTGCGTAGGTCTTTAAAATGTGGGTCCAGTGCAGTTGCGATCTGGAGCCATGCATAGTTGGTATGTTCCTGGCGGGAAGCAAGGTCTTCCTTAAACTTCTCTTTAAACCTCACCACATATGCAGGGTCCTCATCAGTTACTTCCATGACACGGCGCAGGTGGCAGAAGGCTGGTAGAACTACAGAGCAGGAGACGTAGGCCTCTCCTCCCAGCAGTTCAGTCACATATCTGCAGTGGAATACACACACACACACACACACACACACACACACACACACACACACACACACACACACACACACACACACACACACACACACACACACACACACACAGATAAGACAGCAAATTAAAAAAAGCTTTTTATTACTAGGTATTAAGACATTTTCATAATAACAAAACTGATTTAAGATGTATGTTTGATACATTTAATCTAAACCTACAATTATGGTCACAATGACAGGCTCACCTGCAGGGCTCTAGAAGTGTCTCCAGTCTCTGGAGTTTGTCCCACTCTGGAGGCGTCAGGAGGACAAGTTTATGCTTTTGTTTATCCAGAGTCGCGGTTACTGCAGTTTGGTTGCGGATCAAGCGCTTCACCATCTCCAGCGTGGAGTTCCAGCGCGTAGGCACGTCCTGGGCCAACGGCTCCTGCTTGCGCCCCAGTGACACCTGCTCTGCGTTCAGCTCTGCTGTGTTTGCTGGGCTGTGCTTAAAATGGCCAACAATTTTGCGGCATTTGGCCAGCGCAGTGACAAAGCCACTGTCTGCGAGACTCACTGTGATGCATCTCTGTAGAATGTGCGCGGTACACGGCATGTGATTGAATGGCATGATGCGAGCCGCAGCGATCATATTGCGCGCACTGTCCGTGCCTACTGTTGTCACCTTCTCCTCAATTCTCCACCTGCGAGCAACAGTCTGGAACTGCTCTGCACAAGCCTCCGCAAAGTGCCGCTCTTCCGTTTTCATTATAGTCAGCGCAAAGGATGTCAGACCCCAGGCTTCTCGCTGGGGGCTTGTAGGACGCGTCCTGAGATGCAACCTTTAAAACATCCGCAAAGCCCTTGTCCTCCACAATGCTTAGTGGTCTACAGTCCTTTACTATCCATTTGGCTATATTGTCGGTCAGTTTGTCCAAAGAAGACTTACCGAGTGGCCTGCGTTCACTAAGAGTGGTCTGACGCAGGCCGGGTGAAGCTGCTGCCCCGACAAACGCGTGTTTGGCATTAAGGTGGTATTTTAAGGTAGAATTTGAACGGTGAAATTGAAACTCTTTACTACAGTGAGTGCAAATTACAACGCGTTTGTTTATTGTCCCATCTATGTTCTTCTTGTATTTGAATTCCCCATCCAGAAGGCCATCCTGTTCCTGCTTCTCCATTTTCAGTGGCGCGGTAAACAAATCAAGTGGAATTATGGGAGCGACATTTTTTTTTTTTTATCTGCGTGTTGCGCTAAATAGTTAAATATTCTAACGTAATTAATTCCAAAATTTAATTATCGCAATTAACGCGTTAATTTCGACAGCTATATTAAAAACAAAGTGCTCTTATTGTGAAAATCTGCCTCCTACTTCTTTAAATTATTTGTATGTATTTTTTAACGTCACAGTGAAACATTGAGGCATTAATCTGACACAGTTTGATCAGCAGCTGTGTTTTCACTGACGTTTCACTTTGATTTGTTCAGACTGAGCAGAGAGGATCGGCTCTCTGTGTGCGCACTGCTGAGAAACACAAGCTCATTTCTGCTGTTTCATGAAAAGTGTTATGGAGGAACAAGAAGTTCAGCCTCTAAACTCTCAGCGTGAGGACTGAGTGAAGAGTTTCAGAGCAGAGAGTTTTGGCTCACAGCTTTTAGCGTCTACACAAAGAGACGATTACGCACTTGATCTGAGAACATCTCCACCTCCTACAAACAAACTCTCCTACGAGCAGCTGTCACAACCACAACAGGCAGAAGACTGGATTTCTTCAGGTCAGATTTACTGCAGTTTGCATAAATTGTGTGTCACAGACATTGTAGTTCACATTTGTGTGACTCGTTTAAATCTTCTCCTCCTGAAAGTGAAACTCTTAAAAACACATCAGGCCACAACCTGCTGCAGGTTGTGCAGCAGGTTGTGGACATCGATTCATTAATGTTGAATTCTCTGCAGCTGCTCTGTTGCCATGTTGTTTCAGTACCGTATTTTCACGACCATAAGGCGCACTTAAAAGTCTTAGATTTTCTTCAAAAAGTACGGCGCGCCCTATAGCGCAGTGCCCCCTATGTGTTGTAAGGAGGACATAGTAGAGAACACCATGAGAACGTTAAAGGGTGAAGTGTGGGCGTTGATCGTATATACCGGGACAATCGCACATACGTGTATAAAAGAACAGGTATGTGCGTTATGCAGGACATCGTTGTTTTAACAACCCTGAAAATGGCAAAGAGACACGCTTACGAAGCACAGTTTAAACTGAAGGCCATCAGCTACGCGGAGGAACATGGAAATCGAGCAGCGGCGAGAGAATTTAAGGTTAATTTAATGAATCGATGGTTCGCAAGTGGAGGAAGCTGGAAAACAAGCTCCGACAGGTCAAGAATACGCAGCTGAGTTTCCGCGGACATAAGGCGATTGATAGAGGATTTTTATGAAATACAATATAATCAAGTGTGTTTTATTTTCTAGTGTTCATATATTTTCACATAACCAAGCCTATTGTTAAACAAAACACAATGCATTCCTTACTTCAGTGTTTGAGATGTTTGACAAGACAGGATATACATGCATTCTTTACTTCAGTGTCTGTGATGTCAGATAAGCATGAATACTGCTGTGTCGTTATTTTTCAGTTTGTGTGCAGAGGTTAGATAGCTAAGACAATGCCTGAGCTCTCCCCTTTCCGTTAAAAGAGGAAGTGCTATGTAATCCATTTTGAACTATAAATAAAGCAAGCAGCCTGTACTCGTTGTGTCTGTCTTCTCAGAGGCATTCACCCGTGTACACGTTCTTAAACTCTGAGTCGGTCTGCAGTGTCTTATTTCTCTTACTTGTGAACAGATGTCTAAACCCCTGACATTTAATTGGTCCTTCGTAGCCGGATAACTAACTGTTATTTTTAACGTCTAGTTGTCCACAGACGGTTTTCATCGGATTCTGACGTCGTGTTGCCTGCGCTGGAAAAAATCTGTGCACAGTAAAAAGGAAAATCCGGGAGCGTGAATTCGATCTCTGGTCAGCGAGGCCCCACGACGCCAGGACCAGATGTGCCGGATCCAAAACGCAGCGCCACAGTAAGGTGAATATGAAACACTGCATTCCATCTAGCGCTAAAATACGTTGATATTGAGATTTTCCTTTAAAATAGTGTGTAAACCTGGTTAGCGCCGACAGATCTCAATCCAGAAGGGATTTAAGAGACAACAGGCAAGAGCGAAATTCTAGAAATCGCTATTAAAAGTTCCGGTTGCTTTGGGAAAGCAGCTGTAACGGAACGAGTTCCGGTCGCTCTGGGAGTGGCTGCAACGGAACAGTTAGAAGGTTGCACAATAAAAATACGGAAAGTCTCAATAAAAATTATAAAAGCGCGCTCTGTTTGTGTTAACAAAGAGAAGTGAGTTGTCATTTACGACCCAATACGCGGTCGAACCCTTCTCAAGCTGTTTTCCTGTGTACACTCACGAACTGGCTGGAGTGGGAAACTAAGGTTGTGCGTCATCACGTAAAATCAATAACCGCTTTCTCAAATAGTGAGAAAGTAGAAGCCTGTTATTGATCACCTGCCCGCTCCTTTGTGCCAGAGAAGGTGTCACAGTTCTGACGTAATTAGTTTAAAATGGGTAACTCTAAAACTAAAGTAAAATTAACAGCAGATGAAGAGTGGTTAGAAAAAAACTGTTCAAATGCAGGAATAGTCAGTGCAAAAAGGTGGAGAAATACAAAATAAAATATATTGTCCAGCTTGGCAAGGCAAATGCACCCCTGATTTAATAAATGCTTTAAAAACCGCTTTGCAAAAAGAGCTATATGTGGAAAAAAGTCAGAAGAAAAAAGCAAAACGTCTAGCAGAATGGCATCTTTTCAAAGTGATGATGACAGACGTAGAAGACGTGGAGAGGAAGGAAGTGAAACAAATGAAGCGGAAGTTTACAATATAGAACAACTGCTGCTAGGGTCAGAAGCCAAACCAGCAGTTGTAGTATATGTGAAAGGTGTGCCGTTAAAAAAAAATGTTTTGAGACACAGGAGCTTGTAAAACTGTTTTAACTGTAGAAGTCCCAAATGTAACATTCTCAAAAAACACTATAATTGTGAAATCAGCCTCAGGACATGTGACAAAACAGCATCTAACCGATCCCCTTTTTATGTCACATAGAGATAGTGGCCGTGGCTGCAAAAATCAGTGCATTTATGACCCATCATGCCCAGATTGTATGAAATAAATAAAAGGAAATCATTCATATGAAGACCTTTTCTTTTTTTTTTTCTTTTTTCTTTTTTTTTTTTTTTAAATGACATCAGAAACAGCAGTATGCGACATTACGTGATGGCAGAGCTTCAGTTCATCCTTTGTCATTTTTTTTTTTTTTTTTTTTTAATAAATAGGACAGGGGGAATGAATGAGAGAAAGAGAGGGAGAGAAAGAAAGAAAACCAAAGGGGAGAAGAGACGGTGAGAAGGGGGGGGAAGAGAGAGAAAAAAAAAAAAAAGAACTCCTGGGTCACCTGTATGGAGAAAAAAAAAAAAACAAACAAAAAAAACAAACAGAGGAGACAGCAAACAACAAAGAGCAACATAATAATAGAGAAAACAAAGCACCATCACAATAAACTAGCTAGTCATAGATATCAATAGTTACTAAATAATAAACGATATTGTGCAGCACGCAAGATAGACAGCGCACAGTGTGCTTTGAGGCAGCAGCCAAGAAAGCTTTAGTCCGCGTCTGTGAATACCCATGTGTGCATACCTGTGTGGATCAGCATGCTTGCATTCCAAAGGTTTCTCCATGTAATGATCTGCTAGGGAGTGTGGGGGGGCCACAGCCCCGTCCTCCAGGGTGTGAAGCAGGTATGGAGGAGATCAAAACTCCAGACATCCAGAGGCCCCCAGAACACAAGAGACCATGGAAGACCAACAGAGGGGCAGCCGCGCCACTGTTCCAGTAAGAGCTGAGGAGAGTCCCAGATGAGGGCTCGCCCAGCAGCCGTGGAGCAGAAGTCAGGGGGAGTTGCAGTGACGCGCCCGTGAGCTCCGCCGGCCCCCAGCTGTGCCTGAGTGACCGAGCCCCAGGCCGAGAGGCCGGGGGCACCCCACCTCCAAAGGGGCCCGAGCGAGCCCCAGGCCCCAGGCCCCGACAAGCGGCCGCCAAGGAGTGAGCCGGTGTGTACCCGGACGCCCACCCCCAGACACAAAGAACCACCAACACACCGACACCTGAGGGAGTCCGCCACCGGCAGGGGAAGTGGTGGTGGGTGGAGATAGGCCTCCAAACCTTGGAGGTCCTGAGGTGTCCCCAGAGAGGTGGCGTCTGATACCCAACCTGACATATAGACACAGACATACAGGCACACACAGACACAAACATCCATTCCCACCCTCATGCTCTCATATGCACTCACTCCACACTCAACCAACGTGGAGACAGACATAAAGAGACGCTGTACACACAATCACACTCCCCAAGCGTACTCTACAAACCGGGTCTAGGTACCCTTGCCCCTGGAGGGGGGAATTGCACCCAGACCCAGGTGGTGTTACCCTTTTCCCTGCGGTGGGGAGAGGCAGACCACCCCGACTCCGCAGCAGCAGGGAGGCCCCACACCCCAGACCGCAGTCGGACGGCCAACTCCTCCTACTAGCCCTCCCGCTCCAGCAGGCCGCAGAGAATGGGGGTGGGAGAAGACTCCAAACCTCCCTCCACCCGCTCATTGTAGTGTTGATGCATGTGTGTTCTAAGGTGCATTTAAAACCCAGGAGGGCATGGAGCTACCTGCCAGAGAGCAGCAGGTAAGCGCATAGTCCCTCCTGCTAGCCCTCAATGACTAAGTGTATTTAAAATTGAGAGGTGGGCAACGACGTCAGGGGTGAGGTATACACCCTGATGGTGATTTGGATGAAGACCTTTTCTAAAAAAAAAAAAAAAAAAAAAAAAAAAGAGAGATGCATAAGGTAGATTAAGGCTGTATCATTGTACAGCCAAGGAAAGTGTGTGAAAAGATAAATGTTTCCATCCTGGAGGTGGGTGAGACTGCAGCTCATTCACGTCCTTGATGGATACAAAATAAAATATAATAATAAACTACTTGGTTCGACATGCAACAGAGAGAATGCATGTGACTGAAGGTTGGATCTGAGATGAGGCAAACAGAAGACCAGTCTAAAAGTAGGCACAAACCTGTTCAGAGATGAAGCAAATTGTACAGATTGGATGAACTATAAATTATCTGTTTGCTGAGTAAGATGATCCTAACTATTAAATTGTCTCAGTAGTAGTATAGTGATATACACTAGTAAAATATTGTAATATACTATTGTTACTATATAGAGAGAAAAAGATGATGATATTAATAATGATATAAAATTAATATTGACAAGAAGTATCCTAGTCAGTATGATGTGAGATGGACAATTGTTATGAAGTAGTCTGCACCAAGCTTAAGGTTTGCTCAAACTCAGTATAATGACATATGAGATGAAGAAAATAAAGGCAATATCTAAACCAATTAGGTGCATAGAGGCACTTAACCTGCTTGAAAACCTGTCATTTATCCTAGATAAATATTACTGAGATACAGAGCACATCTATAATAACAACTAATAAGCCAAACCCTGTAGATAATAACTAAACCTACAGGATTATGAAGCTGAATTAAATGTGTGGACACCGCTAAGTTGATGAGCATGTTACACATTTTCTTTTATTTTTTATTTATTGGTTTTTTAGAGCAGAGGCTGCATGCTATTAAAAGCCAACACATGCAGCTGTCTGTGAGCTCAGTTTCCCCTCACACTTCTGCTTTGTTTCTGGCAACATTTTTCTTTGTCTTTTTGTGTCCTGACTCATGTATGTTTTTGTTTTTTGATTATTTTGTTGGTTTGGAAACAAATTTGTGCCGATACTTGAGGGATTGGGTGTGACGGGTACAAAATAATAAATAATAATAACACTATGAAAGTTGATAGTAGGGTGAGTGCAAGGCGGTGTGTGAAAAGAGGAAGTCTGAGAGAGAAGTGCGTGCGTAGGCAAACTGCAGAGTATGTGCGTCAAAAGAGGGTGTATTGTTTTTACATCAAGGTTTAGTAGAACTAAAGTAGAACGTCACAAACAAACAGATAAAAAAGTAAAATGAAGAGAGAAAATAACTGACAATTACATTAATGAATAGAAAACACACATACACAAAGTGCCATATGTGAAATTATTCTAGGAAAGAATCAGAAGTGGGATAGTTTAATATAAGATGCAATGAAGGAAGCAGCTTACATTCCTTTAATTCCCAGAGCCAGTGTGTTCCCTCCCCTGCCCACTTGGGCCCCGTATCAGGCGAGTATGGAAGGCTGGATAGCCCATGACGGGTAAGATCCCACCTCGAAACCCTGGGACAACCTAAGGCAGGCACAGTCACGATTACTCGGCCTCACTCAGTCCCTGTGAGCTCAGACTCACGGGTGAGATGAAGTGAAGAAGACGGGACCTCAAGGGTAAAGCCGCTGGGCTAAGGCAGAGGTGGAAAGTGGCAAGTGGAGCCCTAACTTCTGGCTGAGGACAAGGAATGCTGTTATTTAAGGTGGGAAATCAAAATTTGGGTTAGTAAATTTGGGAAGGAGAAAATTGACTGTTTAAAGGCAAAATTATGAAGGAGTCTGACACACTGGAAAAGCAACATATGCAAATTCACATACACAAACATAAAATACATTTGAGTTTGAAATTGAGGAACTCAAAGAAGCTATATGACAAAGTGAGTTATGAAAACAAAAAGTGATTAAAGTAGTTTTAAAAGAGTGACTTAGGAGTGCTCTGGGACTAAGTGATCAACAGTAGTGATCACTGTAGAAAGAAATAAAATAATTTAATAAGGTGGTAATGTTTAAACATATGTTTCTGTTGTTACAGCAACTCATTGAGAGATGACTCAGTATGCAAATTAGCTGAAGTGAGTGGTGACGGAGGAACTTCCTGTGTGTGTGTGTGACTGAGGCTTTCAGAAGAGGAAGCATAGCAGACAAGAGAAGTGCAGAGTTGGGTAGGACATTTATAGTTTAGTGATTATATGTTGTCGTAAAGGGGTTTTATGCTGAATTTAAGTATGTTAAAGGGGGTGATTTTTGTGTGCAAATTGTGTGGTTTTAATGAGACTTTCGGTGTATTGAGGGGGTGAGATTATGTGGTGGCAAAACTTGTGTGTTTAAGGTTGTTGTGGTGATGGGTTGATTCTGTCAGTAAGGTTTGGGTTGTTGTTGTTTTTGTTTTAATAGAGGGAGTTTTAGGAAACACGGACATGTCTGAGGGGCCCATTAGTTTGTAACAGTGCACTTAAAGGAAACCTGTCAGGTGATTTTGTTTTGTGTTTTGTGAGCTAATAATCAGCTCTATTTTTTCTCATTTCTGTTCTAAGCAGGCCTGCAACAGCGCTGACAAATTCTCGGGGAGAGCAAATAAAAGGGGGGCTTTCCAGATTACAATTGGCTGAGGAGAAAGCTACCTGTGGGGACTGATCAGGTCGTAAGTCCCTGTCCAAAATTGTAGGATTTTATGCGAGTCAATCCAGTCCAAAAGCATAAAGAAATATTTTCCTATGGAAAATAAAAAAAAATGAATGAGCTCATTTTGCTGAGGGTGGAGAATCTGATCGTGCGGGAAGCTCCACTATTAGCAAATATATGGTGTGACTGCATGTGAGTGAATGTGTGGCAGAGAAAATTTCTGTTTTGTAGACTGGGGTTAGATTATGGGATTATAGTATATTGTTGGGAGAATGCCAAATGTTAAAGGGGAAACATTTTTGATGTAACTCATGTTACCATTAATTGGAGAAACACATGACTGATAATTGTTCTGTTTCAAGTTTATTTTTATGACATAGATTGGAACATGAGTGGGAAAACTGAGCATTTTGAGTTTTGTATAGTATTGTGACACATTTCATGTGTCAAAATAAAAGGGGGAATTTAGGGTTTAATAATTTAATTGTTTAATAATTTAGGATCATTTTAGGACTTTTTTGGTTCTTATTATGCGTGATTATGTTTGGGG
Organism: Rhamphochromis longiceps; assembly: GCF_057381845.1. Classification (NCBI taxonomy): domain Eukaryota; kingdom Metazoa; phylum Chordata; class Actinopteri; order Cichliformes; family Cichlidae; genus Rhamphochromis; species Rhamphochromis longiceps. The sequence goes on from NW_028187224.1 coordinate 1,255,071, forward strand.
GTTTGTTGATCATTTGGATATGGTAAAACTGAAACTGTTATTTTTATGTTAAGGTTAAAGGATTAAAGAGGTTGTTTTCTTTTGGATCTTTTAGTAGAATAGGCGCTTATAATGATTTTCTGGTTAAAAAGGTGACTTAAGATTAGAGTAGAGGCACTTGCAGCAGCGACAATTCGTGTACAGGATGTTGATGATAGCGAGCAACCGGACGGGAAACCAGCGCTTAAAGAGTTTTAAAGGGATGAGTAACATTGAAGAATATATATAAATACAAGTCAATAAGTTAAGAACATAATTAGGATCATGCTTTTGATTAAAGAGTCCCAAATAGGATAAGTTAGGGAGGTGCAGGAAAAGGTGTTTTGCTTCCTTTGCAGAAGATCCCGGCGAGGATCCTGGAGGCCCCGAGGCTTGATGAACCACATCAGATGAGACGCAAGAGGAGCACTAGAGACGTGCAACCTCACGACTCAATCTGGGGAACTGACGTACCAGACGAATTCAAACATGGACCAAAGGACAAAAAGTAATGCTTTCTCTATTCCCGTGGGCAGGAAATGCCAAAAACATGCTCAGGATAGAGACACTCGACTACCGTTTTGGACTGTTTCTGAATGCTTCAACAAAGATCAACAAGGCTCAGAATGAAGAAATCGATGCAGTGCGCATCACAATAATGCAACACCGAGTCGCATTGGACGTGATACTAGCCGAGAAAGGAGGCTTATGTGTGCTCTTCAACACGACTTGCTGCACATACATTCCTGATAATGTGCACTCCAACAATATGACTGACGCACTGGACGTGCTGCGACAACTGAGTCAAGCTCAACGACAGGACTACATCACTGGTGAAGAGGACTGGCTCACATGGCTTCTTAGTGGGTCATGGAAGACGTTGCTCATGAAAGGACTAGTACTCGTTGGAGTACTGCTCATACTCCTTTGCTTATTCTCAACATGCATATTGCCCTGTGTCCACAGAATGGTAAACAATATGTTCACCACAAAACTACTAGCATATGTCTCCCTACCCCAATACGAACCACAAGCAGAGATTGAACTTGAAGAAGATGAATTTTAACTGATGATCATGTATGTTTTCACCAAATGACATGCAAGTTGAAAATGTGACTAACAAGTGACTATGCATTGATTAAACCTGTGAAAAATATTAACAACAGGAGGGAATGATAGAGGATTTTTATGAAATACAATATAATCAAGTGTGTTTTATTTTCTAGTGTTCATATATTTTCACATAACCAAGCCTATTGTTAAACAAAACACAATGCATTCCTTACTTCAGTGTTTGAGATGTTTGACAAGACAGGATATACATGCATTCTTTACTTCAGTGTCTGTGATGTCAGATAAGCATGAATACTGCTGTGTCGTTATTTTTCAGTTTGTGTGCAGAGGTTAGATAGCTAAGACAATGCCTGAGCTCTCCCCTTTCCGTTAAAAGAGGAAGTGCTATGTAATCCATTTTGAACTATAAATAAAGCAAGCAGCCTGTACTCGTTGTGTCTGTCTTCTCAGAGGCATTCACCCGTGTACACGTTCTTAAACTCTGAGTCGGTCTGCAGTGTCTTATTTCTCTTACTTGTGAACAGATGTCTAAACCCCTGACAGCGATCATCGAGCAAAGAACGAGCGGGAGAAGCGTTTCGACGGTCACCATTCGGCTAAAAGCAGTTTCACTTTCACTTTTTATGAAACGGTGCCATTTTTCCATCCGGACCAGGACTACGGTAGCGCAGCAACTTCCAGCGGATTATAAGGAAAAGCTGGCCATCTTCCGCTCCTACTGCAGCAAACACATCGGCGACAAACACATCCAGCGATGGATGACCGATGGAGACCACAGTTTCACCAAGAGTGGAAGGCAGCGCCGGGAGAGTTACGCCACAATTTGCCAATGGATTGTAGATGCTTGGGCTAACATGTCTGCTGGCACTGTTGTTCGAGCTTTCGCAAAAGCCGGCATCATTTCTGAGGAGCCGCACGGCACGGAAAGTGACTCTGACGGTGAAGAAAGTGAACCTGGCATGTTTGATGGAGATTTAGCTGTTCAATTCAGACACAGAGGATGAGGACTTCGATGGGTTTGATGATAAAAATGTGAGTACCAAACTTTGTTTTGCTCCTGCTTTAGTTTTAAATACGCACACTTGTATGCTTGTGTGTTGTTGATGATGACGATTACCGGCAATAGGAATGTGAGTAAGGTACCGAACTCAGGTTTGCTCCCGCTTTATTTTTAAATACTCATACGGTACTTGTATGCGCCCTATGGTCCAGTGCGCCTTATGTGTGTGTTAAATACAGTAAGGGCACACATAACTGAGACTGCGCCTTTTAGCACAGTGCGTCTTATGGTCGTGAAAATACGGTATATTAATAACTAACCTCGTGTTGTGGACAAATGATCTCAGTTGTTCTCGTATGGGCTCAAAATGTGGTCATAAATATTTTGTACTTGTAAAAAAGATTTGTATGTGTATAAAAGATTTGTGTGTGGACTTAGAAAAAAAACCCCTGCAAGTTACAAGTACGGATTTTGACCCTATTTTTCTTCCTTTCATCTGATTGGTCAATGTCATGTCAATCAACAATGTAACAATCCAATTAGAGAACAGATGGGTTTGGCTGTCGAGGGGCGCTTTTTTTTAACTGCAGGTCTTTGCCTGCATACATGCACATATGTCCCTCTGTGGGGGGTCACTCCCACTAGGTTTATATCTGGGACTCTCCACCATTTGACCTTAGAACTGAAGAAGCTTCTCGGATGAGAGGTGAAACGTCTTCAAGTAACTTAAAGAAGTCCAGACGCTTTTCTTTGCAAGCTCCTTTGACATTTGACCACGAGCAATCTTTTCTGGTTTCTTTGTAGCCAGAAACCAGCTCTCTCCTCGGCTTCCTCCACTACACGCTTGCCCCACGCCAGTCTCCTCCGTCACTATAAAGGGGAGAGTCATGAGCTCCATCACCCTCACCTGTGCCGTCCAACGTCCCGCCACCAGCCTCCACTGCAGCAGGCCAGAGACCACACCCCTGCCACAATAAGTAAAAGTATATCCTTGCTGTACCCTTAATGCTAAATGTGCTAAATTAACCGCTGCCTTTGCCCCTTTGGGATTATTCTTATGTCACTGGGATGTTGACCTTTGACCTTCACATTAGAGAGATGGGCAGACATAATTAGTGTATGAATTTTAAAGTAACAGGTAATAAAGAGAGTGCAGCAAATGTAGTCAGGTTTATTACTCTGTATCACACATGAGTGCCCGAGGGAGGCGGGGCTGACTGGGGAGACACAGGAAACAGAGAGACAGGGCTGACTCGACATGAAACGATGAAACGCGGGACACGGGAACAGAAACTAAACACAGGCTGAAATGAACACTGAGGGAGGGAGAACTAAGATTACTGAGAGCCTGATAAATAAGAAGAACAAAAACCAAGAAAAACAAGAGTCAAAGAAAACCAAAAACACAAAGCATTGGGCCAGGACCCACTGCTGTGACATTTATATGTGATAAAAACATTAAAAACTGCTCAGATGTTGAAATCTTTCTACGTATACTTTAGGTTCAGCTCTCCAGCCTGGCATTTGGTTAAGCATGATTCAAACATTTGATTTTGTTTAACTGGTTTTAATTATAGTTACTTTTTGTGAACATTTGTTGCAGCATTTAAAAATACATCATTTATTTTCAAACTTTTATTTGATTTAGAGCATCATATTTGACCAACGTAAATGTTTTAATTTCATATAAAATAACTGAAGCAGTGAACTAAATATCTGAAATCTTTGCTTCCTTAAAAGTTATAATCCTACTTAAGTTATAGTGCAAACGCTTAAGCAACAAATATACTTGATGCTAATTAATTAATATTTCCCTTTGATGTTGCAACTATGCGGTCACTTCTGTCTTTAAACAAAATAATATTTTCCAGTTACAGAAATCATAAAGTCCAAACTAAAGTGCTACTGTTGCTATATGCATTTTATATAAATCATGGATGATGGTCCTGACATGAAGGAAGAGAAAGTTACAGGTTGCATCCTTTGACTTTGTCTCCGTGCCTTTGGGCGATTTTCAGAAGGACAGATGTTTCTGTTCAATTCTTAAATCAATTTTTTCAAACACAAACACTATTTTAAAGCTTCTAGAGAGTAAAATATTAATGATAATTATAATAACAATAATAAAAACAAAAGCTCTCAGATCCATCAAACCAAGCAGCAGAAAGAACAATAACTGAAGAGAAAACTTTAACCTTGTAGACTTCATTATGTTCCAGCTGCTCTACATACGCTGTGACCTCGAACTTAAGCAGGTCGTAAAGTATGTGCAGCTCAATAACTTCATAATCAGACCCTGTGGTATTTAGGCAGCAGAACAACTAAGAATAACAACTACAAATAATGTTTTTAGGTTTCTGTTGTACTGCAAGGTTCTGTACAGGAGAACCAAACCAAGAGCAAATATTACGTCTCATTTACACCTGAGCACGAAGAGCCATCAACATTTAGCAAATTGAATCATCTTTGTTTAGATGCAAGAAGAATCATATAGAAATGAAAGAGTAGAAATAGAAATCCAGAGCAAAGATATCCTCTAATTCAGCGTAGCACATGTGCAGCTGCTGCGATTCACGTAAGCATTCGGCTCGTCGCTGTTGCAGATTTTTCTCTCGCTGTTCTGGCTCACAGCGCTGCAAACACAAAAATAAATATCCCCAAAGGTGTGAAAGGGAGCTAATTAGTAAGAGTATTGTTACTCTCCGCAGGAGTAGTCCAGCAGTAGAAATCAGTCCAATAACAAGGTGTGTAACATCTAGCAGGGTGACAGAAAAACCCAGGGTAACTTCTAAGGACCTCAACGTCTCTCTCACATTGTGTTTTTAAACATGCTTCCATTTGTCACTTCAGTCTTTACTCTGAAATACAGGAAGAGAAATCATGGCTGAAACAATTTCTCATGAAACCAGGGGTGTGGTCCAACAGTCAGTTTGGTGAGGAAGGTTCCTAACTGAGAGAAGTGACCCAGAAGTATCTGTGTAGCAGCCACAATGAATCCAGATCATGAGCTTTATTAACTGATCAAAGTCTCTTCTTTCATCTTCTGTATCATTCAGTTTGCATTGGTAATGCCCATTATTGTAATGCTTTTTTAAGACCAGCAAAACTTTATTTCACTTTGGGTTAGCTGGGATAAGTGATGGATGGAGGGAATTTTACTTCAGCCACAGAAATCCTAAACAGGAAGGAGGAGCAGAGTTACAGTGGATCACTATCCAGCAGGGAAACAAGGTTTATTTCAATTTCTTGGCCATGAGTGAGATTTACTGAGTGGGCAAATTAGGGAGACGACACCATCAGATCCCGAGCCCTCCATGTGTTAATCAAGAGACGGCTGCTGTGCTACATCCATAAATAATGAATAAATTAGGAGCTAAAGCTGAAAGGACAGTTTATTTATACCATCTTCACGTGAACACATTCAAGAACATCACAGATGAAGAAACATTAAAAACTTCCACACTACATAAAGCAAGAAAAATAGTTTTTCTTTCAGGTGGTTTCAGAAAAACAGAAACATCAAACATCTCCAAGACTCTCTTTGAAAGAACTAAAAACCTTTGTTCTCATGGTCCAATCATGAGTGAACTCCCCGATGAAGCCTTGTGTGCTAAAACATGTCAGAGTTTTAAAGGTTAAACATGAGTTTCCAAAACGTTTTGCTGGAGAACAATGAACTATTTGACTGAGTTTCAATCATTTACAGACGAGCAAAACCAGGACAGAGAAAAAAGGACAAAACTGACTCAGTAAAACAACAGAAAAGAAGATCCCATGTAGATCTGTATTATGTAGAAGTTCAGCCCAGCAACCAGTTCAGTTCAACACAAGTTTAAATGATTCTATCTGAACTCTGTGGAGCCTGATCTCAAGCTTTTTGAGTCTGACACAGAAACCAGAGGATCTTTCTGTGTCTTCAGATTCACTGTGATCCAGTGATGGGAGTGATTTCAGCCCTGAGTGATCGCGCTGATGTTTGCACAGAGCAGACAATGAGGTGAATGTTTGGGCACATTGGTAACAGTGAAACAGTTTATTAGTAACGTGGGATCGTTTGTGTGCAGAGTATGAACTGAGATTCCTGAAGCTCTTGTCACACTGGTCACAGCTGTAGTTTCCTTCCATGTGTGTACGTTCATGAATGTTACGATTACCTGACTGTGAGAAGCTTCTGTCACAGTGTCTGCACTTGTGTGGTTTCTCTCCTGTGTGGACTCGTTTGTGTAATTTAAGGTCCCTTGCAGTGGTGAAGGATGACCCACACTGATCACAGAGGTGCTTTTTAACCCCACTGTGAATCAGTTCATGTTGTTTTAACTCACTTGTTGTGGTGAAGCTTCTCCCACATTCTTTGCAGTATTTCAGTTTGTCTCCAGTGTGTCTACGTTGATGTACTTTTAGGGTAATTTGCTGACTGAAAGTTTTTCCACAGAGGTCACAATGAAAGTCTTTCCCACCACCACAGTGATGACAGGGTTGAGAACTGGATCCATCTGTGTCGCTCTGCTTCTAAACAAAGACACAAAGACAGTGTAAGTCAGTCCTTCAACATTTGTATCCTGAACGTCGCCTGAAATAAAGAGCATCTCTGCAGACATCCAACTACATTTGACTGTTTCAGTTAACACACTCAGTTTACTGGGCTGCAATAACTACAATACTACCACCATAATACTACAGTAATACTAAAATCATAACTGAAAGGAAAATCTGAATAATCACTCAGAGCTACTTTTCCATGCAGTAGAATTGCTAACATGCTAACACAGTTTAATGAGCAGAGTTGTTCCAAACAGTCAGGCTAAAATGACAAGATAACAATATAAATACATACCTCACAGTAGCTGCACTTGTAGAGTCTCTTTCTGGTGTGGATCTGTTGGTGTCGTCTCAGGTGACGTGGAGATTTAAAAGTCTTCTCACACAGGTCACATTGATAAGGTCTCTCCTCAGTGTGGGTAAACATGTGTTGTTGTAAGTCTGTGTGAGTTATAAACTCTTTGCCACACTGTTCACAGCAGTACACATCATGTCTGGTGTGAATGCGTAGGTGTGTATTTCGGTTCCCTCTCTGGCTGAAAGTTTTTCCACAGATGTCACAGCTGTATGCCTTAATTCCAGAGTGGGTAACTAGATGCCTCTGTAAGTTGCTACTGTGAGTAAAAGCTCTGCCACACTGATCACAGCTGTACGCTTTAACTCCACTGTGGATGAGTTGGTGTGTTTTTAGGTAACCCTTCCAGGAAAAAGACTTTCCACACAAGTCACAGCTGAACGGTCTCTCTCCAGCGTGGATGACCTGATGCTGTTTTAGTTTAGCCCTCACAGTAAAACCCTTCCCACACTCGTCACAGGTGTGTTTTTTCTCTCCCTTTCTTCTGTGAGGTTTGTCGGCCTCCTGAGAGCGCTGACTTCTGGCTCCATGTTGGTCCTGCAGTGACAGAGATACAAACAGAGGCAGTGAGTGAAATGCAGTCGTGGAACAAACTCAACCTTCAAACTCCATTAACACTAGTTTTAAACCTGAAGGTGGAGCGTGGCACCAAACACCTTAAAGGTCTCTTATCCCCACCTGCTGGTAGTTCTAACACATTACATCCAACCTGCTGTTAAAGATAATTCATGACTGTTCAAACACTAAAATCATGCACACACACACACACACACACACACACACACACACACACACACAGACACACACACACACACACACACACACACACACACATTATTTTATAATTTAGATTATTTTGTTGGTTCCTATTACATATTTCTATAATTTGTATAGATTTATACAGAATTATTCAGTGATAATAAATCCTATGTTTGTTTATTCTAAAGGAACCCCGTTAGCTTCCACAACAGATGTTGCTCGTCTTCCGTCAAATACTCACATAAAATATTACACAATAAAGTGGATTCAAGATATCCACATAATTTCACTCTTACATCCACAGTGAGGTTTCACAATTGTTCAAATATAAGCAATCAATAATAATAATAATAATAATAATAATAATATCAATAACATTGAGGCACATTACACAAATTTCAAAAACAAATCATGTCTTACAATATTTACAACAACTAAAAGCTCTGTAAATCGGCTTTTAAGTGTTCATTGAAGTTTTGAATAATTCTCTAATTTTTTAAGGCAACTTATTCCACTTAAAAGTTGCTCTAAATGTAACAGTTTTACAAAACGTTACTTTTAACTCGAGCATTTACTAAATTGCAGCTTGTTGAAAACTGTGTAATATGATGATGTATTTCATCTGGATACTGCAGCTGAGCAGAATAAATGTGGTGTGTTTAACAGAATTGCTTTCTTTAGAACTACAAGTAAGCCATAGAATATTTTAGCCTGTACAGGAAGCCAAGAAAGGTTATTATGCATTTGATCAATATTAGTATAGTATGAACATCTTCACACTAATCTGGACGCCTTATTCTGGACTAACTGAAGTCTGTTAAGATCTGTCTTATTAGCTGCTGACCAAATGATTGAACAATACTCCAGATGAGACATTACTAGTGCATTAATGACATCTTTCATAATGAAGAAGTGATACACAAAGAGCATTTCATAGCCATAGCTATGCCTTGTCGGCAGAGTTATGTGACATTAGTGATGTTTGTACTTTCAGCGTTAACTTGGTTTTAAAGCCTTTAAAATATACGCCGTTCAATAGTCGACCTTAATCTGACAGAGAATGTGATGATTTTGTGGATAATTAAAGTCAGTCATATATCCACAAACACAACAAGCTGAAAGTCAGTGATGCTGCTCGGTTTGCAGTCCTGAACATCACGGCACAAGCAGGATCCACTGCACTGTTAATGTTAGCTGTGTTATATTGCTGCCTCTGTTCGGTGGTGTCGAGCCAAACGCACTTTAACGTGTGTTTGAACAAGCTGACGGTTCACTCGTTAAGCTGAAAGAAAGATGCTTTAATCACAGCAGTCACACATGTGTCCACTGCACCATCTGGAACTCTTCTTGTTTACACTCGTAATAACACAAACACTAAATCCTGCTTCTCTGTGCTGTTGTGTAGCAGTGTGTACACCTGAGACTGTCACCTGTCTGTCTGTCCTGCACTCTCTCTCTGTTTCTTTCTCTCTGATTGTGGAATAAAAGTATGAACATGTGTTTATAAGTTACACTTGTGTTTGAATCCTGCAGCTTATCACACATTTGATTTCCATGTGTGACGACTGCAAGTGTCCAGAGTGAGGACAGACTGAGGGACCCACTGCTGCACATCATCTGTGAGGCTTTGCACCCCTGATGATCCACCAGGACAAACTCAGCAGTGTGTGAGGAAGAGGAGGAGGAAGAGCCAGCAGCAGCTGACAGATGGAGAGAATAGACAGACTGTTCCCTGTTTGTGAAGGACTGCTAGGAAAGTTTAACATAACTGTCTGTGCTGAATCAGTCTTATTAGGTAATGTTCAAATAATGTGATCATCCCAGTGTTTTCAGTGTGGGAGAAAGTACTCAGGGCCTTCAAGTTACACACTATGAAAGGCAGCAACAAGTTTAATGTTCAGAAACCTAAAGTATGTATCAGCAGCAGGATGGAGCTAAAAATAAATGTTGGTTTCAGTTCTATGAAGCTTTGAGTATTTTGGATCAGTAGCTGCTGTGTTTGTTGCATCATATTGCTGTAACTGTTTATATGCTTTATATATTCTGAGCTAAGTTGATCTATAGTGTTACATGATACACTCTCAGAAATAATATAAATATATATATATAAATAACTGTTAGTATCATGGTTGCTAGGCAACCTGGGCAGCGCGACGGAGGTTAGACGTCCCATTTCACGAACCTACGAGCCTCGCACTTCGGCCTTAGCGGTCTTTGAGTCTGCGGCCCTTGAGGACTTTAAAGCTGCAGAACCTGAATCGGGATACAGCCATGATGATCTCCAGCCTCGTGCTCGCCAACATTCTGACCTGAGTTAAGAAGACGATCACTGAAATGGTCTCAGCAGGTCCTTTGATGACAGCAATGAAATGCAGTGGTAAGGCTGCCACGATTAGTCGACTAGTCACGATTACGTCGACTATCAAAATCGTCGACGACTGATTTAATAGTCGACGCGTCGTTTGAAGCTTTGTAAGATCCCAAAAGCAGGAATAAGTAGCAGGATTTAAGAGTGTAATAATGGACTGAAACAGAAGATGGCAGCACTGCATGTACAAGGATGCCAGCTGCCGTTAAACCCCGAAGAAGAAGAAACTGTGTCCCAGAATTCATAGCGCGGCCCAGCGCAGTTTCCAACAATGGCGGCAGCTAGTTAGTTTTAATATTACTCTTATTATTCTTTCTGGGTCACAAAATAAACGTTTAACATATTTTCAGGCGAGAATGTAGCTGTGTAAACCTCAAATATCGGCTCAGTTTATCAAGACATCACATATTTTCAAAAGCGCTCCGACGTTTTCGGAGACGTCTGTTACCCACTAGCTCGATAGCTAGCCGGGGGCCATGAGAGCACCGGACTCCCGGCAGATCGTTTTCAAACCCACCGCCCTACTCAGGTTAAACATGATATATAAGTCACTTAGATAAACTTAAAAATGTTATTGTTTGGCTTTTTTCAGTATTTTATTTGTTCCTGAGTAATTCGGCTGAGTTTATTAAACTTCACCAAAACAATCTGCACATTTAATTAAAATTTAATAAACTACCATCTTGTCTTTATTTTTAGTTAGCACATACCTTAAACACTTAAAGCTGTAAGCTAATGATAGTTATATAAGAGCAGATGCTGCTGGTGCAATAAGCTGTACGTTTTACGTCCAATGGATGATGATCTGATTAGTCGACTAATCGCAAAAATAATCGGTGACTAGTCGACTATCAAAATAATCGTTTGTGGCAGCCCTATGCAGTGGTAAGGCGTTTTGGGGATTAAGTTCGTTTTCATGGCAAAGAAGGACGATGCAGTTCATCTGATTACTCCTCATAACATTCTGGAGTGCAGGCAAAATGCTATTATAAAAACTTAAGCAGCAACTTCTCCAGCTTCCAATATTTATGCAATTCTCAAACCTTTTGGCCACGACTGTATAACCTCTTCTGAAGTTTAGTGGATATTATACATGGTTATGCTCAGGATGTGTCGGCCAGTTTCCACTGGAAACGCCTTTTGGTTAAACTGTCAGCGAGGAATTTGCATTTGCACTGTTACATTTTTATATAACTTTAATGCACATAAACAACAGCTGCTTGTTTCAGTGAAAATACATTGATGGGTTTTTAATAAAGTTGTGCAGCTGTAAAGTATTTTGTCTGGTGTCAATTCTATCGTCAGCTACATCGTTATGGCAAATGTTCAAATGTATATGGTGATAAATATCTTTGGTCATATGGTCCTGCTCTGTCTGTCACCTTCTGTGTTGAGCTCATTGTTTCCTCTGTAGTGGCTGAGCTGAGTCCAAGTAGCTGAAAATGTTCCTCTGCTGCTCCGTCAGACTCTCCTCCTCCTGCTGATCAGCTGGGACACAAAACAGATCTTTGTTAGGCTCCACACTGCACTGAAGAGTCAAAGTGTCTCATATGTTCATCTGACAAGTAAAAGAACACATTTTTGTTTCCCGAGGTGGGCAACTTGTTGGAAACAAACACAAAAGCTTTGAGCACTGATACCTGCCATTGCTGGCATTGAAAGATGCAACGCCAGCAATGTGGATTGTCAAGACTCAAACCAATCATCAAGCAAAGACAACAGGGATCATTTGTTTCTGTTTATTTAGCATTCACAGCATTTGTAGTTGCCTTCTGTGCAGGGGAAGTCCACGCACACTGTGTGGTACCACCATCCGCAGAAGGTGCATTCAACCTCTGTAAGAGAAACGAGATTGTCTGAGACTGAAATGATATTCACTAAAGAAGTGGTGATTTGTAAAACTTCAAGTGTATGATAAGGTGAAAACAAATACACAACTGCATGTCATGTAGTTGAAGGGTTTTTTTTCTTTTGGAAGACCGGAAAACACTGAAAGTTATAAATTAGTCCTTTATTTATCCAGGTAAAAAAAAAAATCTCATTGAGATTAAAAATCTCATTTCCAAGAGAGACCTGGCGTCATGGCAACACAAGTCACATACCACACAGGTATATAACATTTAAAACAAACACAATATCCCAACATGTGTAACAAATGTATTGTGCTTGAAACAAATTCAGAATAGGTGATAAAGCAGCTGCACATGTGTGTCACGAGTAAATCTGGCTGTATAACAAACAGAAACAAGTGATCTGCTGTCTTTGCTCAATGGTTGGTTTGAGTCTTGACAATCCACATTGCTGCCATCTTTCAATATGTTGAATGCACCAGTGTAAGTGCAGCCACTCAGACTCAATGTGTTCATAGAAACAGGTGCAGATGTGTCACGAGTTCATCCAGCAGTAGCTATGGCACTTGGCCACAGGGGGCAGCAGTGGACTGACCTGCATTCGAGACTGCTCCAGCTGCTCTGTGACAGTCAGTAGATCTGCTACAAATTGCAGATCATATGCAAGTTTTGGAAATGACATTTTAAATATTCTTAACTTAGCCACGGCAGCATTGTTGATGTATTACCTATATACTACAAATTATTCCACCTGCTGAAAAGTGGATCTAATGTGGGCGGACTCACACTTAGCAAATAAACCTGTGATGTGAGAATGTAATCAAACTGTTGATCAGAGGCAAAGTAATTTAAAGTTTATGATGCTATCGTCTAATGTTAGCTGACATGATGTTAGCTTGTAAACTTATGTTGTTGTCTGGGTCTCATGTCTGATCTGATGATAATAACTGTGACAACACAGAGATTAAATAAAGGACGTTGGTGGGACTTCTTATGTTAGAACTATAACTTCAGTTAAGGAGTGAGACGTAAGGTGACAAGGAGAATGAAGAGAATGAGAAAGAAGTAACTGGGAAGAGAAAATGAAAACACAAATTTTAAATGATCAAATTTGTGTTAACAGATGATGGTGATTTTAAAAATTCAAGTAATTTAAAGGTTTTATCCTATTTGTTGTTGTTTTTTTCATATTCTTCTATTTGCAAGAGGTTATTAATAAAACAGGTTCTCTTTCTGGTTTCTCTTTTTGGACGCACTCTCTACAGCTTATCACATCCAAAATGGCGGATGTCAAGTACAAAACCTCGACAGAAACAATCAGCAAGAATTTTAGCATCAGTCCAAAATAAAACTGTCCAACTACAGAGTTTTAAAATCCAACTAAACTATGAACAGAGATCTTTTACAAATAGGCTATTGATGAGATGACAGTGGTAACAAAAACGTACACATCCGCGCACACAGACAAAATGGCGGGAGAGCGTTTAACGGTCGACCTCATGAGTCCGTTACCGTGAACTATGGAGCGGCAGATTTGTGCTGGAACTGAGCTGCACACAGCTGATGTTAGCCAGGAAACATTACACACTGCTAACGTTACCTTCACACGGAGCTCCACACGGAGACGATCAGCGTCAGGCACAAACACCAAGTTCAGAAAAGAGGAACTTTGAGCAGGAAGGAAAGAGTCAGAGCGGCGTTTGAGGACACGTTTACAACCACGAACATCAGAATCTGTCTGTGCTGCATTCAAGTGCAAGTTGGAAACTCACTAATCTCTGTCATGTTGTCCAAAGATGATTTATTTCTGCTGGTTTTCCTGTTTGAAACACAAACATGTGTCAGCACTTTGTTGTTCTTCACCCTGCAGCATTTGAATATTTCAGGAGTAAACTGATCATAAATTCATGAAGTCATGACTGAAAGTGCAGACTGAGAGTGGATCACATGATGTTTGAGGTGTGTCATGTGACATGTTCAGTATTGTCACACATGTCTAGATTGTCCCTGATATCATAACTGCTCAAACACTGATGATTATATTTGAAGAATTATTCCTGATGGCAGCAAAGTTTGAATGGAGCTCTCTGTCTGTGCTGATTTGTCGCCCTCTGGAGGTCAAAGCACAAACTGCATGATGTCACTGTAACCACCACAGAGACAGGAAGTGTTTTTAAATGATGAAATATGTCAGTGATGCTGATAGTGTGTTCATCACAGACGTTCAGGCTTCGTGTTGACATGAATCAAAGTTAATGTCATTATGGACCAAGGACAGTACTCTGGGTCTCCTGCAGAACAACTCGAGCTGTGATACCTGAATGAAGAGCCTCTGCTGCTTTAAAGAAGGAGGCTCGAGGCAGAGGTGAGGTGCAGACCAACCAGCTTTTATTCAGCAACTTTAACAGAAGGATCAGAAAAATAAAACTATACAGCACAGTGATGCTGACTGAAGCCACAGCATTAAACTAAACAAACATCTGATCATCTTTAACAACATCTAATAAATAATGACAACTATTTACTCCTGTATTTCCTACAATAAAGCCTGTTCAGATATTTGTTGCTGATGGAAATGTAAAAGGCTCCCAGGAACCAAAGGACAAAAACAGAGGCAACAGTCACAACTGCAAAGGATCCCCTAACACATAAACTGGTTCGAAGATATTTTCTAGCTCTGCAGAGGAGCTTGATTGCACGGACAGTAAAAAGTGGATTCAATAACAGCAGCGAGCGCTGAGTGATATAACGGTGCTGCGAGCAGCAGTGCAAAGGCTCACACAGAGACAGCAGCTACACTGTGTGTGGATGTGATCCACAGTCACAGCTGTGGGTTTCAGTCAGTGTGTCTCTAACTTCATGGTCACATTTCAAAGCTTATTGGAGCCAGAAGATGTTCAAGTAAAAGATTTATTGCTGTACTCGTCTACCAGGATAACAGGAGGTTCATAAAGCTGTGTAATACTTCAGCTTTCCATCATGGAGTAGTAGTTGTGTCCCTTTGTGTTTATTAGTGTGTTCACACGTCTACTTTAACTTCACTCTGTAATGAAAGGATTCAAATCACTGATAAATACATACATGCTGACTCTGAGTCTCAGTGAAGGAGGAAAGGATGGATGAAGGCAGCCTAGTGTGGGTCATGTGTGTCCAGCAGTCATCCAGGGCCTGGATCCATCTGTAACAGGAAGACAAAGTCCAGCCTGTAATCATCCTATCAGGCACAGCGTTTCCATCCAGCATCCTGACGACGCTAACAACCCGTCAAACGTCTCCTCTGGTCCACAGAAGTCACACTTCCTGTGTCATGTTTACCTTTTTAAGTGTGCTATTCAAGCCTGTGTGACCAACTCTGACTCTCCAGATTCCATCCTGGTCTCTGCTGCAGCTTCTTCTACACGACTGTTTTCTGTATAATAATATCTGCCTTTCCCGTCTCTGTCCCAGTGTGCCTGCCACTCGTCCTTCATCTTTACCTTCATTATACTCTTCACCTCACTTTCACTGTATTTTATAGTCAAACCTGCACGACTTCTTCTTGCTGCACCTTTTTAAACTTATCGTCCTGTTCATTGCATCAACACCGATATTCACAGGGAGCCATAAGAAATCCACTTCTATCCCTCTGTGTTTGATTCTATACAGTAAATGAAGTATATCAAAAACAATATGTTGCCTAGAGTCTGAAGACATATCACCTGTACTCACTAGCACGCTGCTAGAGTCCCAGCAAACCACATACCTGCATATTAGTGCGTCCTCCACCCAGTTCAAGCCAGTAACATCACTACCAGCTCCCAGTATAAACTGCCACATCATCTGTAATTCTTTTACTCATCACCAAACTTATTTGTGGGAGAACAAATGCAGCAGCCGTTCTTTTATCTGACAGTGTTGACGCATCAGTAAATATCCTCACATGACCTGAGGACTTTCCCACTATATGAACCTGCTTTTAGTCGCCCCTCCTCCCTCGCCACAAGCTTCCTTTACAACATAACTTATAAAAAACAACTTTATTGACAATCAGCAATAACAATTACAGACAGTCTAGAAGAAGAATCACATGATCAAGGAGCAGAAGTTTATGGTTTTAATAGCTTTTACATTTTGGGAAAGTTTTAAAAACATTGTTTGGTTTTCTTTCTAAAGCGTTGAAAGGACGGCTTTGCATCAGAACAGTAAGATCAGCAAATGAATCCATTAAAGTTCTTTTGCCTTGTTTGCAAAAGAAGCCAAACAACATTTGTGTTACAAAGAGAGACTTCAGAACAGATCAAAGATCACAAACATCAGGCACTGATGGAAACAGCCAAACACAGAAACAGAGGCACCAGCAGGTGAAGGAGGCCTGTTGTAGAAATGACTCTGAGTGCTCAGGTAGAAACGCATGAAGAACCAGTGCGTCTAATATTTGGAAACCAATCTGTGTTTGAGCGTCCTGGATGAAACACAGATCATGTTGCAGAGCGAGGACGTCGTCTTTCCTCCCGAGTGTGTAACTACAGGACGTGTGCAGCAGGTTTAATCGTCCTCCTGACAGTTACTGATGAACGAGTCCTTCAGGGAGGCTCCAGGATCACTGTGGCTTTTACCAGCTGCTGCTAAACTGAGAGGTGTTGCTGCTTCATGTGTGAAGATGTTTGCATGGCTTTAACAGTGCAGACGTTCCTCATGTGCACCCATTTCATATGTTTTATTGTGATGTTTAGTAACATCTGCTTCCCTCCTTCAGGCAGACGATAAAGTGAGCTCAGCCTTAAACATGTGGAGAGAACGTTTGACCGACAGTCCTGGGACGACTGCAGAACAATGGTTTGTTTTTAATGATAAAGTTTCATAATGGAAATAAATGCTGAGCCTGTTTCATGATGTTGGCCCTGCAGCATCAGGCAGGATTAATACTGTAACAAACGTGTGTCACAGTTATAATGACTTTAAATGAAGACTTGGGTTGGATGGAGATGTCAGCTGGATTTGTGCTGACTGTCACTTTAAATGTTTTCTGTTCAGCTTCTAAATCTACTTTTGTATAATGTTTGCTGAGTTTTGCACTTCATGACGCTTTTAAGAAGAGCCAATAAATCCTGACTTTACACAAAAATAAAGATTTAATGTGTTTAGTGTGACAGTGGAGGAGAGCGCACATAATAAGAGTCATTAACAGAATGGTGACAATTATAATCTGTCTCATTTTAGGAGCAGCTCACAGGCACAACAGACTACAGAGCAATCAAAGCACCAGTTAAACGTCCATGTGACCGGCTTACAGCCAATGAACAATCAGTCCCCACTGTCCCCACCAACATCACTGTACTGGAAAGACTGTGCTGCCATGGTCAGAGATGAACTGGTACTAAAATGTAAGGCAGCTGATGTGTGTGGCCTTAGCAGCACAAATGCATCACGGCTGCAACGCTGCAGTGTGTTTAAACATTTGAACATTTCTGTGGCTTCAAACCAGCAGCTGCTCTGTACTCAGTCGTGTTTGTGTGTCTGTCAAAGTAATTGTTGTCTTTAAAAAGCCTTTTGTGTTGAGTTTTGTGAGCAGTGCCGAGCTTCTCTGTAGTCTAAGCCGAGTCGATATATTTGATTCCATGTTTGGTGTGATTTTCAAAGTCAGCAGCAGCAAACCCATACGGTAAAAAAATACATTTTTCCTGGCCAAAATATATTTCAAATATATGGTAAATATATTTTGTATTTGTGATGCTCCAAAAAAATATATTTTTGAAATTGAAAATATATTTCTTTCAAACCAAAATACATTTCAAAACATATTTTAGGGTGAAGAAAATACATTTCCAACCTTACAGTAGAATGTATATCAAAGTATCCTTTATTTAAAATATATTTAGTGCAATAATGATGATAATGATAACAATACTAAAAGTAACATGTTTTATGCACATCTGCAAAAAACAGTTGGATTCAAACAAAACAGAGTCAAAGGTCTATCACGAATTAGGTTGTTTATTCATTTGCTTACAGTATTTCACATTACACAATATCTCACTATAATGTAGCGTTCATTGACTTTGAAATTATCTGTCAGTGATACAGTAAACAAGATACAACAACTGCTATGTACACTTTAGTTTTTGACAATATATACAATTTAGTACTTAAAGGAACACACTCCACTGTTTTGGAAATAGGCTCATTCTCCATCTCCCTCAGAGTTAAAAATGCAGCGTCTTCTTTCTAGATCCGTACGTTAATAGGGCTCTGGAGCGTGATCTTACGGGATGGGGCGTAGCCAGGATTTTTGGTCAAGGCGCCATATTAGCAGGCCAAACAAATGCTTGCTGTGTGGTCGGTTGTAATGTTAGATTGCACTACCGACAAAGGAATAAGCTTGAAAACAGGCTCTCTTTTCATTGTTTCCTCACCTGGAAACATCATGAGGGAGCTTATGTGTTGGATGTTACCAAAAGAAGGCGTCTAGCCTGGATAGCAGCTGCGAGACGAGCTGATATTCAGTTCTCTACCAGCCACAGATATCTGTTGGTGTGCTCCAGTATTTTCATTCAGGTAAGTTCTAAATAAGTTCATATTATTCTTTATAGCCTGTTAATTTTATTTTCAATAGCACAAACTTAGAACAAACATGCAGAACTACCTTCTATTTATGGAGTTGCTAATTATTTGGCATTATTGCAACAAACCAGCCTATGAAATGAATGAAACAAATCCTGACTGGGTTCCAACACTACACATGGGGCACTACGAAATCCCTGCTTCAAACTACATGCTACATACCACCATGCCAATCAGATTACTTCTTCCATGTGAGGGTAAAAAGGTGACCTTCCTGGATAAGATGGCAAAGGTTTGCTGCGTTTTGGTGAACATGTGCCCCAGTGTGGTAGTAAAACCAGGGAAAAATGCTCTTGTTAAATACTCTTAAGTCTTGTGCTGTTTATGTAGTGATAAGTTTTCTTTCTTTTTTTTTTTTTTTCTCTTCTTTTTTTTTTTTCTCCTTCTCTTTTTACAGTTGCAGAAACATATAGGTGATTGCTGTAACGTATGTTTTAATTTTGAAATTAAAGCAGCCTTTTTTCCGTTAAAAGGTTCTTTGTGAGGATCAATCCAGACATGGGAACAAAATGCCCTGCAAAACTTGGTACAAGCCGCAAGACAGGTCGTGTCGTAAAGAGGAAGGTTACAAGCATCAGCCCTCGGATCACCACCTTCCTCCAGCGGCTCTCTGAGTTTGAATGGAGGACTTCCAACTAGGTAAGAACAGAGATGATAATATCTTTTACATAGCTGATAATTATATACATACTGTACACACATCCATACAACAGTATGAATGATCTCAGACAGATGTGAACAAGTGAATAACCTGAGCAAACATGAATATTGATGATGTGTCTTTGACAGGTGGTGATAAAGACTACGCTGAACCCGACCATCCTGGTAACGGAAATCTAAATCCCATGTCACATTCTATTTCCTGGGACCCACTGATAATTATTACATTTTGTAAATGAGTTTTGTTTTACAATTGTAATAGTTTATTTAATGTTCATGCTGGTGGGTTTGTCCTGTTTTTAGTGGAATGAAAAACTGTTTTCCTTAAAAAAATCAGACAGAAAGGTGAAGGACTGTGTAGTTTTCATGTACGCTTCTATTTATTTTGGTTATTGGCATTGTTTTTATTCAGTTGAAAAATGTTTTTCTTGTTAAAAAAAAAAATCAACAATAAATGTTGGTTTAATTCACTATTCTGAGACTACTTTATTTTTTTATTTTTTTTGTCCCGTTTGGATCTATAGCCATCAGAATTGTTGTCTTGAGGCCAAGAAAGATGGCAAGCGGATTTATTTTACCAAGTGGATCATCATGGCCTTGCCATATTGGTCCATTTGATTGACCTTTATTATAATTATGAATTTATTTTATTTTCAGTTGCAAACGGGACAGACATAACTGTGGGATAGGACAGGGGGAAAGAATGAAAGAAAGAGGGGGAGAGAAAGAAAGAAAACCAAAGGGGGGAAGAGACGGTGAGAAGGGGGGAAGAGAGAGAAAAAAACAAACAACAAAAAAAAACTCCTGGGTCACCTGTATGGAGAAAAAAAAAAACAGAGGAGACAGCAAACAACAAAGAGCAACATAATAATAGAAAAAAAAGCACCATCACAATAAACTAGCTAGCCATAGATATCAATAGTTACTAAATAATAAACGATATTGTGCAGCACGCAGGATAGACAGCGCACAGTGTGCTTTGAGGCAGCAGCCAAGAAAGCTGTAGTCCGCATCTGTGAATACCCGTGTGTACACCTGTGTGCATACCTGTGTGGATCAGCATGCTTGCATTCCAAAGGTTTCTCCATGTGATAAGTGATAAGTTTTCAAAAGAGACAGTAAATTACAGAATGCTAGTAGTGGGTGATATTATACAAATGCTGTCATGATTTTATGTGAACATTTTGTCATTTGTAAACTATACATAACATTTTTTCTACATTGTAACTGATGTGATGTTCTACAAAGTGCTTTTAATTAAAAATAGGCAAACATTTCTTTGTTTCTTTATTCAACTTTTGAACAGTGGTATTTAGTAAGTACATATTCAGTAAATGCAAAGTATTTACATGGCCCCCTAAATTAAAACATTATGGGTTATTCAGAACAGAACTATGCTTGGAAAAATATTGTCCCATCAGTTGATCCAACTCCTCCACAGTAGCAGGTGGAACTTTTCTTTTTTGAGGATGGCTTCTTTTACCTGTCACAACGAATGGTCTGTTTATGTTTTGATCAAGAACCTTTTTTTTGGGCAGCTGAAGAGGAGAAGTCTATCTTATGGCCAACCTCTGGCTGTATCTTGGTCATATTACCCAGCAAAACCCAGTATGCAGGTTCATCTGTAACAGTCCTTGTGCCACAGATCCTCACTGTTGCTTCTACATTAAACAGAAGAGCAGTGACATGGCTGCAAGTCTCCACGACTCTAGCCATACAGCTGCAGTGGGCGGCTTCAACCTTCCCTGTGATGCTCACAATGACCTGTGGCTGCAATGCTGCAATTCAGTCTTTAAGAGTGCAGGACCTGAAACACACACAGACAAAGTTCATTTAAAGACAAGAACTATGAGCCAAGGCCGACACAAATGTGTTTTATTTACTTTCAAATCCATTTATCATAAATGTAACAAATAAAGTGTTTTTATGTATCCATCTATAGAACGCTGCATGTTATATTCTAAATCTGCATGTTTCTTTTTAGAAACCTATCAGCAAAAAATGAACCTAAAGTATGTAATGCAAGGATGTAATCACTTTCAGGAGGGAGAAAACATAAAGTTCAACTTTAAGTGACAATTATGGACACCTAATATGACAAGCAGATTCTGCAGGTCATTAATCAATGTATAAAACTAAAACAGAATGTATTTTTAGTGACACAGGACACAAACAAGGAAGCAAGATGTGTAATTAGGATTATTTATAATAAATATGAATTAATTAGGGCAATTTCTTTAACCATAAAGAATAACTAAATCCTTCAGGACAATGTCACATCAATGCACTGAACTCACTATGTTATCCCTCTAACAGAGCCTCTACATGTTCTCACTGTAATTTCCCCCTCACGAATGAATTTTTGCTAGCACTAATTTGAATGTTGGGGGGAATCAAACGCATTTTACTCGCAGTACTCAAGCTGACTTACCTTTGCTTGAATGACGGCGTACTCACAACGTGGAGGCTTAAAAATAGCCAAATCTTGTACCCAGTCCTTGGTGAATTGGATGTGCGCCTCCAGAGATTTATAATTGCGAAATTGGTGCGCCGTGTATGCTCTGACTCCACAGACAAGGTATGAGAGTAGATCATGCTAAGTCAATAGTGGTTTGGTCTTCAGGGTTTCTACTCCACGGCTATATTTCATACGGGTCCACATTTCAACAATCAAGTACCGTCTCTTTGCATCTGGACAGAATCTGTCTCTATACCGTCATTTTCTTTTGAGCTACGTTTCAGAATGGTTCGTAGCAAACTTGTTTTGATTCGTGACCTGCCAAGATGGTGCTGCGCTCCCACAATGCATTGCGACATTACGTCAACTCCAAAGCCCTTTGCGTGCAGGAGTGTATGCGCATGCGCATTGCCACGGTGGTTTAAAAAATAAAGATATAATGAAAAGTAATTAATAAAAATTAAATATTTAAACATTCCCACAAATGTGCAATGAACGTGCAAAAACTCTCTTTAGTAGTTGTTGCTGTTTCTTTCTTTCTTTCTTCTTTTTTTTTTTTTGAAAAATAACGACGTCTCTGAGGCGCGAAATCTGACAGCGAGAGGAACGGCCGGATACAGGAGACGGGAAGAAACAAGCCGATTATGTTCGCGTTAATTAAGTGGTTGGAAGATGTAAAATTCTCAATTCTGCCAACTGAACATATACGAGATTTTAATGAGGATGAATAATTAGCCGGCATGGAGGAAACGGACCTTTATTTCGTGGAGTGGCGACAAGAAGCCAAGGCGGGTGGCCAGTCTAAGACGCCTCCATCATCAAGCTAGCAGGTGCCTTTTCCCATATAATATTACTTTATTCTCGTGTATTTGGAACGGAAGCGTAGAGCTGCCACCCAGGCAAAAGAGAAATATAAGTATATCACGTTATAACGTGAAAAGTTTATCGTTCTAACAATATACTATCATGTTTGAACAACATGTTTGAACAACATTGTACGAAAAATGTACATAATTATCACGTCCGTACAATATTGTGCGAACGTGACAATTATGTATATTATAATAATGTGATATTATATTATACCAGTGGTTCTTAACCTGGGTTCGATCGAACCCTAGGGGTTCGGTGAGTTGGTCTCAGGGGTTCGGCAGAGCCTCCGCTGTGACGTGCACGGCTCATTTTGTGCACCAGTAAAAAAAATATCTACGTCTAATTTGAAAAAAAAAAACACACTTTATTTTTCACTAAAGAGGGGTTCAATGAATGCGCATATGAAACTGGTGGGGTTCGGTACCTCCAACAAGGTTAAGAACCACTGTATTATACAAACATGAAAAGCATAATGTTAGAACAATAAACATTTCACGTCATAACGTGATACAGCTCTATTTTTCTTTTGCCTGGGTGGCAGCTCCACGCTTCCATAATTTGGTAATCAAAATATGTAACTTAATTAATTATATTGTGACGTACTTTTGCCTTTTCTTATTATTCTGCCTTCTCAATAACTATCAAAGCCTATTCACATTTAATTTGGCTTTCACAGAAATCCTACCTCTCCTTCTGGCTACAGAGTACTTACCAAGGTTAGAAACAAAGAACAGTTATGCTTTATTAATGTTCGCTAATTACAATGTTCCACATTTCCTTGCTTTTTCAGTCATTTTTAGGCTTTTTAGAGTTTTTGTTTTTTATTTTTTTAGCAGTAATGTTTCTGC
Source organism: Rhamphochromis longiceps (assembly GCF_057381845.1). Classification (NCBI taxonomy): domain Eukaryota; kingdom Metazoa; phylum Chordata; class Actinopteri; order Cichliformes; family Cichlidae; genus Rhamphochromis; species Rhamphochromis longiceps. The sequence continues at coordinate 1,278,473 of NW_028187224.1, forward strand.
CTATTTATTTCAGCCCATGAAATCGAATGCAGATCTTCCTAATGTGAGATTTACATAAATGTAAGTAATTTTTTTTGTCATTGTCATTAATGTTGTTGCTGTTGTTGTTTTTGTGCAGTTTGCAATCATATAAACCTAGCAAGCATCAGTCAGCACAGTGACTAACCTAAACAGATTCTTGCTTTATTCACATATATTATATGTAATTATATATACCTGCACATTGTACCTAGGGTTGCAGCCACTTGGCCCCACCCCATTGTTGTGACAGCCCTGATTGTACTTATACACTGCATCTGAACAGGGAACAGTCTGCCACATTAATGTATTTTTAAGTGACTTGTTTGTAATACATGAATTTGTTTTTTACAGATGTCAAAGTCTCAACCTCATGCTGCCCTCCCCCATCCTCCTAAAGTAAGTATTTGTTGTTGTAGTTTTTTATGCGGTGTCTGTGTCACATGCTAATCATAATTATTGAAATAACTGTTTTCTAACAGATTTTCCAAAACACTAGTTATGTTTGTTGTCATTCAGACCAGTACTACTGCTTAGACATTGTTTAGTGGTCATGCATGTTTGACAAGCTCGTTATGATACCAAAACAGTAGGCCTATCACAATAATCGATATATCGACTTAACACACAGTACATGTACATGACCTCAATAATTGTTGATGATGTAATTTATGTGCCATTATATTTACAAAAATAAAATATAATGATAACAAAACAATAACATTAAATAACATTGTTTTCTATTTGTTAGAAAACTTACTATTTATTCAAGTTTTTAAGGTATCTAATATTTTGATTCCTAATTTCAATGATCTAAATACTTTAAGAATTAGATGTTGGTTTGTCAATCAAAAGTGTGTAGATCTTGCATTATTATGGTGTTATATTATGATTATACATTCAAAGACATAAAATGGTCTTAAAATGACAATGACATAACTTGTCGCAATTGTTTATGGTGCAATATACCGACCAACAAAAAGTCGTTATCGTAACAGGCCTTCAAAACAGACGGTTTTATGATTGATAAATTAAAAAAATAAATACATTTAATTTCTCTGAGATTCTCTAATATTCAGTTACAGTTCACAACACAGCTACCCGTACATGCAGTATTATACTGTAAATATAAATCTCTGCATTTAGCATCCCACTAGAAGCGTCACAGTTACTGCCTCTTTTTTTTTTTTTTACAAATACCTGTACTATCACTAACACATTTACTGTTTTACTTTTAGCCTGTGGATACAAATGCAGATTTCCTTAATGTAAGTTGTGCATTTTAATTACATCATGTTATTTTTATTATTATTTATTTATTTATTTTATTTTACATTCAAATATTTCAAGCTTCTTGGTTAAAGAAGCTTGATTGCTAGTAGGTAAAGAATAGTTCACCTATAATTCATATTCCCAATTAATTTCTCACCTCTGATTGAATGCCTTTGTTTGTTTTCCTATAACAAAACATTTTTGCTGGATATATATGGTGAATTTATATGCATAGATACAGTCGTAGTGCTTGACACATGCAAACAGCAGTAGATGTACTAAAAAGGAAATAATTACAATCATGATGTTGATTGCTGATGTCAGTATATATATTTTAGAGGAATGTTTTGTTTTTCACCCAAAATAACTATATTGCTTCAGAAGAGATTTATTACCCTACCGGACTCTTATATATTGTTCTGTTTTTTGTTTGTTTTTGTTATTTTCAGGTTCAATGGTGCGTGTTCTTCTAATGGCCGCCTTCCCACTGGAGGTTTTGATCCACAGCAATTTAAAAGGTAATCAGCTTTGAAAGTCAGTTCAAATGGTTAGCTAATAGTACTTTAAAAAGCCTACAACTCTGTCACCAGTTTCTTTACCAAAAATTACCCATAAAAGTATCGCTCAATAGCATATAATTGTAGTTCAAATGTTTAGTTGTACAAATATCAAATTTTTGGAAATCTAAAACTAGTCAAACACTCAAATGTTCATGCTTTTTATAGGAGGACAGAGCAAAACGGACATCGGCGCAGAGTGAAGAACTGCCCTTGATAAGGACACTATGACAGCCATATATAGTAAGTGAAGACTTTCTGTGTATCTAAAATTGCATACACCACAAGTAACTTACTTTGCAACCATTAAAATAGGTTGTAAAGTAAGTTACCAATACAAATAGGTGATGATGCATTGTAGTGGTTGGTCTCAGACAAAGAAGGTCAACAGATTTATGAATGCTGGAAGGTAAGGAGAGACGACCAAAAGGGGTGTTAGCATTACTGTAATGTGAACTGGATAGACTTCCCATCTAGGAAAAAAAAAGAGGTAAATTATGCGTAAAATATATCTGTATTAATATCTGTATCTGTATAAACAGAAATATCTGTTTGCTAAATGAAGCCAGCTAACATAAATCACATTTTTATTTTAACTCTGATAAAAGTAATAGAACTGTGACTTTTGTTTGTTACAGTGGGGGTAAGGAAGGGGTTTCCCAGCGTGTCCAGAAGGGCTTTGAGGATTGCAGTGAAAGCTGGGGGAACTGAGACTGTGTGTATATATATATCTATATATATATATATATATATATATATATATATATATATATATATATATATATATATATATATATATATATGTAACGGTGGACCCAAGAAATACCAGCCGGAGCGACTTTGACAATGCAGAACTTTTTATTAAACTCGGGGTTGTACGTGGACACATATACTCCGCGCTCTCTTTCTCTGCTGTCACCTCCATCTCCGTCTGTCACTGCCAACATATAAAGAGACACAATCACTGTCAGATCCCAGCACACCTGTTCACCCCGCCCCTGCGCCGCCCCGGGAGCTCACTGCGTCACGCCTCCTCTGCAGCTGGCCAAGGACCACACCCACGCCACAATATATATATATATATATATATATATATATATATATATATATATATATATATATATATATATATATATATATATATATATATACACATATATGTATATGTGTGTGTGTTTCTTTTAGAATGTTTAAGTATGTAATGAGAATAAACTTATAAAATGAATATTCCTTGCTTGATTGATATGCTATATGTATGTTTTAAACATCAAATAAAAATTTCTTTCAGATGTTACATGTGAATGTGTTTTCTTAGAAATATATGAAGGGTTAAATTTATATTTTTTTGAATGATTTTAAATACATTTAAATTGTATTTTGAAATATATTTTATTAATATATTTCAAAATATACAAAAAATGGCCAAAAAATATATGTGCTAAAATACATTTTAAATATATAAATATATTTTAAAATGTATTTTAAAATATATTTTTTTACCGTATGGGCAAAGCTACACCAGAGGGTTGTGCTGTGTAACAGGTTGGTGCAGGTGGTGTTATCTACATTTGAACATTAGGCAACAGTCTCATGAAGACACTTTCTATTGTTCACTAAAGACCAACAATAACAGAGACAAAGGGAGAGCAGCAGAACTAGTGCTAACAATTAGCACTGCTAGCCTGCCCACCAACACCAGCTAATGTTCTAAAAACGATGATCAATGATTTTGCTGTAACGGCTCCAGCTGTCTGTGTCAGGGACACGTTGGAGATGAAGTGAGTGATCCAGTGACAAAGGTTTGGAAACCTGCAGTCAGCTGAGACTAAAGGAGTCACCTGACCGAGAGACCAAATGTTTCACTGAGAACGTCCAGATGAACAGAATCAACCTTTGGGATAATCTGTTCCACACATCCATGTTTCACTTACTGCATTATATTTCCTCATTGCTGTGCACACAGGCCTGTGGCTTATAACCAACTCCAAGTTCAGACTCAGAGGCTGCTGAAGCTGTTTTCTGGAACAGAGACGTGTTGGATATAAAACCAACTCTTCTTTATGTGTCAGCACTGAGGAAAGGAGCAGCTTCGTTTCTAAGTGTATGAAGGACTGTAGCAGTGTGTGTGTGAGCTTTATTTCACAGACAGAACCATGTCAAAAACACAACTTCAGGTAAAAACAATACAAAATCAAAGAGTCTGATCAGAAGGATTAAACAGAGGAGTGTGGGACTGTTTTTAACAGACAGCAGGTTAAGCCAGGCTGGAGGAGTAAACTGAGCCTCGGTGTGAGCAGCAGTGTGTTTGACAGGAAGCTGAGATAAACAGTCTGGAGCCCATTTAGTGCTTCATATGAAAGTGTGAGGATTTGAAAGCAAATCTAAAATCAAGCAGGAGTCAGTGTGAGAATGATTTGTGCTTTTCCTCAGTCAGATGCTGGGAGTTTCAGTTCATCCATGTTCAGCGTGCTGTGCTTTGTGTAACAGGAGAATATGACAGTATAAATCAAGTCTTCATGTCACTGAAAGCCTCCACAGTCTGCTATGGAGGTGCATCAGTTTGGATTTACAAGAAGAACATTTCTTAAACCTGCCACAAGATGGCGCTCCAACAGAAGGGATGTCCACAGTGTAACACAGACACACACATACTGTGTGAATGTGTGAGTGAATGGGCTTTCAACACAAGGCTTCTGCTGCTACCTTTAATTACATAATTAGCTAACAAGAACAAACTGTTAATTACCACCAAAGAACGGCTCCAGATTTTAGCTGCTGACCATTTTGTGAAACGTTGATTACATCAGCTTATTGTTGATTTTTCAACCTTAATATCAGCTGCTTTAAAGGAGCCTCGTTCTCTCGCAGTAACAGTTTTCTTCACTAGATGCAGTGCAGGCACAGTCTGTGTTTCTAAACTACACACTAATGTTCATTGTTGTGCAGCTAAATCCTCCCTCTGGATGGGAAGAATCCCTGTCAGGCTTCAAACACCTGGCTTGGTGTTCTGGAGCTAATGTGTCACCTGTGAGGACTCTGAGATGAACACACAGCAGACACTTCAGTTCTCCGTCTGTGTGTCCTCAGTTTCCCAGCATGCCTTGGCTGTGGTGGTGGAGGTGAATGAGGGGGAACATGCTGCTCTGTCAGCACTCAGGTTTCATACCTGGTGATCTCAGAGGACAAAGCGGCGTTACAGCAGCGCACGTTGATGAGACCTGATGCTCTGAACAGTTCAGACTTCAGCCTCACTCTGAGAAAACAAACGACTGACTGTCAGCAGCAACTACACCTGCTCCATCAGTGACGGAGAGAAGAACTGAGACTGAGAGACATACAGCTGCAGGTCAAAGGTCAGAAACGCCCGCTCTTTGTACGGGTCAGGAGTTAGTACTGCAGAGGTCAGAGGTCAGCTTGCTGACAAACCATTTGAAACAGTTTGGAGCTAAAAGCACAACAGCAGAGGAAAGAAGAGACACTGCAGAGATGATGCAAAATATTGTGTTTTGTTCTCAGCTGTCAAAAAGTGTAACACACGTGTTCCAGCACAGCCTTTGTGTACTTTCACTTCTCCATACTGTCCATTGGAAATCCTGTTTGTTACTTTTTGATTTCAGTCCATGTGTCCAAAGCAAACTTCTGTCCCACACTTTCTCTGCTGACTCTTCACCGATGCTCAGATGATCTCAGATGATTTCACCAGAACTCATCAAAATTCGGGCTCCACAGAAACCCAGACGTCACTAAACAAGCGTAACAAGCAAAGTGAAAACTGGTCGTTCAGCTTTATTGACCAAAGATAAGCTCACATGTCACCTCATGACACAGACACTTATTTCCACAGCATGCACGAGGACTGACAATAAGTGTCTATAAAGCCACTTCTATCTGCCACACCTGTGCTTCTGTCATGGTTGCTCTCCTCTCACTCTGTCATTTATCCACAGTCTGCCTCCCTCTGCTCCGTCAGCTGACGTCCTCTCTACACCACCTGCTGTGTTTTATCCTGCAAAAACACATTTAAGAAGCGTTGCACCGAGTAACGGGAGGAACTGCTATAAAATCCATTTAAAGGAGGTGGTGCTGAGTGCTGTGACTGGGGTCCCACCACTGACATCACGGGTGGAGGACATGTTGGAAAACTGCTACAAAGTGCTGTGCAGCCAGCAGAGCTTACAGTCTGTCCTGTGTGTCATACAGGCTCTCACACTTAGTGTTTCTGTGACACATTGAAGAGAAGTTTGTGTTGTTCACAGTTGTGCTTGTACTGAGTGACAGCTGACATGACCTAACAGGAATAATGTGTCTGTGCTGAATGAGAAGTAACACACAATGAAGTCTTGATGCATCTCAATCATCCAGGAAAGTGAGTCTGTTGCTTCTGTTCATCTGGACGCAGCGTTTTGTGGGAGAAACGTGTCGTCATCATCAGGTGACGTCTTCAGTCTCAGCTGCAGGTTTCAGTCTTACAAACAGGACATTTGCATAAAGACTGAAAGCAGCTGCAGGAACGATGGGCTGGGAGCTCCGTTCCTTCATCTTAATTATGCAGATTCTCAGGACCATTGATCAACAACCACTGATCCATGTCCATGAGTCCCATTCACAGAGATGTGGGAATGGCTGCAGTCACAGCATGTAAGATGGAAATAAATGAGAAGTATTTAGCTGAAGTGGATTTGATTTATGTTACTTCTTTTTTAACTTGTAGTTCTACATTGGAAGATTATTGTGATATTGGAATATAAAAATACATTTATATTCTATTATTTTCTCAAAATAAGCGTCACACTCGTGGAAGCCGGTGTAGCCGCCGAAACGCCTGCATTTATGGAGACTTTCAGCCCCAGGTAGGCCAGTTATGGATCTTCGGATCCACATTATGTCAGCAGCTGTTCTCCACCGTGAACTGTGTTCAAACAAACACGCTCACGCCTCACAGACGACAGCTTACAGTCCTGTAGAGATAAAGTGACTTCGTACAGCCCCGACCTGCAGACGCTGTGCGCAGAGGTTCAGGAGCAGAAGTCCCGTTGTAAACATATCACGGCAGACCCGACGATGTTTGCATGAAGGCGCTTTTTTTAAAAGTCAGGTCAAGGCTCCAAAAGCCCAAAGGAGATATAACAGTTTGTGTTTGCTACATGGATCATTGTAGTTCAGCTTTCCTTTGTTATATTTCTTTAAGAGCTCAAAATGTGTTCATTACATAAATAAAATGTAATGTAATGTAAGCTCAATGTCCTTACAGCATAGTGTCTCTTTGATAGAGAAATGCCCAGAGTTACACCATCTATCGTTCACAAACACAGCCAGACCCCCTCCTCCCTTCTTACCACTCTCCGCTGTTCTGTCATAAGAGGCTCAGCAGCTAAAGCAGCACACCTGGGTCTCCCAGCCTATTAAAAGCAGCCCTTTGCTTCACCTGCTTCACTAAACATTATTATTTTAAGCAGAGTGGTGTGATTTATGTAGGCATTGCTGTGTGACAGGATGACTTTTCTTGCACACCCACCAAATGAGGGCGCACATGCTTCCACGCCCACTGGTGACTGCACACATCCTTTCAAGGAAGCATTTCATTCATCCCTAACAAATGGAACAAAACACTGTGCAGCGTGTTCAGGTTTGAACGTGGCCCTGGCCTCTCTCTGCATCCACCTGGCACATGCAACACACATCCACTCCCTGCTGAACTGCTTGTATTTGATGTGTTGAAGTTTTGGTAAAGTTTGAATAAATTCCACTTTATTTATAGGAACATTTCATCTGTGGACTCCTGCTTCCCCTCTCCTTGAGCCAGTTTGTGACGGGAACATGACATAAGAAAAGTAATTTATCCCTTTTTGATTCTGTGTATCTGGCGCTCATCCAGTGAGTTCACACTTGGCAGAAACAGACTGAATTTGTCTGGAGAACTTTGGCTTCAGCCAAGTTAGATAAACACACTGTGTCTCTGTCAAAACAGCAGTGTAGTTGTGGCACCCCTGTGAGGGAATGACCACATGAATATTATTTTGTGTAAAACACTCATGTAACGGGACATTTTTCATTGCTATATGTATTTATTTTCAGTTTCTTTAAGAGGATAGAAAATCCATGTAACAGGGATTCATTTTATGTTAGAAAGCAGTGAGGGCGGAACTTTGGTGCTTGCTCCGGGGTTTCGGGGAGCAGTAAGTGGAGCCCACCTTCCGCTGCTTCCTCAGACACGTTCTGGAGGAAAGCAGAGACGCATCGTGTCTTCCTTACTCTGCTCTTCACCTGCTTTTACAGGTCGGTACACGGTGCTCGCACCGAAAATGTTGTTTATTGTCACCATGGTTACCCAGGTTAATGTGAATGGGAGAGTTAAGGCGGTCCGCCAAAGTTATTTATATGTAAACACGGGAGAAAACCAGAGGAGTGTCCCGCGCGACCGCACCGCGAGCCCGCTCGTTAGGTGGAGCGCTCGTGAAGCAGAGTCAGTGCGCTCCTATGCTCTGTGCAAACGTGTTGTAATGCTCCAATCAAATCAGTTCTGTGAGATGTGAATGTTAATAGTTCTGTTAAAGTGACTGAGTAGATTAGCTAGTGTAACACAAGCACTCTGAGCAACTCTGTGTAGCTAACAGAGGCATTCATGGGTTGATTCAACAAGCTGTGTTTCATGATGCACTAAATAGTGATTTTGCCAGTAAATTACTGGAGGGAACAAATGTAATGTATTTACCAATGCTGTTATTGAATAGAACTGTTTAGCCAGTAAGACACTGCAGAAGACAATGTGATGTGTTTATTGATATGATAAAAGGATGTAGCTGTTATGGAAAGAAGTGTGAACTTGAGAAACTGAACCAGTTAAAAAGAGTATATTTCACTGATGTTGTGAAATAAGTAAATGTAATTGATGTGAACGAGGAACCAGCTGAACAGTATATTGAAAGCTCATGTTTAGTGTTTTATAGCATTTATTTGTGAAATAAATCAGACTCAGACACGTTCTGGAGGAAAGCAGAGACGCATCGTGTCTTCCTTACTCTGCTCTTCACCTGCTTTTACAGGTAACATATTTGTCATCGAGGTCTTCATCCTTGGGACCCGTAACATAGTAACTTCTTCATTGTTATACTTCTATAGTTTTCCCATTTTGTGAGCTGTGGATGTGGAAAGTGTCTCAGTGACACATCCACATGAAAACGGCGTTACCTTCGTTCATTTGCACGTCAAATGAACGAGCTGTTTGGACTTTAACGTCACAGCTGATGCTTCGATACTCGAACTCAAGAGTTCAGCTTCCACTCAGAGGTACAAGTACACACAGCAAAGATAAACGTGTACACAAGGTTGAACCCACAAGTGCACAGCTCCAACCAGAGATGGGCAGTAATCCGATTACTTTTTTCAAGAAACGAGTAAAGTGAGGGATTACTATTGCAAAAAAGGTAATTAGATTACTGTTACTTTCCCGTAAGCACGCTGCGTTACTGCGTTACTAAAACCGCAGCTGTGTGCAGATGAACAATGGATAATCTATCGAGTGTGGAGAGAGTGTGAGCGTGCAGCGTTTAAAGCGTGGACGCACTGACCTTACTTTGAGTTTGACTCTGTAAAAAGTGACAAAAACATTAGCATCCGCTGTTCACTGCGTGGGAAGACAACATGCTCACTCACTATGTGTTAATGGGCATGCTTATTTATAACTTTGATAAAATGTCATAAAAATAATTCCATGCCAGCTCACCATTGGTGATCAGGTAGTTTCTGTTCCAGTTCCAGTCCCATAAATCATGAAGCTTGCTGCCAGAAAAGCTTCAAATCTCCTTTGAAAGCTGTTTGTGGTCTTGATTGTGGGAGCTTCAGTTGTCTGACTCCAGCTGCCACACAGTGCTCACTGATATCATTTGCAAAAACCCCAGTGTGACAATATTTATCAGTGAAGCAGAAATCAGGAAGTGACGACTTTTCTTTGAACATTTGCTCAGGCTAAGCTGTGCTTTCTACCACAGTTGGGAATTTCCTGGTTTACAACAAATTATTGTGTCAACACCGCATAAGATTTCAAACTACAGGAAAATCACTGGAGTTATAAGAGGCAGACAACGACACACACACCACATGCATGCTGTTGCTATTTATTGTGGATTAACCTGTCAAGGGCAAGAACAAAATAATTCTGCCTCAAATACAGGAAATCATAGCTTTCCTGTATTTCCTCCATTGTTGGCATGCTGGTTAGTGCTGTTGCTCCACAGTAAGAAGGTCCTGGGCTAAATTATCCATGAATGTAAACGGCTGTGTGTTTCTATCTGATAGACTGGTGAGCTGTCCAGGGTGTACCCTGCCTGGTAACCTATCACTTCAGGGTTATTTCCCAGCCCTGCTGCAACCAGGATAGAGATAGGAGGATGGTAGTTGTTGTAGACCCATTCAATTTCAATTGAAGGATTAAAATGTTCCAGGAGCTCAACTTACTCCATCTGAACATGTTTCAATCGTGTTTTATGAACACAACATGCAGGTTTACTGAATATGAAAAGGTTGTGTTGATTTAACTCAGTTGTTTAAGTTTCTGCCAAAGCAAAACCTTTGTGTGCAACCAGTGTCCACTATTGGATCAAGTAAATCCAACATGTTTTTGTCAGTGCAAAAGGAGTTACGGTGCCTGTATTCCTGCACAATATTGTCCCGGGAGGGAGGAAAACTTTCTGGTGAAGTTTTGGTTATTTTTGGGTTTTGCTTGACACTAGGTTGATTTTATCAGTGAGGTTTGGATTGTTTTCTTTCTCTAAGAGAGAGAAAGATGGTTTTATGCTTGGACATGTTTGCAATGGCCCCCAGTATTTGTTACTTTATTAGTATTTTATTGGTTGCGTTTGTTTGTGCTTTTGTTACAGTGCACTGAGATAAGAACATCTGAGAGGTGTGATCCACCGGTGGTGATATTTTGGTATTTTGTGAGTTCCCGATTTAACAAATCAGCTCTTTAATCCAGACCTGAGAGGTTGAACTTTAAAGCACTATAAAATATTCTTACTGGAAACAGTGGCAAAGTGTTTTTCTCCATGATTATAATGGGCTTGGGAGAAATTCACTTATATGTGACATTGATCACATGAGAAGTCCTGAGCCTAAAAGGATTGCAGCGAGTCAATCCAGTCCAAAAACAAGGAGCTGTTTTCCTTTAAAATGATGACGTCATCTTGCTGGTGATGGAGGCTCGAATAGGTTGCGCTTGATACTCCATTATCAGCAATATCTGGTATGAATGTGTGTGGATGTATGCATGTGACTGGACTGTGACGGACTGACGACTAAAAGTTTAACTGACTTGATACTGAGACAAAAACGGTGCCGACTTTAGGATTAGTGAATGTCCACAACAATTCACCCAGCCTGTAGAAGAAGGGTGGAGGTTTTGTCTTGCTTTGTTGTTGCAGGAGCAGAAGGATGACAGAGACTAAAGGGGGAGGCTGTAGCTTCACATGAGTGTGAGCTGCAGACTGAACCCTTTGGTTGCTAATGTTGAGTCACTGATGTTTGCATTAAGAAAATTGTGTTTTATTAGCCATGTTTTAATTAAGGTATCACATTATATTGTTGGGAATGTTAAATGCTAAAGTGAAGAAAAGCTTTGATTTCACTCATGACTGAACATGTTATTATTAACCATAGCAGGCCACTGTAAAGAGTCAATTAACTGTTATAGAGGAAAAAAGGCCAAAAACTCTGTTAATACCTATGAATAACAGGCAATGATAGACTTGTCACATTCAAAATAGAGATATGTAATAACAAACACGGGTCCGTGTCATTTAGGTTCTCCATTGAAATAGTCAATCATTTAGAAAAGTAGAATATATATATATATATATATATATATATATATATATATATATGTCTCTTATTCCAAAGCCAAACAAAGACTTACTTCTTATTGATAATTGGAGACCCATCTGTCTGCTCAATGATGACTATGAGATTATGGCTTTAGTACTTGCTAACAGAATGAAAGAGTTCTTGGACACAATTATGGATGAGACACAATCAGGCTTTATGAGAAACAGACACCTTTCTAAGAACATGAGACTGGTTTTAGATCTACTTGATTACTCTGATTTGGTATCTGACTATAGCTTCATTCTCTTCCTGGATTTTTAAAAGGCTTTTGATACAATTGAACATCAATTTATTTTCCACTCTTTGGAAAAATTTGGCATTTTTCTGTAAAGCTATCAAAACCTTGTACACGAATGGCAATAGCTCAATTAAAATGATTAAGACTCCACCCCGAGATTTGACCTGTTATACAAGGAATCAGCACAGCTGATAAGGAGCTCATCATCAGCCAGCTAGCTGATGACACCACACTCTTCTTGAAGAATGCAAATCAAATCCGTCCAGCCCTTAGTGTTATTAGTGATTTCTCTGAGGCATCTGCTTTATGTCTAAATCTAAAAAAATGTGAATTACTAGCAATTAAAGGCTGCACTGCAAATGCTCTCTGTAACATTTCTGTTAAACAAGAAGTCACATATCCAGGACTGTTAATATCCAAAGACCAAAAGTCAAGATGCTCGTCAAACTTGTCAGTGTTGGGGAATTCTCAATGGTGCTTGGTGCCATACCCTCAGGGACTTTAATGTTATATAAAAACACTGACAGCTCAATATCTGCCTCAGTCACTCTCCCTGATCCAGCTGAGTCAGCAGTGGGAAAAATCTGCTTTTCACAGGAACTTGGTAACAGCAATAAGAGAATACGTAGTTTATTCCAAGAAGATATCATGTCTCTCCCATATATAGAATATCTTACTGGAACCGACATGTTCCAGATATCACCTGGAAGACAGTCTGGATGATCCCATAAATATCTAATTGTGAACAAGGTGAAGGAAATCTCATATAAAATTCTTCATAAATGTGACCCAGCCAGTCACTATATGGTAACATTTAAAAGAGACATAAATACTAATTGAACTTTCTGTGGGGATCATCCAGAAACTGTGGCACATCTCTTTTGGTTCCTCTACACAGAGATTCTGGAAGAATTTAGCAGTTTTGTTATTGTCCATATTTTAAGGGAGTTTTCTTTACGATGGAAAATGTTTTATTCTTTTTCTTTAAGTTCCCCAGGAAGAATGATAAATGTTTTTTTTTATAAAATATTTGTTAATACTTTTAGCTATTTTATATCCATAAATGTAAGTTTATTAATAAAACACCATATTTCTGCCTTTTTATAAGGATATGAATTGTACATACAATCAATTTCAGACTCAACCAACAAAAAGCCTCTCAGAACAATATTTATATTGTAACAGTTGCTATTGTAATGCAGTGTATCACCACATGGCGGCGCCTCCTGTCTCACGACTGGTGTCACCCCCTTTTTGTTCTTCTTCGCACTCCTCCTGTAATGGATGCTCCCGTGTGTACGCGGACTAGTGTGCTCTTTAGTAATGTGTGGTAGAGGTAGCACTTTTATTTTTGATATTGTAAATAAATGAGTACTTTTTGGAAAGTCAGAAGCTGTTGCTCATTCGCTATCCACCTGCACACTGCGGCTGGCTTCATCTCCACTGCACGTTACAACTGGCGCCCGAACTTTTTCCCCTTGGACTTCAGACGATTTTTGCATCCCGCCGAGGATTCTTCTCTTCTAGCACGTGAACTGTCTCGGAAATCCCCCCAGTTTTGCGGACGCTCGGACGTTTTCTCCAGCCATGGCCGCAGCCTCAGCTCAGGTTGGACCCGACTAATTTCTGGATACCGTGATGTGCCGCTGCTCCGCTTGGGAGAAAGAAAAAGAGAGAAGCTGACTCCGCGACGCGAATGGACTCCGTGGATTTGTTATTTGTTGTTGGTTTCGTCTTCTAAGGATTAATTCTTCTGTGGAGAGCCTGGACATGAACATTTCTGCTGGCTTTTCATTCCCCTTTCCCTCTGCTGAGACTGACTGTAGCACATGTAAGTGATAGCTTGGCCGACTACAACCGTTGGTGCTGGTCTTCGGCTCAGTATAACGAAACAACTTAAAACTAATCTTGCATTGAGCTCTAGTGTTGCAGACATGCTATTGTAATAACATGGTTCTGATCACTCCAGTCTAATTTCAGTTGTTGGGCGAAATTTTATATGTGGTTTTTCTAAATTTAATCTTGAACGCATTTTTGCAGTTTTGTCTTTCTAGTCTGACCTAACTGACTCTTTTACTGCTATATCAATAACTGCGCTGTGCCCTGGAGCGGCTTAATTTTTTTGAAATCGCAATGGCACACTGCCCAGACGACTCTGACTCAGACATGGAACTTACCTCGTTACCTATGTGCCAGATAGTTGAAAATGTGACTCCTAGCCTTAGCCAACAAGTGGTGGAGTTAAGAACTGAGGTGAATAAGCTTAGTGATTGTTTACGTGACTCACTGAACATACAGCAGAGTTTACTAAGGCAGTGGGACCAACTCACAACGGGGAACTCTCCCCCTCCTGCAGTCCCACAGTCTCCTGTTTTCCCAATGGCCACATCGACACCTCATGTTCATGTGATGGACAAAACTGAACCCACCAACAGTACCAATCCGTTCCTGCCCAGCAACCCATTTCAACCTACAAATCCTTTCCTCCCATCTCACTCAGTTGAAGTCAGCAGCACTTCCAGAGTGATTGCGGCAGCTTTACATCACGCAAAGCTGGAGCCTCCTGTGTATGCTGGGGACGGAAAAGTGCAACCTGAGGACTGGTTAAATACAGTTGGCATATACAAAGCCTCATTGAACCTAACTGATGGGCAATTGCTAAATGAACTGCCACACTTTCTTGGAAAAGAGCCCTGGAAATTAGGGGTGCAACGATATTCGTATCGATATTGAACCGTTCGATACAGTGCTTTCGGTTCGGTACGCATATGTATCGAACAATACAATTTTTTTCAATTTTTTATTTTATTTTATTTTTTTTTTGTGTCCCGTTTGGATCTATAGCCATCAGAATTGTTGTCTTGAGGCCAAGAAAGATGCCAAGAGGATTTATTTTAAGTGGATCATCATATTGGTCCATTTGATTGACCTTTATTATAATTATGAATTTATTTTATTTTCAGTTGCAAACGGGACAGACATGACTGTGGGATAGGACAGGGGGAAAGAATGAAAGAAAGAGGGGGAGAGAAAGAAAGAAAACCAAAGGGGAGAAAAAAAAAAGAACAATACAAAATTTGTAATTTATTTTATCAACTTTCCTTCTGACGATGCTGTCTGTGTTGAGCGCTCAGTGAATCTGCATTTGACTACTCTGCTTAGGCTCGAGAGTGCAGCCTAGGCGGAGTAGTCGAACGCAGATTCACTGAGCACTCAACACAGACAGCATGGTCAGAAGGAAGAGCGCAGGGCAAGCTAGCAAGACAGAAGTGGACCTCCCCACCCTCATTCAGATCTGGCGTTTGGAATTATTTTGGTTTTCATGTGACGTATGACCCTGAAGGTAAGCGAGTCATGGACTAAAGTAAAACAGTATGTTGGATGTGCCATGCAATGCTCAATTACATGGGTGGGAGCTAGTGTGTTAGCGCAGTTAGCTCGTTAACGTGTTGGCCGTCTAGCCCCTCTGTATAGGGTAGCTCGTTAACGGAGATTTGCCGTGTTGTGGCGTTAAGGTTATTTCAACGAGATTAACCTGAAAGCACTAGTGGGAACAAAACGAATATGACTGCACATTTACACCGACATCATCCTAGTGCAAAGACAAAAACAACAAGCATGCATGCTACAAACTTTAGCCGAGTCATTTAGACAGCTGTTAGCACAGGATTCTCCTTATGGAGACCTGATATGTTTAATATGCTGCTGAGAATATAGCCCAGAAGAAGCGGATAGTATAGCTTTTATTTTGGAAAGAGACATTTCTCTGTAATAAACTCTCTTTTCCAAAGATGAGTGATTCCTCAATCAGATACAGGGCTCGCAATATCGCTAGCCCGACGTCCCGGGGCTATCTCTGCCCTGCCTGTCGGGCTATTGTAGGAAGGAAAAATATATGTCAATGCGTTTGCATTCTTTCAGAAATGTAGCTGGGTAATTATGTCATTGGGTGAGCCACTGTCAATATGTGACATATTGAAATCGTGTTTGAATTTGCGCTTGTTTTTTTGCTTTCACTTTGCAATCGCGCGAACTGTGTATAGAGAGCGACAGCACTGATCTGTGAGTGATGATAATTTGTGCACAAATTCCTCTGACATCGTCTTATTAATTGTTAGCTTACTATGCAAACATGACAAGTGAAATCTCCCGCAGCTTAAACATGTGAGAGGTTGATCGCGCAGAGAATCGCTGAGCTTATGTGAGTGCGGCAGGATATATATTTCACTACGATGACCTGGATGACTGAGAACCTTCACAGACAGATATATATTTTAGTTCTGCTGAGCCAAATAAGACAGGTCAGGGTGAAGAAGTGACAGCCAAAGAAAAGCTTACCACAAAACGGAGAAGTTATGACAAATCAGACTATAAGGCAAAAAGAAAGTGCAGCTTTATGGTTTCATGGACAAAAGAATTTCTGTGGCTGCAATATGACGAGCTAAAAAACACGCACAAGGGTTAGGGTTAAATTTAAAAACTGTACTTTTGTGTTAAAATATATATTTATAATTTTAATAAATGACAAATTAAAAAGGCATGAACATTTTTTTTGTATCGAAAAAATATCGAACCGTGACACCAAAGTATCGAACCGAACCGAACCGTGAATTTTGTGTATCGTTGCACCCCTACTGGAAATGGTTCAAGGCACTGAGCTCCCACATCACATCATGGGCTCAATTCTGTCAACTGTTTAAGACAGTTTTTCTGCCCTCCGACAACCAAGAACGCATCCTGAGAGGAATTTTGGATCGTGTTCAGGCTCAGGACGAGCCGCTCCCAACCTTTGTTGCCCACATGTTGAGTGAGTTTGACAAACTGAAGAGCCCCCCACCTGAAAAAGACAGAATTGACCTAATTAGTAAACATGCTCTCGAAAAATACAGAGTTGCCCTGTATGGCGCTAATGTCACTTCTGTAATGGACCTGCTGCTACGCGCTCATGAGCTTCACTCAGTGCTTGGACCACAAAGACCACAGCCTGCTTTATGTAGCAAAGACAACTATAAGCCTGAACCTTACTGCTTCAAATGCTCTCAGCCAGGGTTCACTACACGCACCTGCCCAAACTGTAACACCCAACCTCATTTGCCACAACGAGCCTCGAACACCGCTAGGCATGGCCCAGTCCAGCCATTGCCAGCACCTGGCCCCTCTGACCCTGGCCATGAAAAGGTGGAATTAAGCAGCACCACATCCCAGCCACAATACAGGCAGTCGGGAAACTACGGCGGGGGGGGAGGACATTTCACAGAGGCCAACCTTCCCCCAGTTACTAACGGAGCCTCACACGCCCGATTCACTACAGGGTGGACACAGTCTTGGACACTTGGAAGACAATTTTTCACAAGTCCACTGGAATACCCCACTAAGAACGAAAGTGAACTTCAATGCTTCATCTGTGGATGCTACCCTCGACACAGGTGCTTCCCTCTCGGCTGTACGATGTGATATTATTCTGTTATTATATGTTACCTTATATATGTAATCAAAGTAGTTGAATTAGAATACTGCTGTAGATCATATTATACCCTTTAATATAGAGTGTGTGAGCTGTATGTAGTTTAGTTCTCATTATACTTTTGAGTTAACAGAACATATTCACATATTAGTTGAGACATGCTGTCGAACCTCTGCAGGCATCTCTCCCGTCCGGACGTTCTAATGCTCTTATTGTTGAATTGTATGGAAATAAATGATTGTTGATTGAGCATTGATACACCGAGTATTGTCCTTCCTTCAGCCCAAAGATTCAAAGAACTGCGTGTTTTCAACAACGAACAGATCTCATTCAAGTAAATGACTCTTACCCGAGAAACACAAGTGAGTGGAATGGTCCTGCACTTAACCTCGCCAATAATGCTCCCTGTATCCCTGTTGGTGTTATTTGGCTCAATATTGGATTCATGAACAAGAACTTTTACCAGCGTTTTGCCATAATACCAGATTTGTCCTCTCCTTTCATTCTGGGAATGGATTTTATGGCAAGAGCTTCTGTTTCTATTCACATTCCCACTAGAACAGTCTACATTGAGGACATCCCCTGCCCACTCGCAGACAATGAAGAGGACCTTCAAAATGATTACTCACATTCACCTGGAACACTGATGTCTTTGGACTTGGTTCGCTCAGACTTAACAGCCAAACTGTCTGAAGCAAGTCTCTCAGAGAACAACAAGGATGCTTTACTAAATCTGCTCAGCAAGTTTAGCTCCTTGTTTGATGGTCAACTTGGTCGAACGGCTCTCACTGAGCACACCATAGACTGGCAATGCAACACCTGTCAATCTCCCACCCTATCGCACGTCACCTGCTAAGAAACGTGTGATTGAAGAACAAGTGCAACAAATGTTGAAGGACAACATCATTGAACTTTCCACAAGCCCTTGGGCAGCTCCTGTAGTCATTGTAAATAGAGCGGCCACGGAACCAAGGTTTTGTGTGGACTTTCGAGGGCTCAATCAAGTTACCCGAAAAGACTCTTATCCCCTGCCTCGTGTAGATGAGTCTTTGGACTTTCTGGCAAGAGGAAAGTTTGTCTCGACATTGGACTTAGCGCGAGGCTATTGGCAGGTTGCTGTAGCAGAGGACTCGAAGCCTAAAACTGCCTTCATCTCTCACTGCGGTCTCTTCCAGTTTCGGGTGCTGCCCTTTGGGCTCTGCAACGCACCTGCAACTTTTCAGAGACTCATGAACTCTGTGCTTGCTGGCCTCATTTGCAAAACGTGCGCAGTCTACCTGGATGACATTGTTATCGCCTCACCTACCTTTGAACAGCACTTAGTGGATCTTGAGGAGGTGCTGGGCAGACTCCAGGCTGCTGGCTTGTCATTGAAGCTCAAAAAGTGCCAATTCTGCCTCGATGAATTCACCTTTCTTGGGTACCGCATCACATCATTAGGTGTTAAGCCCGATCCGGACAAAGTAAAGGCGGTTAAGGAGTTTGATACCCCAACCTCAGTGAAACACGTCCGTCAGTTCCTTGGCTTGACTGGCTATTATCGACGCTTCATTCAGAATTATGCCCGCCATGCTGAACCTCTTCACACCATCACCAGAAAGGACAATGCTTTCCACTGGGACGACAGCTGTCGAAGGGCCATGGACACTTTGAAGGATCATGTCACATCAGCCCCGATCCTGTCATTTCCAGACTTCAACCATCCCTTTTCCATTCACGCCGATGCATGTGACATTGGTCTTGGGGCAGTGTTGATGCAAAAGGATGACAAGGGTCGTGAGTATGTTGTGGCTTTTGCTAGTCGCTCCCTTCACAAAGCTGAACTCCCCTACTGCACTTCAGAGGAGGAGTGCCTCGCTGTGATATGGGCTCTGGAACACTTCCGCCCATATGTTGAAGGTGTTCATGTTACTATCTTCACTGACCACAACAGTCTCAGGTGGCTCATGTCTCGTCAAAACCCAACGGGCCGACTCGCCCGCTGGTCACTTCGTTTGCAGGACTTTGATTTCACAATAGTGCACAAACCTGGTGCACAGAACAAAGTTCCTGACGCATTGTCACGCAACCCTTTGCCTCTGACCTGTGACAGGCCGACTGATCTTTTACCAGATCATGCTGTTATGGGCAGCCTGGACATTCGTACTCTGCCCCCCGTCATTCTGGCTGACCGTTCACAATTGAGGCAGCTGCAGTTAGACGATCATGTCACAGGTCCACTCCTCAGAGACATTGAAGCAGACTCTCTGAACAGCTCGGACAATGCCACCTTGTTACAGTATGTTGTGTATGACTCTCTTTTGTATCACAGAGAACCCAAGTCCACATGTGCTTTGCACCCTTTGAAAGAGCTGAAACGGTTTGCCCCTACTTCCATGAGAGGCACCTTGCTGGACTATTACCATGACCACCCCACAGCAGGTCACTTGGGTGTTTCTAAGACATTGGCTAGACTGCGTTTTAGGTTTTTCTGGCCCAAAATGGCAGCTGATGTGAAACGCTATGTGATTTCATGCTCAGTGTGCCAACTCACCAAGCCAAGTCAGAAAAAAGCAGCTGGTCTTATGGTTCCCATTGTCCCCCAGAAACCCTGGGAGTATGTGGGTGTGGATTTTGTTGGACCACTTCCCCGCACCCCCACTGGTAATGCTTATTTGATCGTGTTTGTTGACTATTTGACTAAATGGGTTGAAGCCAGTGCTGTCAAAGAAGCTACATCTCAGGTAGCAGCTGGTAAATTCGTCACTGACATTTTTGCTAGGCATGGTACACCCACTTACCTCATTTCTGACAGAGGGTCTCCTTTTGTGAGTGAGCTTTTTGAACATGTTGTTTCTGCCTTAGGCTCGGTGCACAGACTCACTACGGTATATCACCCTCAGACAAATGCTACTGAACGCGTCAACCGGACTCTGAAAACTGCAATCCGCGCTTATGTAGGTGATAAGCACACATCATGGGACAAGTTTCTCCCTCAGATTTGCTTTGCTCTGCGCACCGCCCCCCATGACAGTACAGGTATGACTCCTGCCATGATGCTTTATGGTCGTGAGTTAGACACCCCGCTTGACCTTATCACTCAGCCTTCTACAGCAGGTGTTGATGAACCGGGTGTGCCTTACCCTGAGACTCTGAGAGCCTCCCTGCAGGAAGCTCACAACCACGCCAAAGCAGCTTTGGACTATAGCCATGACAGACAAAAACATTACTATGACTTGAGTAGGGATGGGTATCGAAAACCGGTTCTTGTTGAGAACCGGTTCCCACTGTTTCAATTCCTTGGAATAGTTTGCCATTTTTGCAAACGATTCCCTTATCGATTCCAGTCGCCCCGAATGACGTCACCACGTTGCGGAGTGTCATTTACCTGGCAGGAAACACGGCGCCTAAGCGGCTCAAACGCTCAAAAGTTTGATTATACTTTATGAGAACCGATGACAACAGGGCAACTTGCAAAGTAGATATTGCATTTAAGGGAGGAAACACTACGAATATGCAAAAGCATTTGCTCACAAAACACGCGATGACACGTGTTTTTAATTCCGCTCCGGACTCGTGACTCTCAACCCAGCAGCAGCGGTAACGTTTGCACGTCCTCTCCCGTTAATGCGGCAGGTAAATAATCAACTAACAGTGCATATTATGTTAGCGCGATCTGCCTTATTACAAGACCTGCCATTACTGTACATGTAGGTGACCATGATGAGAGAGACAGACAGAGTCTGGCTAGCGCTCGCTGGCAGTTCTCGCTGCAGTCTACCGGTAGCGTCTCCTTTCAGGCCAGGATAGACGAATGTCACCGAGCAGTGTCTAAGTTTGTGGTCAAAGGCTTGCACCCGTTTGCCACAGCAGATGCCCCCGATTTTTGGTAAGTGAATGTGTTTAATTGTAGGCAGGGACATTACTGGATATTCTTGTGTAATTGCCACAGAACAATTTATGTTATACTTTGTTATTGCTACAGAAGAATATTTATTTTATTATTTTACATTTACAATTTTTTTTCCTGGGGACCCTGTGACACCCCATTGAAGAGCCGTAGGCTGGATCTCTTAAGATCTCACTGTTGGGTTTGTAAGGCCATGTCACTCCTAAATTTCTATCTTGTTCAAAGAGAAGATATAAAACAAAGTTCTAAGCTAATCGACCTTAGTGTTCTCCTTTTTAAAAAATAAAAAAAGAATCGATAAGAGAATCGATAAAGAATCGAATCGTTAAACAGAATCGAAAATGGAATCGGAATCGTTAAAATCTTATCAATACCCATCCCTAGACTTCAGACATCGACATGCCACGTTTCGTGTTGGTGACCTTGTGAGAGTTAAGACGCACCCCAGGTCAGACGCTCAGTCTAACTTTACTGCTAAACTTGCACCACTGTTTCAGGGACCATTGTGTGTATCTCAGAGACTCAGTGATGTTAATTACAGGCTCACTTGGGTGGACTCCGGTGTGGATGCAGGTGTTTATCATGTTGTGAACATGCAACCGTTCCATACCTGGGACTCTCTCACTTCCAAAGAACATTCTGTTTCATTGCCTGCTGAGAGAGAGACCGCAGAGGGTCTGAACTCTGACTCTCAGGCCCACCCTGGCCCCCCTGCAGACACTGACATTGACTCTGAGCCATTCCCCTTTGATTTACCGGACATTGACTCTTCTTCTGGTGTGGGCGCTGTTCCAGAGAGTGTTTCACCCAGATCTGTCCAGCACCCAGCTGCTGGTGGACATTACAATCTCAGGCCCAGACGTTGCCCCAGAGTTACGTCTGGCTGGAGCAACAAAAGATGGACTAATGATTTTCACACAACCAGGCTTGATCTGAAGTGAAATGTTTTTGTTAAACCTGTTTGATGCTGTCTTGTTGCATTGCTACTTTGAGTCATGATATGTAGATGTTTCTGTTTGCTCTACTTAATCCAGTTTTATGGCTCTTTCGTGCGTTAAGGTTCATTCTTGGCATTTACTTAGAAAAAAAAAAAGAACAAAAGAAAAAAGTGAAAAAAACTAAGAAAACTGATTTTCCACTGTACATATTCGTCTTATTTTTACCAATTTCATTTTTAAATGGTCTTTTGCAATGTGTGTGTGCACCAATCTTAACTGTAACCTCTATGTATAGGGTACTGTTAGGTGTGGTGTGTGCTTTTTCAGCTGTGTACGGCTGAGGACAGCCTTTTTCTCACCAGGGGGGGACTATGTAACAGTTGCTATTGTAATGCAGTGTATCACCACATGGCGGCGCCTCCTGTCTCACGACTGGTGTCACCCCCTTTTTGTTGTTCTTCGCACTCCTCCTGTAATGGATGCTCCCGTGTGTACGCGGACTAGTGTGCTCTTTAGTAATGTGTGGTAGAGGTAGCACTTTTATTTTTGATATTGTAAATAAATGAGTACTTTTTGGAAAGTCAGAAGCTGTTGCTCATTCGCTATCCACCTGCACACCTCCGCGGCTGGCTTCATCTCCACTGCACGTTACAATATGTTGATTTTTTTCGCCTACTCATATCATAATTTTTTTACTCCTGGTTCTGTATGTTCATGTTCTGTTCTTTTGTAAACTTCATCTGTTTGTATGTTGTATACTCATTGTGTTTCAATAAAGTTCGATTTAAAAAAAGGTACGTTCTAAACGAAGCTTCAGACGTCACTGATCACGTGACTCTGGCCAAACGAATCAAGCCTCGACACGGTGCTTCTGAAGCAGCGCGTTGATCTTTCTGACACACGCACCGGAGCGTCAGCTTCAAGCGGACCATCACTACGTCTCACATCTAAAGGTGTCAAGGTAACTTTGAACTGAGTTCAGTCAATCTGGAGTTTTTCCAAGTTTTCTGTTGCTCTCTGTGAGAGAAGAGCGTTAAAGGCGGGGCTCTCCAGAGCCAGCGCATATTGGGAAATTCGTAGGCACCGATCGGTTTTCTATCAGCCATTTGCTGGGAGTAAGGGCGCCCTCCGTTTGCGAGGTGCGCCTGCTGCTGGCGGCACAGGGAGGAGAGGGCAGGGCGGCGGGGAGTCTGGCTGGCTGGAGCGGCATCTAATAACCAACTCGCAAAACAAAATAAAAACAACAAACAGATATTATGATACAGACTTATAATCTGCACCGATGTTTTTTCTAAATTCTATAAAGTGAGCGCGAGAGCCCTCGGTGCGCCTGCGCGCTGCTGAAGTCAAAGTAAACTTTATTGTCATCTCCGCTACAGACAGTCCAGCATATAGAGAGACGAGACAACGAGGCTGCAGTTACAGCGGTGCAAGTAAACAAACAATAAATATAAGAAGAGTAAGAAAATAAATCTACACTTTAGGACTCGGGGTAAAGGATCAATAACAATTTAAATTTATAATTTACAGTTTGATGATTTAAAGTCTCACACAACCCGTCAAAAGGGGCGGGGCCGGCTGCTTCCAAGTAGAGCGCATTTCATTTATAATGATGTAAATCCAAGCCCATCATGGATTCACGATCTGAATCCTGGGTTGTGTGAAATCCCAGAAATCAACCTTAGACAAAGTGAATCTGTGAACTAAGGTGTAGGTCTGTTAGGTTAATTGTGCTGATCCTCGGGTTGGGGGATTTGTGTTTGTACTGGAGCGCAAAATTCAAACCAATGGAAGATGGACAACAAAAGTTCAAAGCCATCAGGTGCTCAGGTTAGAAAAAAGAGAAAAGATGCAGGTAAGCAGACGTGTGATTGGATAATGGCAGCTCATCCTGAACCAATCAGACTAAACTCCAAACAATACATTATGTTACAGATTTTAATATTAATTAGTCATTGTTACTTGTTGATTTGTCCTTTTCTCATTGTGTGACGAATTATGACGACTGTTTGGTAGCTGTTATTGTCTCTCTCTCTCTCTCTTCATGTGTGTTTCTCTGGTGAAACAATAGTTTTGTGTTAATGTTAGGGCTGCACGATTTTGCATAAAATGAGAATCACGATTTTTTGGCTTAGAATTGAGATCATGATTCTCTCATAACAATAAATAAACATAAAACAACAAATGTCTCACGTTTTGTTGTTGCAGCAAAATGTTGTCCTGCTTGAAATTCCGTCTCCACCGTTGCTCGACGCTGCGTGTACAGAGCAGGTAGTGCAACAATAGAAAAATAGTTGCGGGACGGCACTGTGTAGCGTTTGTCTAGGGTGTTGATCGTTTTCCTAAATCCCTCGTTTTGCACAGTGTTGATGGAGCCATATCTTTGGTCAGGTGATAAGTGATCGCCTCCGTGATGTCTTTGTGCCTGCGGGAGTTCGACGTGTATAGGGAAGCGCTGTATAAGGTTCCCGTTATTGATGTTTGGGTGGTTGACCGGGACGGATTTTTCCCCTGTCACTTTCTCGTCATCCCTGACGTGCTCTCCGTTGTTTTTTCCCTGCTAATTTTAGCATCACACGGCACAGCTTCTGTATCATGTGGTATAAGGCTCCGCCCTTGTCATTTGTTGAGCAGGAAGAGTGAGCGCTTGTTTTCATGCAGAGTACGTCCCGGATCAAAATGCGGTACATTTGATCCCTGTTGTCTTTGCTTGATGATTGGTTTGAGTCTTGACAATCCACATTGCTGGCGTTGCATCTTTCAATGGCAGCAATGGCAGGTATCAGTGCTCAAACCTTTTGTGTTTGTTTCCAACAAGTTGCCCACCTCGGGAAACAAAAATGTGTTCTTTTACTTGTCAGATGAACATATGAGACACTTTGACTCTTCAGTGCAGTGCGGAGCCTAACAAAGATCTGTTTTGTGTCCCAGCTGATCAGCAGGAGGAGGAGAGTCTGACGGAGCAGCAGAGGAACATTTTCAGCTACTTGGACTCAGCTCAGCCACTACAGAGGAAACAATGAGCTCAACACAGAAGGTGACAGACAGAGCAGGACCATATGACCAAAGATATTTATCACCATATACATTGGAACATTTGCCATAACGATGTAGCTGACGATATAATTGACACCAGACAAAATACTTTACAGCTGCACAACTTTATTAAAAACCCATCAATGTATTTTCACTGAAACAAGCAGCTGTTGTTTATGTGCATTAAAGTTATATAAAAATGTAACAGTGCAAATGCAAATTCCTCGCTGACAGTTTAACCAAAAGGCGTTTCCAGTGGAAACTGGCCGACACATCCTGAGCATAACCATGTATAATATCCACTAAACTTCAGAAGAGGTTATACAGTCGTGGCCAAAAGGTTTGAGAATTGCATAAATATTGGAACCTGGAGAAGTTGCTGCTTAAGTTTTTATAATAGCATTTTGCCTGCACTCCAGAATGTTATGAGGAGTGATCAGATGAACTGCATCGTCCTTCTTTGCCATGAAAACGAACTTAATCCCCAAAAAGCCTTACCACTGCATTTCATTGCTGTCATCAAAGGACCTGCTGAGACCATTTCAGTGATCGTCTTCTTAACTCAGGTGAGAATGTTGGCGAGCACGAGGCTGGAGATCATCATGGCTGTATCCCGATTCAGGTTCTGCAGCTTTAAAGTCCTCAAGGGCCGCGTACTCAAAGACCGCTAAGGCCGAAGTGCGAGGCTCGTAGGCTCGTGAAATGGGACGTCTAGCCTCCGTCGCGCTGCCCAGGTTGCCTAGCAACCATGATACTAACAGCTGGAAACGTTTCATACAGCTTTGTTTGACAGAAATGAAGGAGAACATATTTAGTTCATTTGTTTCTACATGAGCTCTGTGTGATTTGATGAGTATCTGAGGCTGAGACCACAGGACTGTGAAACATGATTGTTGGGCTTCATTTCTGTGCTGAACAGTCGTTTAAGATTAGCTGTAAATAACAATTAGCTGATGTTGTTCATGAGACTAAAGTCATCTCACTGTGGTAATGTAAATATAATATGGCCAATATTATAGTTATTATATTAATCACTTCACTCACAGACAAGTATCTGTGACAGTGTGTATACAGATGTATCATATATAAGAGACAAATATTGTTCGTTTAATATGTTGGTACTAAATGTGGCTCAGTGCTTACATATATGTGTAAAAAGCAAATGTAGGAGCTGTGATAACTGTGTCTGATAGAATGAAGAGTAGACTGATATATGAAATATTCCTTTATTGGGTGAGAAAAAATTTTGCAGATGATGTGGTTCTGTTGGCTTCATCGGGTGAGGGCCTCCAGCTCGCACTGGAACGGTTCGCAGCCGAGTGTGAAGCAGCGGGAATGAGGATCAGCACCTCCAAATCTGAGGCCATGGTTCTCAGCCGGAAAAGGGTGGAGTGCCCACTCCGGGTCGGGGATGAGTTCCTGCCCCAAGTGGAGGAGTTCAAGTATCTCGGGGTCTTGTTTGCGAGTGATGGGAGAAGGGAGCCGGAGATCGACAGACGGATTGGGGCTGCAGCTGCAGCAATGCGGACGCTGCACCGGTCAGTCTTGGTGAAGAGGGAGCTGAGTGTAAAAGCGAAGCTCTCAATTTACCGGTCGATCTACGTCCCTACCCTCACCTATGGCCACGAGCTGTGGGTAGTGACCGAAAGAACGAGATCGCGGATACAAGCGGCGGAAATGAGCTTCCTCCGAAGGGTGGCTGGCCTCTCCCTTAGAGATAGGGTGAGAAGTTCGGCCATCCGGGAGGGGCTCAGAGTAGAGCAGCTGCTGCTCCACATCGAAAGGAGCCAGCTGAGGTGGTTCGGGCATCTGATAAGGATGCCCCCTGGGCGCCTCCTGGGCGAGGTGTTCCAGGCATGTCCCACCGGGAGGAGGCCCCGGGGCAGACCCAGGACACGCTGGAGAGATTATATCTCTCGGCTGGCCTGGGAACGCCTTGGTATTCCCCCGGACAAGCTGGAGGAGGTGGCTGGGGAGAGGGAGGTCTGGGCCTCTTTGCTTAGGCTGCTGCCCCCGCGACCCGGCCCCGGATAAAGCGGATGAAGATGGATGGATGGATGGATGGATGGATGGGTGAGAAAATCAGACCATGTCATAACTGCTGTAAGTCACACAGAATAGATATCAGAGCCTTAAACAGGCTGACTTCTGCTAAATGGGTCAAACTGGGCAGAAAGTCTACAAACACATAACATCCTTATAGAATATGATGTAACACTATAGATCAACTTAGCTCAGAATATATAAAGCATATAAACAGTTACAGCAATATGATGCAACAAACACAGCAGCTACTGATCCAAAATACTCAAAGCTTCATAGAACTGAAACCAACATTTATTGTTAGCTCCATCCTGCTGCTGATACAGACTTTAGGTTTCTGAACATTAAACTTGTTGCTGCCTTTCATAGTGTGTAACTTGAAGGCCCTGAGTACTCTGAGTACTTTCTCCCACACTGAAAACACTGGGATGATCACATTATTTGAACATTACCTAATAAGACTGATTCAGCACAGACAGTTATGTTAAACTTTCCTAGCAGTCCTTCACAAACAGGGAACAGTCTGTCTATTCTCTCCATCTGTCAGCTGCTGCTGGCTCTTCCTCCTCCTCTTCCTCACACACTGCTGAGTTTGTCCTGGTGGATCATCAGGGCTGCAAAGCCTCACAGATGATGTGCAGCAGTGGGTCCCTCAGTCTGTCCTCACTCTGGACACTTGCAGTCGTCACACATGGAAATCAAATGTGTGATAAGCTGCAGGATTCAAACACAAGTGTAACTTATAAACACATGTTCATACTTTTATTCCACAATCAGAGAGAAAGAAACAGAGAGAGAGTGCAGGACAGACAGACAGGTGACAGTCTCTTTTTTTTTTTTTTTTTTTTTTTTTTGTGTCCCGTTTGGATCTATAGCCATCAGAATTGTTGTCTTGAGGCCAAGAAAGATGCCAAGCGGATTTATTTTACCAAGTGGATCATCATGGCCTTGCCATATTGGTCCATTTGATTGACCTTTATTATAATTATGAATTTATTTTATTTTCAGTTGCAAACGGGACAGACATAACTGTGGGATAGGACAGGGGGAAAGAATGAAAGAAAGAGGGGGAGACAAAGAAAGAAAACCAAAGGGGAGAAGAGACGGTGAGAAGGGGGGGAAGAGAGAAAAAAAACAAACAAAAAAAACCAAAAACAAAAAAAACCTCCTGGGTCACCTGTATGGAGAAAAAAAAAACAGAGGAGACAGCAAACAACAAAGAGCAACATAATAATAGAAAAAAAAAGCACCATCACAATAAACTAGCTAGCCATAGATATCAATAGTTACTAAATAATAAACGATATTGTGCAACACTCAAGATAGACAGCGCACAGTGTGCTTTGAGGCAGCAGCCAAGAAAGCTGTAGTCCGCGTCTGTGAATACCCATGTGTACACCTGTGTGCATGACAGGTGACAGTCTCAGGTGTACACACTGCTACACAACAGCACCAGAGAAGCAGGATTTAGTGTTTGTGTTATTACGAGTGTAAACAAGAAGAGTTCCAGATGGTGCAGTGGACACATGTGTGACTGCTGTGATTAAAGCATCTTTCTTTCAGCTTAACGAGTGAACCGTCAGCTCGTTCAAACACACGTTAAAGTGCGTTTGGCTCGACACCACCGAACAGAGGCAGCAATATAACACAGCTAACATTAACAGGGCAGTGAATCCTGCTTGTGCCGTGATGTTCAGGACTGCAAACCGAGCAGCATCACTGACTTTCAGCTTGTTGTGTTTGTGGATATATGACTGACTTTAATTATCCACAAAATCATCACATTCTCTGTCAGATTAAGGTCGACTATTGAACGGCGTATATTTTAAAGGCTTTAAAACCAAGTTAACGCTGAAAGTACAAACATCACTAATGTCACATAACTCTGCTGACAAGGCATAGCTATGGCTATGAAATGCTCTTTGTGTATCACTTCTTCATTATGAAAGATGTCATTAATGCACTAGTAATGTCTCATCTGGAGTATTGTTCAATCATTTGGTCAGCAGCTAATAAGACAGATCTTAACAGACTTCAGTTAGTCCAGAATAAGGCGTCCAGATTAGTGTGAAGATGTTCATACTATACTAATATTGATAAAATGCATAATAACCTTTCTTGGCTTCCTGTACAGGCTAAAATATTCTATGGCTTACTTGTAGTTCTAAAGAAAGCAATTCTGTTAAACACACCACATTTATTCTGCTCAGCTGCAGTATCCAGATGAAATACATCATCATATTACACAGTTTTCAACAAGCTGCAATTTAGTAAATGCTCGAGTTAAAAGTAACGTTTTGTAAAACTGTTACATTTAGAGCAACTTTTAAGTGGAATAAGTTGCCTTAAAAAATTAGAGAATTATTCAAAACTTCAATGAACACTTAAAAGCCGATTTACAGAGCTTTTAGTTGTTGTAAATATTGTAAGACATGATTTGTTTTTGAAATTTGTGTAATGTGCCTCAATGTTATTGATATTATTATTATTATTATTATTATTATTATTATTATTATTATTATTGATTGCTTATATTTGAACAATTGTGAAACCTCACTGTGGATGTAAGAGTGAAATTATGTGGATATCTTGAATCCACTTTATTGTGTAATATTTTATGTGAGTATTTGATGGAAGACGAGCAACATCTGTTGTGGAAGCTAACGGGGTTCCTTTAGAATAAACAAACATAGGATTTATTATCACTGAATAATTCTGTATAAATCTATACAAATTATAGAAATATGTAATAGGAAACAACAAAATAATCTAAATTATAAAATTGTGTGTGTGTGTGTGTGTGTGTGTGTGTGTGTGTGTGTGTGTGTGTGTGTGTGTGTGTGTGTGTGTACAATCAGGAGGGATGGGCATGATTTTAGTGTTTGAACAGTCATGAATTATCTTTAACAGCAGGTTGGATGTAATGTGTTAGAACTACCAGCAGGTGGGGATAAGAGACCTTTAAGGTGTTTGGTGCCACGCTCCACCTTCAGGTTTAAAACTAGTGTTAATGGAGTTTGAAGGTTGAGTTTGTTCCACGACTGCATTTCACTCACTGCCTCTGTTTGTATCTCTGTCACTGCAGGACCAACATGGAGCCAGAAGTCAGCGCTCTCAGGAGGCCGACAAACCTCACAGAAGAAAGGGAGAGAAAAAACACACCTGTGACGAGTGTGGGAAGGGTTTTACTCTGAAGGCTTCACTAAAACAGCATCAGGTCATCCACACTGGAGAGAGACCGTTCAGCTGTCACTTGTGTGGGAAGGGTTTTACTGTGAGGGCTAAACTAAAACAGCATCAGGTCATCCACACTGGAGAGAGACCGTTCAGCTGTGACTTGTGTGGAAAGTCTTTTTCCTTCAAGGGTTCCCTAAAAAAACACCAACTCATCCACAGTGGAGTTAAAGCGTACAGCTGTGATCAGTGTGGCAGAGCTTTTACTGACAGTAGCAACTTACAGAAACATCTAGTTACCCACTCTGGAATTAAGGCATACAGCTGTGATCAGTGTGGCAGAGCTTTTACTCAAAGTAGCCACTTACAGAAACATCTAGTTACCCACTCTGGAATTAAGGCATACAGCTGTGACAAGTGTGGGATGGAGTTTACTCTGAAGGCTTCACTAAAACAGCATCAGGTCATCCACACTGGAGAGAGACCGTTCAGCTGTGACTTGTGTGGCAGAGCTTTTACTCAAAGTAGCAGCTTACAGAGTCATCTAGTTACCCACTCTGGAATTAAGGCATACAGCTGTGACGAGTGTGGGATGGAGTTTACTCTGAAGGCTTCACTAAAACAGCATCAGGTCATCCACACTGGAGAGAGACCGTTCAGCTGTGACTTGTGTGGAAAGTCTTTTTCCTTGAAGGGTTACCTAAAACAACACCAACTCATCCACAGTGGAGTTAAAGCGTACAGCTGTGATCAGTGTGGCAGAGCTTTTACTCACAGTAGCAGCTTACAGAGGCATCTAGTTACCCACTCTGGAATTAAGGCATACAGCTGTGACATCTGTGGAAAAACTTTCAGCCAGAGAGGGAACCGAAATGCACACCTACGCATTCACACCAGACATGATGTGTACTGCTGTGAACAGTGTGGCAAACAGTTTACAAGAGACGCACACTTACAACAACACATGTTTACCCACACTGAGGAGAGACCTTATCAATGTGACCTGTGTGAGAAGACTTTTAAAACTCCACATCACCTGAGACAACACCAACAGATCCACACCAGAAAGAGACTCTACAAGTGCAGTTACTGTGAGGTATGTATTTATATTGTTATCTTGTCATTTTAGCCTGACTGTTTGGAACAACTCTGCTCATTAAACTGTGTTAGCATGTTAGCAATTCTACTGCATGGTAAAGCAGCTCTGAGTGATTATTCAGATTTTCCTTTCAGTTATGATTTTAGTATTACTGTAGTATTATGGTGGTAGTATTGTAGTTATTGCAGCCCAGTAAACTGAGTGTGTTAACTGAAACAGTCAAATGTAGTTGGACGTCTGCAGAGATGCTCTTTATTTCAGGCGACGTTCAGGATACAAATGTTGAAGGACTGACTTACACTGTCTTTGTGTCTTTGTTTAGAAGCAGAGCGACACAGATGGATCCAGTTCTCAACCCTGTCATCACTGTGGTGGTGGGAAAGACTTTCATTGTGACCTCTGTGGAAAAACTTTCAGTCGGCAAGCTGCCCTTAAAACACATCAACGTAGACACACTGGAGACAAACTGAAATACTGCAAAGAATGTGGGAGAAGCTTCACCACATCAAGTGATTTAAAACAACATGAACTGATTCACAGTGGGGTTAAAAAGCACCTCTGTGATCAGTGTGGGTCATCCTTTACCACTGCATGGAAGCTTAAATCACACAAACGAGTCCACACAGGAGAGAAACCACACAAGTGCAGACACTGTGACAGAAGCTTCTCACATTCAAGTACTTGTAACAGGCATGAACGTGCACACATGGAAGGAAACTACAGCTGTGACCAGTGTGACAAGAGCTTCAGGAATCTCAGTTCATACTCTGAACACAAACGATCCCACGTTACTAATAAACTGTTTCACTGTTACCAATGTGCCCAAACATTCACCTCATTGTCTGCTCTGTGCAAACATCAGCGCGATCACTCAGGGCTGAAATCACTCCCATCACTGGATCACAGTGAATCTGAAGACACAGAAAGATCCTCTGGTTTCTGTGTCAGACTCAAAAAGCTTGAGATCAGGCTCCACAGAGTTCAGATAGAATCTCCTGTAAAAATCTGATGAGGCAGCTGTGAATCAAACTCTTCCCCTAGTTCCATTTTAAGCTTTCAAAACTGTCCTACTGTAGTGTTCATGTCAAGTGGTTAGCTTTGTTTTCATCAGTTGGTTGAAAAGTTTCAACATTATAAAGTTTATTATTATAAAGTTTTTGTTTTAATGTATTTTGATCCACATAAATGTTTTTTTGTTCAGGTTCTTTATGTTATTGAATCTTGCAAATGTTAAATAAAAAATTCAAATGTAAAATATCTTCACTGATGGTACAAATAAACTGTCCTTTCAGCTTTAGCTCCTAATTTATTCATTATTTATGGATGTAGCACAGCAGCCGTCTCTTGATTAACACATGGAGGGCTCGGGATCTGATGGTGTCGTCTCCCTAATTTGCCCACTCAGTAAATCTCACTCATGGCCAAGAAATTGAAATAAACCTTGTTTCCCTGCTGGATAGTGATCCACTGTAACTCTGCTCCTCCTTCCTGTTTAGGATTTCTGTGGCTGAAGTAAAATTCCCTCCATCCATCACTTATCCCAGCTAACCCAAAGTGAAATAAAGTTTTGCTCGTCTTAAAAAAGCATTACAATAATGGGCATTACCAATGCAAACTGAATGATACAGAAGATGTAAGAAGAGACTTTGATCAGTTAATAAAGCTCATGATCTGGATTCATTGTGGCTGCTACACAGATACTTCTGGGTCACTTCTCTCAGTTAGGAACCTTCCTCACCAAACTGACTGTTGGACCACACCCCTGGTTTCATGAGAAATTGTTTCAGCCATGATTTCTCTTCCTGTATTTCAGAGTAAAGACTGAAGTGACAAATGGAAGCATGTTTAAAAAACACAATGTGAGAGAGACGTTGAGGTCCTTAGAAGTTACCCTGGGTTTTTCTGTCACCCTGCTAGATGTTACACACCTTGTTATTGGACTGATTTCTACTGCTGGACTACTCCTGCGGAGAGTAACAATACTCTTACTAATTAGCTCCCTTTCACACCTTTGGGGATATTTATTTTTGTGTTTGCAGCGCTGTGAGCCAGAACAGCGAGAGAAAAATCTGCAACAGCGACGAGCCGAATGCTTACGTGAATCGCAGCAGCTGCACATGTGCTACGCTGAATTAGAGGATATCTTTGCTCTGGATTTCTATTTCTACTTTTTCATTTCTATATGATTCTTCTTGCATCTAAACAAAGATGATTCAATTTGCTAAATGTTGATGGCTCTTCGTGCTCAGGTGTAAATGAGACGTAATATTTGCTCTTGGTTTGGTTCTCCTGTACAGAACCTTGCAGTACAACAGAAACCTAAAAACATTATTTGTAGTTGTTATTCTTAGTTGTTCTGCTGCCTAAATACCACAGGGTCTGATTATGAAGTTATTGAGCTGCACATACGTTACGACCTGCTTAAGTTCGAGGTCACAGCGTCTGTAGAGCAGCTGGAACATAATGAAGTCTACAAGGTTAAAGTTTTCTCTTCAGTTATTGTTCTTTCTGCTGCTTGGTTTGATGGATCTGAGAGCTTTTGTTTTTATTATTGTTATTATAATTATCATTAATATTTTACTCTCTAGAAGCTTTAAAATAGTGTTTGTGTTTGAAAAAATTGATTTAAGAATTGAACAGAAACATCTGTCCTTCTGAAAATCGCCCAAAGGCACGGAGACAAAGTCAAAGGATGCAACCTGTAACTTTCTCTTCCTTCATGTCAGGACCATCATCCATGATTTATATAAAATGCATATAGCAACAGTAGCACTTTAGTTTGGACTTTATGATTTCTGTAACTGGAAAATATTATTTTGTTTAAAGACAGAAGTGACCGCATAGTTGCAACATCAAAGGGAAATATTAATTAATTAGCATCAAGTATATTTGTTGCTTAAGCGTTTGCACTATAACTTAAGTAGGATTATAACTTTTAAGGAAGCAAAGATTTCAGATATTTAGTTCACTGCTTCAGTTATTTTATATGAAATTAAAACATTTACGTTGGTCAAATATGATGCTCTAAATCAAATAAAAGTTTGAAAATAAATGATGTATTTTTAAATGCTGCAACAAATGTTCACAAAAAGTAACTATAATTAAAACCAGTTAAACAAAATCAAATGTTTGAATCATGCTTAACCAAATGCCAGGCTGGAGAGCTGAACCTAAAGTATACGTAGAAAGATTTCAACATCTGAGCAGTTTTTAATGTTTTTATCACATATAAATGTCACAGCAGTGGGTCCTGGCCCAATGCTTTGTGTTTTTGGTTTTCTTTGACTCTTGTTTTTCTTGGTTTTTGTTCTTCTTATTTATCAGGCTCTCAGTAATCTTAGTTCTCCCTCCCTCAGTGTTCATTTCAGCCTGTGTTTAGTTTCTGTTCCCGTGTCCCACGTTTCATCGTTTCATGTCGAGTCAGCCCTGTCTCTCTGTTTCCTGTGTCTCCCCAGTCAGCCCCGCCTCCCTCGGGCACTCATGTGTGATACAGAGTAATAAACCTGACTACATTTGCTACACTCTCTTTATTACCTGTTACTTTAAAATTCATACACTAATTATGTCTGCCCATCTCTCTAATGTGAAGGTCAAAGGTCAACATCCTAGTGACATAAGAATAATCCCAAAGGGGCAAAGGCAGCGGTTAATTTAGCACATTTAGCATTAAGGGTACAGCAAGGATATACTTTTACTTATTGTGGCAGGGGTGTGGTCTCTGGCCTGCTGCAGTGGAGGCTGGTGGCGGGACGTTGGACGGCACAGGTGAGGGTGATGGAGCTCATGACTCTCCCCTTTATAGTGACGGAGGAGACTGGCGTGGGGGAAGCGTGTATTGGAGGAAGCCGAGGAGAGAGCTGGTTTCTGGCTACAAAGACGGCGTCAAACCAGAAAAGATTGCTCGTGGTCAAATGTCAAAGGAGCTTGCAAAGAAAAGCGTCTGGACTTCTTTAAGTTACTTGAAGACGTTTCACCTCTCATCCGAGAAGCTTCTTCAGTTCTAAGGTCAAATGGTGGAGAGTCCCAGATATAAACCTAGTGGGAGTGCCCCCCCCCCCCCCCCCAGAGGGACAAAAGGACCCCCTGATGATCCTCTAATCGCCTGAGCCAAGGTGTGAAACTGGGTGTGGGCCCCAATCAGCCAGAGTTTCGGGTGAGTTCATTGTGAAACCTGGCCCCACCTTAATTCAATTCAATTCAATTCAATTTTATTTATATAGCGCCAAATCACAACAAAAGTCGCCTCAAGGCGCTTCATAGATACAGAGAAAAACCCAACAATCATATGACCCCCTATGAGCAAGCACTTTGGCGACAGTGGGAAGGAAAAACTCCCTTTTAACAGGAAGAAACCTCCGGCAGAACCAGGCTCAGGGAGGGGCGGCCATCTGCTGCGACCGGTTGGGGTGAGAGAAGGAAGACAGGATAAAGACATGCTGTGGAAGAGAGACAGAGGTTAATAACAGATATGATTCAATGCAGAGAGGTCTATTAATACATAGTGAGTGAGAAAGGTGACTGGAAAGGAAAAACTCAATGCATCATGGGAATCCCCCGGCAGCCTACATCTATTGCAGCATAACAAAGGGAGGATTCAGGGTCACCTGGTCCAGCCCTAACTATATGCTTTAGAAAAAAGGAAAGTTTTAAGCCTAATCTTAAAAGTAGAGATAGTGTCTGTCTCCCGAATCCAAACTGGAAGCTGGTTCCACAGAAGAGGGGCCTGAAAACTGAAGGCTCTCCCTCCCATTCTACTTTTAAATACTCTAGGAACAACAAGTAGGCCTGCAGAGCGAGAGCGGAGCGCTCTAATAGGGTGATATGGTACTACAAGGTCATTAAGATAAGATGGGGCCTGATTATTTAAGACCTTGTATGTGAGGAGCAGGATTTTGAATTCAATTCTGGATTTAACAGGAAGCCAATGAAGGGAAGCCAAAACAGGAGAAATATGCTCTCTCTTTCTAGTCCCTGTCAGGACTCTTGCTGCAGCATTTTGGATTAGCTGAAGGCTTTTCAGTGAGTTTTTTGGACATCCTGATAATAATGAATTACAGTAGTCCAGCCTGGAAGTAATAAATGCATGAACTAGTTTTTCAGCGTCACTCTGAGACAGGATATTTCTAATTTTAGAGATGTTGCGCAAATGGAAGAAAGCAGTCTTACATATTTGTTTAATATGTGCGTTGAAGGACATGTCCTGGTCAAAAATCAGATGGCCCAGGATGTGAGTGGGCGTTAAGGCGTCTGGGAAGGGAACTCAAAACTGGATTATAGATGGCAGAGAGTTGGTGTCGTAAACCCCGCCTCTGTTCAAAGATGGTCGCTCACAGTTGACATTGATGCTTCTTCAGTGTTGGGAAGGTTACTTTTAAAATGTATTCCATTACAGAATACAGAATACATGCCCTCAAAATGTATTCTGTAACGTATTCCGTTACGTTACTCAATGACAGTAACGTATTCTGAATACTTTGGATTACTTAATATATTATCATGCTTTTTACAACAACGTGAATGTACTATTGCTGTGTGATTTATTACTATTACTGAAGGTCCGCGACTCCGAACTGTAGTAAAGGGACCTCTGACTAATACGGCGGGGTCCCTGTCGGCTCGTAGCCGAAAACTAGCTTTACTTTGTTGTGTGGGTCAACTTTTCTTGCGAGAGACAGAGAGAGGCGTTGAAAGACTGCTCCAACGGAATTTATTGTTTTCAGAGGAAAACACGAACACGGTGTACAGTCGAGTCTTAATAGCTTACTTACAACTGGGCTCGTCAGGCACTCTTCTTGGCTGAAGTGGTTATTATTATATTTACATGCTTCCAGCTCCCGTTTTTCCTTGATGACAACTCCTACCTTTCCACTCCCCTTTTTCTCCCTCCTCGCGTTCACAGACCCATAACGTGTATGGCAGTCCATTCTCCCTGCAGCACGGACTACACTGCCCATGATGCTACATTCTTTAGAGCTATGCTTGTAGCATTCTGCCTGTTAGCTTAGCACAACAACAACAATGAAAAGGTGCTCTCTCACCCAGGAAACACACAGTCGCAGAGAGAGAGAGAGAGAGAGTTGCCCTGTAACCATGGCAACCATGGTAACGCTGCCGCCTGGAACAATAGAACGTAGCTGTCAAACAAAACCTAAACAGTCCTGACCCGCGAAAAAATGAAACAGGAGAGTACCGCAGTGTAATCCATTTATTTCAACAAAGTAACTGTATTCTGAATACCACCTTTTAAAACGGTAACTGTAACGGAATACAGTTACTCATATTTTGTATTTTAAATACGTAACGGCGGTACATGTATTCCGTTACTCCCCAACACTGTGCTTCTTTCACTCCTCTTTCAAACCATCTGTCCTCTCTGTCCAAAATGTGAACATTAGCATCCTCAAAGAGTGTCCTTTATCCTTAAGATGCAGATGGACTGCTGAGTCTTGTCCTGTGGAGGTGGCTCTTCTATGTTGTGCCATGCGCTTGTGAAGTGGCTGTTTGGTCTCTCCAATGTAGAGGTCTGGGCATTCCTCGCTGCACTGTACAGCATACACCACATTGTTAAGTCTGTGTTTTGGCGTTTTATCTTTCGGGTGAACCAGTTTTTGTCTGAGCGTGTTGCTGGTCTGAAATGCACCGGGATGTCATGCTTGGAGAAAACTCTCCTGAGTTTTTCTGATACACCGGCTACATAGGGGATGACAATGTTGTTGCGTCTGTCCTTCTTATCCTCCCTCGCTGGTGTCTGATCTTCTTTTCTGTGCCTCTTTGCTGACTTTAAAGTCTAGAAGCGCTAGAATAAAGGTTTTTAGTGGTTTTATTATAAAGGTTTTATTATTATATAATAATGATAATAATAATATCAATAACATTGAGGCACATTGTGTGGAGGAGGTTCAGTCATATCCTGATCATCCAGACAGATTTGATGTTTGGGAACAGCTGCTGTGTAGAGAGATGGTCTGACTGGTCGCTGTTACTGGGAGGTCGAGTGGAGAGGAAACGTTTTTATATCAGTGAGTTACAGAAGCATCAGAAGGAAAGGAGACAGTGGTGACTGTGTGTTTGGACTCACTGATCAGTCCTGGAGTCTGATCTGCTCTGATCGTGGTCCTCATTCTGTCAGGCACAATAAGAGTCAAACATCCATCTCCTCCTCCTCCTCCTCCTCCTCCGTCTCTAACAGAGCAGCAGTGTATGTGGACTGTCCTGCTGGCACTCTGTCCTTCTACAGAGTCTCCTCTGACACTCTGATCCACCTCCACACCTTCAACACCACATTCACTCAAACTCTTTATCCTGGGTTTAGGTTTCTCTGGTCTCGTGGTTCCTCAGTGTCCCTGTGCTGAGTGGAGTGTAAAGAGTGTCTCCTGTTACAGAAACACTCTGACTGTTGAACAGATAGTTCAGTCTGTACATGTCTGTCTCTTTCACTCACAAACACGTTTTCAGATTCATGGATTCAATCAGTTGATGTTTGAAACTCTTCTAAATGATTCCTTGTAAACTTCTTCCTCTTCAGTCACAAACAAACAGGAAGTGATGTCACATGTGTTCCTGTCCACACAGCAGAATGAGTCTATTGCTGACAGTGATGTACAAACAGAGTGAGCATTTCTGAGGCCCAAAATAAACTGAGTAGTTCACTGAATGAACAATGGACTGTGAGCTCAGTTCCTTCATCATTAGTATGGATTATATATGTATATGTATTATATTAGTATCATATATATCAGGTGCTGCTGCTTTCAGTCATTGTGCAAATGTGCTGTTTGTAAGCTTGTAAAGCTGCAGTCAGCTGAGACTGAAGAAGTCACCTGATCAGTGAGCAAACGTTTCTGAAAACGTCCAGATGAACAGAATCAACCTTTTGGGATCAGCCAGCAATGCAGCATCATTATTGTTCAGCTTCAGAGGTTTGCAGGAATGAACTGATGACCAGAAACAGCTGCAAAGTCCAAGAAAATACCAGCTGGAGTTCAGCTGCATTTGAAGAAGTCAAAGAAAAGTAAGGATGGCAAAGGGCGACGTTTTCTTCCAAAGAGCTGCAAACATGGTCGACGCCTCATTAGAAGAATCATCTGGACATTTGTGAGGAACTCTAAC
The DNA here is from genome assembly GCF_057381845.1 of Rhamphochromis longiceps. Lineage (NCBI taxonomy): Eukaryota > Metazoa > Chordata > Actinopteri > Cichliformes > Cichlidae > Rhamphochromis > Rhamphochromis longiceps. Next base: position 1,318,189 of record NW_028187224.1, read on the forward strand.
CAAGAAAGCAACGTCACACAGATCCAACAGACAGTTTCCATGACTGCAAGTGTTGAGTGGAAAAATGCTACGTTGCATTATTGCATCCTCTCACCACAGGAGGCGCTGTTGGCACCACTGATTGCTGATCAGCTGTTCTCTGATGATCTGATTGATACTGTGAATAACGGGACTCACTGAACTCTGTGACACAGTGAAGATTACAGAGTTTAACTTCAACATCTGACTGACGTCACACAGACAGAAGGATGAACCAGTGAGGCACAGAACACAGTTACTGGAGATACTGGATCAGCTCCATGTGAACCTCTGATGGAGAAGCTGCTGAGCCAGAGAAACATCAGGACATGACAGCAGCTGCACTTATCTAACAACATGTAGCAGAGCTGATCTATGTTAGAGGATCTATCACAGCAGCTGAAGCCAAAGTCCAACACTGGATACCAGCTGAGCCTGTGCTGAGTGTAGTGTTACAGGAAAAGGGCAGAAACACTGGTAGCTCCCAGTGATGCTGACTGGGGCACAGAGCTGAATGATGCAGCATCAGGACACTGTTTCAGTCTGACTGACAGAGAAACCTGTAGCTGTATCTACATGTGAGGCAGAGGCCACACAAGCAGCTTTCTATGTTTCACAGTGACTGAGATCTTCAGTGGGGGTGGACATGCTCCTGTACAGACCTCTGAGGAGAACCAAGGTGCAGTCAAAGAGTCCAGTCTGTCCTCACAGATGTGAACATGTGCTTTCATCAGGTCTGCTGTCAGCTAGCAGGCTCACATCAGAATCACTGTTCCTGAAAAACACAGTCTGTGTGACATCATCAGTCAGCTGATGGTCCCAGATCTGAATGGTTTCTGTCTCTACTGAGGAAGTCAGAGAATATCACTGAGGTGTGGATCAGGTCTGAGTGAGCTGTGGAGGGACAGCTTTAAACAGTCCACAGGTCTCACGTCCTGCTCAGTCTGGTAGCAGATATCGCGTATTGTTCCAGATGTGCTGACATCAGCAGCAGCACAGCTGTGTGATACCATGAATCTCAGTTATTGATCCAACACACAGTAAATACAAAGATCAGGATTTCTGAGAGTAATCATTATGAGTCTGAACACATGATCACTGAATGTTAGTCTCCACAATAATAAGCTAACACAAGCAAACACAGCTTTCAGCTCTTATTTTGAAACTGGCTTATTTAGAGAGCTGTGATGTGAGCGTGCCTGGCTCTGAGGCACTTGGGTCAGCCTCTGTTGTTTAGAAGTGTTACAGACTGTGAATGACACAGACCTGTCAGTTTCCATGTTTGTCTGTAACACAGCTCAGGGCTCCATGCTGAACGCATCCATCCAGTGTTATTGATCCAGGACTGATACCAGCATTGGGATCAATATTACAACACACAATCACATGTGTCCACGTGATGCAGTTTGAAGAGCAATCAGATGTCTCTGTATGAGGAGGCGGGGTCACAGGAGGTTCACAGAAACTCTGCAGCAGCATCATCAGCTCACATGGAAACTTTGATGATTCACTTCTGTGGTGTTTTTACAGAAACACGTCACAAAATTAGCTCCACCTGTTTTGTGAGCTTTGAGTTTCTTGTCTTCATCCTGGTTTCTTGTGTTGCTGTTTTTACACACAGCAGATATTTCCTGGTTGCTTCCTTGATGACCACATGAAGCTTTCTGAAGCTTGGATTGAAAATGCTTCATTACTCAAAGCTTTCCAACACAGGCCTCTGTGCTGCCATCTGGTGGACAAACATATGAAGTGCAGCGTGAAGCTACAAATGAAACTGCTTCAGCTACGTTTATATATAACATACTATAACCTATATAACTATATGTATAGTGTATTATGTAGGTTTTAGAGCTGGGGGTAGAACTGCTGATGGCCTGGTTGTTATTTATGTTCCCCATGGTTCACCAGCTCTCACACAACATCAGCACTAATGATCCCACGTCCTTATAAACCTCTGAATCAGGTCCTGAAGCAGTGACGTCCTGAGTAAAGACCTCACTGATCACATGACTCTGTCACCTGGACTCAGTGTTTCTGAAGCAGTGTGCTGGGTTTTTAAAAATACGTGGCTGCTGCCTGATGTTGGGCCCACAGAGGAAGACGACTCACTCGCTCTTCTTCACTTCCTCCTTAAACATGTGGAAGGAGAGCAAAGTGCTGCCAGACTCTTATTTCTGACAGGAACAGAAGAAACCACAGCAAACTGTTCCAGTTCTTCATCTTCATCACAATCTGTTTATTTCTGATGGTGTCTTCAGTCTGAGGTTTGAAGTTTCCATGTCTGTGTGATGTGTGGTGTGAAGGCTGCTGGTTAAACTGCACTCAGAAAAATAAAGGTGCCAACTGGAACCAAAAGTGGTTCTTTAGAGTGATGCCATAGAAGAACCTTTTTTGGTGCCACAAAGAACCTTTCAAACAATGGTTCTTTGAAGAACCATTTCTTTCAGTGGTTCATTGAAGAACCATTAAATGTGCCCCAAAGAACCATCAAGAAATGGTTCTTTGGGGCACCTTTAATGGTTTTTCAAAGAACCTTTTTAAAAATGGTTCTTTAAAAGAACCATTTTAAATAACCTTTTTTGAGTGGTTCTTTAAAAAAACATTTTAAATCTTTCAAAATAAAATGTATCATAAATTGAATTTGAGTAGGGTAAAATAAATACGAGCACAGCATAGACATATATTAATGGTTTATTGTCATTTTGTAGTATACCAAAAGACAAAAAGGCATTTTAACCCTCAGCACAACATCACTACTGATACATGTCACATATAAGTGTTTTAAACAGTAATAATTAAATATATTTGCTATACTATAAATAAATATACATATAAAAACTATAGCTACAGATAACACAACAATACATGTATTGTTTAATTAATAAAACATCAGAAAGTGATAAAACACATTAGAAATAGCAATAGCTTCATAACAGACCAATAAATCAACACATTTTCATCAGCAGATGTTTGCATGTTCAATAAAAACATTTCAACAACAAGTTTATGATTAAAATGATCAATGAACTTCAGCCTTACGCTATGTAATGTATGTTTCATGTTGTACTCATGGTCCTTTGTTAGTCCAGTTTAGGATAATGTCTCTGACGTATGTTTCATATCAAATATATGTCATATCAAAACAAGCCCACACCTGCAGTTGTTTCAGTTTTTCACTGGTGTTTCCTGTCAGCTGGTCAACCTCACTCAGGCGGACATCCATATCAGCCAACCAAACGACAAGCTCCTCCTTTTGTGCTTCAAACCCCTCCCACTCTGAGACAAGGAGCTGAAAGAGAGAGAAAAGAGTCAATTATAAAGAAGAGAGAAAAGTGAAACCCTCCTCAGAAGGTCTGACTCACATACCTGCAGTTGACCTGTGATGGACTCCAGTTTGGCGTTCACGTCATCCCTCGCCGATGCCAGCAGCCGAGTCTGCAGGGTGCCCTGGAAGAGCCGAGTTAATGTTCGACTCCTCCTGGTCAGGCTCTACAGCTGGATGAGCCGAGGTCTCCCCTCTCGCCGCTGCCTCTGAACACAGAAACACAAATTGCATCTGAAGCAGGAGGTGCAGATTTTTTTTGCTATTCTTTTCTAAATCCAGGCTTGATCACGTGGCGGTATTTGGAAAACTTTTTTGGCCAGTGGACGACTGTTGTCTTGCAGAAAGTCAAATCAAACATATGCGATACACAATCAATTCACAAGAACACATTATAAAAAATAAGTCCAGTTCTTGCCTGATTTCAAGTGAAATCTGCATCAAAACAGGGTGACAGAAGTAAAACGAGTGCACAAAGCCTCATTTTGTACAAGCCTGCTATTACAGTTCTCCTCTATGCAGACGACTTTCCTGTTTTCAAGGCACAACTTGGATCTGCTGTACGAATCTTATGGATACACACTAAATGAAACAATAGTGTGCATGACTCCAGATTCTGATCCCTCATCCTAATATGGTCCCAACATAGCAACAGCAATAATGCAAATGTTGAGGCTTCAAAATACAAAGTCCATAAACCAATGGCTGACATGGGTTTTATCATAAGGGTGATAAATATACAGATTTCAGTCTGTCTTAGAGATTTGATGTTCATTTACCTGCAGATGCAGTATACGTGCCTGCTCCATGTTTTTTCACAACATTTTGCACATCACTATTTAATACAGGAAGTAGGTGAACTAAAACAAGTCATCGTTCTTTGTGAGAGGACCATATTAATGAAACAAACCTCAATGACATCATAGGGATCCCTAAAGATGCTCCTGCTGCTTCTCTTCCTCCTCATCCTAAGCTTCCTTCTTCTTGTCCTCGCCTTCCATCCAATTGTAATTCAACCTAATTGTGTTTCTCCCCCTCCTCTTCCTCATTTTGTTGGAGCTGTGAACACAATTAATGTGAATCTGGATTAATTTGTGCAAACAAGAAAAATCTACAGCTTTTTGGTCAGAGGTGCTCTTGTGATTTAAGCCGGTGTTAAGGTTCAAAATATTGGGGATGGACACCAGAGGAAAAACCCACAATAACAACACTGGTCCGGCCGGGTTAAGTCAAACGATGATTTTAATGGTCACACGTGGGAGATGGACACTGTATGCAGACAGTCTCAGATCTCATCTCAAAAAACACATCACCATAGTTTTATGAAATCAGGGTATTAGAACGCCCCCTCATGCGTAGTGACAGGTGTAATACAATCAATGTTGACAATTTTATTTAACACAAAGAATAACATTGTCTCCTTCCCGAGGGCAGACGCTGACTGCCCCCGTCTCCTGGAACCGTCTGTACCCTGCTAAGACACAACATGGCAGCTACAAGGACTCTTTCATTTATTAAGACCATCAGTGTGTATTGCTCTGAATCAAGTATATAATATTAAATGAATATTGCTGGATCAGCTACTTCTACTTAAAACATATTAAAACATGACTAAGCACAAAATCACCAAGGATAACATCGTATAAGTGCTGTGTAAGCGCGTGTGGCCTTCCAAGCTCAAAGCCTTTGCCCTCCATAGATCAGCCAGACATCACGCTGGCTGTAGCTTTTAACCTTTAATTAACTTGAGCACAACTCTAGAATAAGCAACAAACTGCAATGTGTATGGAATGATCATGGTTACATCTGCAATGAAAAATCATGTTATTATTCTGGTACCTGTAAGGGAAAAATCAAACTAAAGTTAAAACCATCACTGTAATGCAAAGGATAATATAAGGTCAAAAACTTCAATTTATGTAAAATGCAAAGCTGGTTATATACTTCTGATGAACTAATAATGCCATATTAAAATAATGGATAATAATGAGAAAAAACATCCCCTCCTTATTCTACAATTCCCTCTGTTGACCTCTGGAGAATCCAGAGGTCACAAAACAGTTGTGTCCCTCCTTGGCCTACACATTCGGTTCTACATGCATCATTGGCATCATGGACATTGGAGTAATAACTCCAGAGTCCACTGCCCTCACAGACATACTTTTAAACATTCTTCTGGCACAAATGATGAGACAACAACAACAAATAACCATAATACCCACCACAACAGACAAAGAAAACATGACCGAAGCGATAACCCCCTTCCACCGTCCGAACACTGAGGTCAGCCAGCCTTCCAACGGACTATCAACACCGGAGTGATCATGCATATTTTCAGACAAGAATTCCTCTCTTCCTCAAAATGTGTCTTTTGCGCCTGGCTGCCAATGTGCGCGTATTGTGTGTGGGAATTGATTTTACCTTATTTCCGATTAGCATAAGTGGCGCTCCTAATCTCACCATCGCGCACGTCCCCACGCTCCCAAGAGGAACATGAACCAGTAGAGTCCTGTGCCCGCAATAGTAATACAGCCCGCTCCTAGCCCAAGTCCCAATTAGAGTGGCTGCATCACTCACATTGTTGGTGGTCCTCCCCGTCTGGGTGACCGAACACCAACTGGGGTCAATTTCCCCCAACCGATATTTAACTTTATCTGTGGAAAACTTGAAGCACGTATAATTATCTTTCCGGGGCATAAACGGCCCTACTTGCGTGAGCTTGCCAATAGGGGGAAATAGACTGGACAACACAGTGCAGTTCCCCGTATTCACAGCTCCTCTAGTTATTTGCAACATACAATTATAGCCCCACGAATCCTCTGGATGCAGAGGTGCAGGCTCTATAAATAAACGCGGCCTTGCAGAAGCGCAAGCTACACAATTAGCCACTTTTTGTTCTCTAGCATTTTTGGCTATCCAGTCCAGCCAGATGTTACTGTCACTGAACCCGGTAGCGCGTTCAATCAAATCCTGAGGTTTCAAGGTGGTGTAGTCCACCGACACTACTCGCCTCTCCCTTGGTTCGTGCTCTTCTGGTGTAGCTTCCGACGACCCGCTCCCCTCTCGCCCTGTAAAAGATGCAACAGAGCTGGTGGGGCTGGAAATCACACGAGTTGTCATTTCTTCTCTACCTGACGGTACGCGATTAGTTTTTCTAGGAAATTAACCTTAATTAACCCTTTTGGATCAACCCCCGCTGTTTCCACCCCCAAAATTAAATACATAGATTGTTTACGATGCCAATTCCCCAATGATAAGGTTAACGCGTTTCCAGAGGGGCTGAAATCCCTCTGTAGTTTAAGCTCATTTTCGGATCCTAATTCTAACGGTTCCCAATTTTGCCCAGTGTAACCCCTTACCTGGTCCCAATTACGGCACCAGCTGTCATATGGACGATTTCCCCTCTCGCAGTGCGTACTCACTGAATAATCCCAACAGACCCACACATTATATCCCCTCCAGGCACTGCCGACGTCCCTGCAATTAACAACATCACACAGATCAAACGTGAAAGAAGTTGTGGAGCCAATAACATAATCTAATTCTAAACCACCATATGTGCTGAGACACTCATCCTTTTTACCAGAGACCTCACGCTTCACTCTTGCCCGCAGTTTCAAATCACTATGGATCACGCGTGATGTAATTGGTGTATCAAACAACGCCGGACTGGCATGACCTCCGTGCTCAGACTGGTTTCCCGGGTCGGTCTGCAACAAACAAATCAAAAAACAAATAGCCATGATTAGCAACATAATTGACATCAAACTCATAATAATTTTAAACATTGTGATGGCTTTTAAAACTCTTCTTTCATCACCAGTGTCTGATTGTTGTGATGGCATGGTGGTATGTGAATATTATGGTATAGTATAAAGTTCAAAGCCCTTTATCAGAGCCTCTCTCTTGTTCTAGGTCTTCAGTGTGGTACCGCTCCTTTTCGTTGGCGCGGCGATCTCCTCCTAGGCTGCTCTTCTTTCTTCGACCTTCCGGGTAGACCACCGGTCGGCCCGTTGCACAGGTGTGAGGGTTTATTCTGCCTCTCTATTTCACCTGTGTTGGGTGGAGATTAATCCTTCCCCACCAAGCCCTCGTGCGCGGCCGTGCACTGCGTCCAGTGATACCAGGTGTCGCCTTTCCCCTTCAGTTGGACTGCTGTCGCCGTCCGAGCCGACACCTCATATGGACCAATCCAGCGGGGTTCCTTCCACTTGCGTTTGATGACTCTCAGCCACACTGCCTTCGCGTCCGGGACCTCTCCTTCTCCTGTGGGCCCTTTACAAGCCGCCTGTTTTGTGAAACTGGACACGAGCGCCTTTAACTCGTTCCAGTATTCTGCGTGGGACCGGTTCCCCTTTTTGTCCCGTTCAACCGAGCCCACCGTCCAAGGTGCCGGAAACTGTCTCCCGGTTTGCAGCTCGTATGGTGTAAAACCTGTGGATTGATTAACAGAACATCTTATGGTCATCAACGCAACCGGCAGGGCTGCGACCCAATTTAGCCCTGTTTGCGCACAAATTTTTGCCAATTTGTTTTTCAAATTTAGGTTCATTCTTTCTACTTTTCCCTGGGACTGAGGATGATAGACCGTTCCAAATTTATGCTGGACGCCCAACATTTTTTCTACTTTTGCCAAATCTTGATTTTTAAAATGGGTTCCATTATCTGATCTAATTCTTTTGGGGAACCCATGACGGGGAATGTAATGATTAATTAAACACTTAATGACAGTCTTAGCATCCTCCTTTTTTGTAGCCCACGCCTCTGGCCAGCCGGTCAGAGCATCTACACACACCAACAAATATCTTACACCGCCAGGCCCGGAATCAATCATATCAGTGAAATCAATAACAATCTCCTCTCCCGGCCTCTCAGGGGGCCGAAACTTACCCACTTCCGGTTTTACTGCTGGCTTAGGATTGTGTGCCCCACAGATTAAGCACATCCTGGCCTTTTCTCTTATCATTGCTCGCAGCTCAGGATGCCACCAATGACACAAGTTTCTTTCCATCTGGGCTATCCCCACGTGGGCAAGTCCGTGGGCCTCATCCACCTTCTGTCCTGCCATTTTGGCTGTCAGCACGGGGCGCCCGTCTGGGCCCCTCCACAAATATCCATCCTGCCAGGCTCCTTTGTTTTTCCACACCCCCTTTTCCTCTGGGGATGCCTCCTCCTGGGCCTGTTTAACTTCCTCAATCAGGTCAACAGATATCTCCTCTTCTGGAGTTACCTGTATCATTTGTCTCCGTCCTTTGTAGCCTGCGGCCTCCTTCGCGGCTTCGTCTGCTCTCTGGTTTCCTTTTTCCACCATGCTGGTTCCTTGGGAGTGAGCTTTGCATTTTATGATGCTCACCTCATCTGGGTCAGCCAAGGCCTTTGCCAGTTCCTCCATTTCATGTTTGTGGGAAATAGGTGCATTGGTTGCTGTTCTGAATCCTGCTCTTTTCCACTGAGGCAGCTCCACATGCGCTGCTCCAAACGCATATGCCGAATCGGTGTAGATGTTCACTCTCCTGTTCTTGGCTAGTCTCAAGGCTCGAGCTAGGGCTATCACTTCAGCTCTCTGGGCCGACTGCTTTCCCTCAATTCTTCCTGACTCTCTGACCTGATAATCTCCTTCTACTCTGCAAACCACCGCATACCCTGCTTTCAGTCCTCCTTCATCTCGGTGGCAACATCCATCAGTAAACCAGTCCTCAGCTCCCGGTATGGGTTCGGCCTTCAGGTCCTCTCTAATCTTTTCCTCAATCTGTGCTCTTTTAACGCTGTCATGTGGTTCCCCTACTCCCATTAAATCTGCCATGTTAATTCCTTCATGTGTGAATGTCAAATTTGGGGCCTCTAAGACTTTGCTCAGTCTCTGTTGTGCCCGTGGTGACATACAAAATGCTTGTGAATTCACGTATGCCACTATACTATGTGTAGTAAGTATTTTTAGTGGGTGTTCTCTCACTACATGTGCTGTTTTTTGGATAATTCTAGCGACCCCTGCTGCATGTTGTGTGCATGTAGGATGCTTTGCTTCTGTTGGATGTAGTTTTACACTTACATACATGAGCACATATCTACCCCCCCCCCCCCCCCCTTTTTCTGAAACAACACTCCATTTACAATTGAGTTTGTTTCAGAAACATCCAAATAGAATGGCTCATCATAATTGGGTGTGGCTAAATCTGAGGCCCTTGACAAATCCTGTTTTACCCTAATAAATGCGGCTTCAGCTTCAGGCGTCCAAGGCAATTCAGCCTTAAGGTTTCGAACGCCAACTTGCTTCATTAGGCCCCTTAAAGGGGCAGTTTTGCCTGCGTAATCCGGAATGAACTGCCTGCTGTAACCTGTTAAACCAAGAAAAGAAAGCATTTCTCTCACAGTTCGCGGTTTTGGGTGTGTCAGAATTTGGTCTCTGTGTGTGTTCATCAAGCCCACTGATTTGTGTGCGATTACCCGGCCCAAAAAGGTCACTTCAGGGCGAACTAACTGCAGCTTTTCTTTACTTACTTTAAAGCCGCATTCCGCCAACCTATTCAACACAACGAACGACGCTGCTGTACAATCCGCTGCTGACGGGGCTGCAATGAGAAGATCATCAACATATTGTATTAATGTACAATCATCAGGCAAATTACATGACGACAGGGCTTCTTTAAGCACCTGATTGAAAATGCCTGGAGAAAGCGCAAAGCCTTGTGGCAAACGTGTGTATCTGAGTTGTTGGCCTCTGTATGTGAATGAAAAAATGTCTCTGAGTGACTCATGCAGAGGAAGACAAAAGAATGCATTTGCCAGATCAATGCACGTGAACCACTTTTGGTCACATGTGATAGCTGATAAAGCTGTGTACGGATTTGGTACAGGTGCAGTGGTAGAGAGTAATATTTCATTAATGGCTCTCAAGTCATGTGCCATGCGGTATTTTCCTGTTCCATGTTTCTCCACTGGTAGAATTGGTGTGTTCCACAGTGAGTGAGAGGGCTCTAACACCCCGGCCCTTAACAGGCCTTCTATTGTTTCTGTAATTCCTTCCTCTGCTTCAGGTTTGTGTTTATACTGTGATCTATAGATTGGTGTGTTTGACTTGAGCTGGAACAAGACAGGAGGACACTCAGCTAGGCCAACATCCGTGGGCCCTTTTGACCATAGACTGTTGGGCAGATTTGACAGTCCAGCAACTGCGTGAGGATGATCTACACACTCCTCAGCATGTGTTTTTGAAATTTCTTTATGTTCCAAGATCACTGTATCATCACAGGCACAGGTTATGCGATAGGTTTTACAATTTGGAGCATAACATAAGTTAGGAATTTGGGTTCTTTGCCACCCTGTGTCGTCCAGTGCTCGCCTGACCATTGGACCTAGATCACCTGCACCATGACCTTGGTGGACCGCCAATGCAATGTGGGGTGCAGAATTTTCTCCCACATTATACCAAAGCAATTGTTCATCAGTTAATTTCACAGCCGCGGCTACACCTTCTGGTCCGATGTAGATGTCATGTGTCTGCACATTCCACGTCTGACCCTCAAGATCAGACTGAAATAATTCACGATAGGTGTCGTCATTATCTTTATCATAAAACAGGGTGATGTGGTGAGGGTCGCGCGGAGGGGAGTAAACTGCCAAGCTCATTATCCAGGGTCTCCACAGCTGAAATTGCCTCAGAACATCCTCTTTCACTAATCTCCCCCAGTAGATGTCGACTTTTTCTTTCACAGTCTTGAAGCAAATATTGAGTCTTTGTATTTGTTCCCAGGCACGGAAAATGCTGTCCTCCTGGCAGAGTCACAGATAATCCATCTGCTGAACATGTGATTGTGGCGCCCAACTTCACGAGCAGGTCCCTGCCCGTGAGATTTACTGGCGCTTGCGATGACACCACATAGTTGTGTTTCAAAGTCTGCTTGCCCAGCTTTGTCAAAGCTGGGTCAGTCACTGGCAGAGTGATCGGGATCCCGGAAAAACCCACCACGTTCACTGTGTGGCAGGACAACGTTGCACTGTCTGGTGCTGCTCTCAAGGTTGAATATGTTGCTCCAGTGTCTACTAAGAAGGGCAATTCTGTCCCTTCTACAATCATTGACAGCATGGGATCTGCCATTCCCATGCTGTTTGGTCCCTCCGGGTCCCTTCAGTACTGGTCCTCCCCCCAGTCAGCCACTGGATACTGCGCGGCTGGTGCTGCACTCGGATTTGGGGCCTGATATGCTCCCCTATAGCCATCTCTTGCTCTCGGAGCTCCGCGTGCCTGGGATTGGTAGTTTCGTCTTTGATAGTTCTGACGAGGTTCTGGGCAAATTCTGCTCCAATGACCCTCTGCTCCACACCTCCAACAGACATTCCAAGGCGCACCGCTGAGATTCCCCGTGTTACGAGCTCTTTGTACTCCCCCCGCTGAGCCACCACGCCCTCTGTACGATCCACCGGTTCCCCAATTCCCTGTGGGTTTGTTCTGCCTTGGTGCATTGGCGGGCCATCCGTCATTAGTGTAGGGACCCGGGCCACTATCTGGCCATTCGGGCCCAGGACCAGGCTGGGTCGCAACTATCATCATTTTTTCTGTTTTTTCTTATTCCTCTTTCTTCTTCTCGCCGGCTTTGTTTCTGGCCTCCGCCAACTGTAGTTTGAGCAGAGACGCTTGTGCCTCCTCCAACTCTTTTTTCTGCTTGTTCGCACTGTCCTGCTCCAGCTGTAAACGATGTGAGACGTGTCTTTCCCACTGCACCGAATCTGCTACGGCAAAATCTGGATTTTTCTGTAGATCTTCTATGACCTGGTTTGGCAGCCCTGCCAGCACCGCTGCACGAAACCACGCTTGATGTTCACCTTCTCTACCCGGATGAGTACCTGTTTCTAACAACCACTGATCTCTGGCTTTTTCTAAAAATTCTCTAGGTGTGTTTTGGGGGTCCCAAATTATTTTAGGTATGGCACCTGTATTGGGGGTTGGGTACTTGTCACGGACTGCGTCAGACAAGGCACATTGCACTTCAGGATAAGGCAAATCATTTGCATAGCGAGTTGTGCGAGCTATGGCCTCTACATCTGCTAGCCCACCACCGAGCATACATCGCGCAGAAATGGCGCGAAAATCACCAATAGCAAGCTCTTCTCCTTCTGTTAGCCTGCGTAATTCACGCAACCACCTTGCTCCTCCTCCAGTTATAGGTGGAAGCTGTTTAACCAATGCCTCCAAATCTCTTACTTTGTACGCGGGTACCCCTCCTTATTCTACACCGGGTAGAGTAGATTTATGTGTTGATGCTACCTGCTTCAGCTCTGGCTGCTGAGTGATATTTAGACCCCGGCTGGATTACAAACTTTAACCATGTGCTGAACTTTGGCCCAGCATTGATACCTCTTGTTAGTATAACGACCTCTTCTTAGCTTGTATGTATGATGGTGGATAAATGAAATATACAACGAAAATTTAACTATATTACAAAAGAACATCTATCTTGGAAACATCAAATGACCGGAGCATAACAGCCTCGTTATAGTGAATAAATATTTATGCCATTTACACCATCAAACTTAGATTGCTAAGGATGAAGAACCTTTTGTTCTTTAAAGAACCATTTGTAATAGCTGAAGAACCATCCACAAAATAAAAAGGTTCTTTGACGTATGATGGTTCTTTAAAGAACCATGAAGACATCTGAAGAACCATTTAAGAACCATAATTTTTCTGAGAGTGGGACTCACTGTTTAAAGCACTGAGTGCTCATAGAGAGATGCTCCATGAGTCCCAGTACAGACTACAAACATGGTGGAAACTTAGCTTTGATATCCACACACTCTGCACGTCCGTGAGTAACTGTGATGAAGATGTGCAGAGATCTGTGTCCAAACAGGAGGAAGACTGTAAAGACTCTGTGCTTCTAACAGCCTCTGTTAACATATGTGAGGCTGTTTGTTGTTGTTGCCATGGAGCTTTGCACTGTTTGGGTCAGCAGGTCATGTGATCAGGTTTGTTCTGCTGGACGATGGTTCAGTGTCAGGTTTGTTTGCATTCATCAATAAATATCTAAATAAATCAAAGACTCCATGTTTGTTCTTTCATCATGTGACCTCTGCTCATCCATCTCTGTGTGTATCAGGATACATTTGGTTCATAATACACAGAAAAATCAGAGTTATTACCTGTAATAAATGTGAAAGATTCCTGCAGTGATAACCAGGCAGGACTGAAACACATCCAAGCTGTCACCACGGTAACAGCAGCATCCATCCACAGGTGAGGGGAGGAGCAAAAAGAGGGACTTTGACCATTTTATACTAAAAACACTCAACTAATGTTTCTAATATGAAACAAATAAGCCCACATTAATGTGAGCGTTTATTAAATAATAATAATGATGATTTCCTCCTGATCTCATTTCCACAGCAGAGAAAACTGTGGTGTATATTGAGGTGGAGGGTGTGGTCTGTGGCTCAGGTGTAGAGTGAGGGTGGGGTGCACCACAGCAGCATGCTGGGACTGCTGAGGGTGGAGGAGGGAGTGATGATGACATCAGAGCTGCAGCACAGAGACCAGTGAACACACAGTCTGTTCATCTTTGCATAGATACAATATACAGCACAATATTGAATGACAGACACGCTGTGGGAGCTTCCACAGATACACTGACGTCAGCATCCAGAGTCCTCCTGCTGCTCCCCCCTCAGAGCCCCGTGATCAGCACCAACACATTCAGTTAGATGACAGAGTCCAGCTGCAGCTAGAATCAGCTCCCCTCTGTGAACAACAGCACAGCGTCAGTGTTTCACACTCAGTGAAAGGAGGAAACAGCAGAAGAACACCATGTGTGCTACGTTTCCCAGGACACACTACAAACTGCACAAATACAGAGCAGCACGTGGAAGGACCTGGAGCTGCATTTACAGAGCTGCAGACAGCGTGATGTCCTGTATGGACAGGTGGAAGGAACCAAGTCCTCAGCTGGAACACTCGTGTTTGTCCACAGACAGGAAACACAGCAGGAAACTTCCTCACAGAAGTGCAGCTCATGGATAACACACTTCCTGTCAGTCAGAATGAGGCTGCAGCCAAACACAGAAAGGTGTTTTTGTCCAGATGAGCCCAGAGAAGAAACACGAGTGTTCACAGACATCAGAAGCTCAGAGAGGTGAAACATGAGGTTGGAGTCCTCGTCAGCATCCAGAAGAGCTGCTGTCAAACCCTGAGTACTCATGACAGACTCTGATGGCACAAACACATCATGATTCAAACAGAAAGACAAACATGGAGCTCCTGATCCTCCTGCATGAGAACAAGCTGACATGAGCGCTGTGTCTGAGAGTGTCTCCCTGTCACAGTGACAATAACACAGCTGCTGCTCACAGTCATTAAACTGACCTGAGGTCAGCTGTGCTCCTTACATATGAACCATGTGACCTCACATCAGTGCTGTGGATGACTGTAGTCATAGAAGAGTAGAGCTGTAGCAGGTGGTGTGAGGAGGAGGTGGTGTATTCTAGTTAACGCAGTACTGAAACACTCCAGCAGAGGGCGCTGTTAAGTCCTTATTGTAACACAGTTACTGTGTGCAGTTAGACTTCATACATAATCTGCACTTATTTCCATCAGACATGCTGTCAGTAAATGATTGGTTTCTATACATTTCTAAACACAAAACCTCTTCACACTTCTAACATGCACATTTACACAACTAAATGGCAGTATTGATGAAAAGAAACACATTCAACAAATCCATTTAAACCTTAAAACAAACAAAAGGAAGCATCTCTATGGAAAAAGAAACCCCTCCACTTGGTTTGACCTGCTGATGTCATGTGTGGCATCAGCAGGACTTTAAAATGAGGAAATGCCGGGCGGGCGTTTCCCCACACCTGACCCTCATGAAGACTGGAAAGACAAACAAAGTAAGAACAAATGACTTAATCTGTAACATAATAAGATGTAAAGAAACATGTAACTGAGTATTCAGCTTCATTTGCAGAATGTTTGATTTGCCAGCAACTGAATGCTTCCACACACAAACCCGGCATAGTGAGTGAAGCAATGTTACTTAACAAATAGCAAATCATAGCAAATACATAGAAACAGAATAATGTGTTTAATATGCAAAAGAAGAAGAAGAAGTAAACACATATGGGACAAATGGAGACCATTGCAGCTCATCCACCAGTGAGGTAAAAAGAGCAACCAAGAAAGTGGCAGCCTGCACGGCCACAGATGTGCTGGAGGAGCTAGAAGCTCTACCCATGGAGAAACTCCTGGAGAACCTTGCTAAGCCTAACAGGGGACAGGTACTTCTGCCCAACCTGGCAGCCACAAAGTGAACTCATTTAGGTAAAGATAACCACATGCACCTAACCAGCCTGCACCAGCCTGACATTTCTTCCTCCTAAGTAAAAACGAATGTATGGATTGAACTTAGAGTCTCAGCTCAGTTTTCTATTTTGACCACCTACACCCCAAGATACTCTTTTAAAAAGTGTTGTTTTCAGATCCCTTTGAAGTTCATAAAGGGCCTGTTCATTTTCATTCAGATGTTTTATTACATAAATGTTACTGTTTTCTTTTGATTTATGCTCCCACTACACTGCACCTCTACAAACAACAATGCCACGGACTGTCAGCTGCTTTTACATGCTGTGAACATGAGTAGGTTTGATCAGAGTTTCAATTATCAAAGAAAAGACAAACTGAGCAAAAAGAAGGAAAAAAAGACCAACTTCTTCCCAACTGACAAGAAAAATACTCGTCATGTTTTCATAATAAAGGATCAGGCTCCCCATTTATGACAGCTTGGACCAATAATGTATGTTACCCTGATGCTACTGTAGAGACAGGGTCAACATCTCTATTTAAATAGAGATGTTGAATTATTTTTACTATTGATAAAATTCATGTATACTAATCAAAGTTATACATGAGTAACGACATTATTAATAATGATTAATAATAATAATTCTAATGCCAACATGATGACTGTTCATAGCTCCTGCTTTGAAATACTGAACTTAAACATTGACCTGATGAAAGATCACAATTCACAGTGGCCCACTGTCAGAATCATTCTGAATATAAACTCATCGAGTTAATCTGAACCTTTCTCAAATGTGCTGTGAATAAATGCTGCTGCAAGCCACTGTGGGAAAGCTGTGTTATTATCATGGAAACATCTGTGACACAGAGGACGAGGACACAAAGGGACGACACGCAGAGGCTGTGTTAAAGTCAAAAATCCAAATCTTTAGTCCTAAACAGGCAGTGGTTACAAACAGGAAGACGAGCAGTCCATTAAACAGTCTACAGGGTCAAACATACAGAGAATTCAAACAGCTATTAAAAACAAATAACTGGACACTGAAAAACTTCAGTGATGTGTGAGGCACCAAAGGGAAGCAGCTGAGTATATTCAATGAATTCTCTTCAAATACAAAGACAGAAACTCCTACAGGCAGCATGCAAACTGAGCAGGATACACAAAGATCAGAGATTACAAAATAAATCAGAAAAGGATTTCAAACTTACTGAGAGCAAGGCCTCTGTTACAAATCTGTCTAATAGAAAAACATGCTGTACAGATACAATACGCTCAGTGTTCATGGTCATTTAAAAACTGGCTCTACCTGAACCACTTCAATATTTTATGAAGTCACTGAGTCGACCATTTCTACAGTTTGTTTCCTTCATTGCAGTTAGAGTGCGGCTGGTAAGGATGAAAACACACACAGAGCGTAAATTGTCTTTGTTAGTAAGAAACGTCAGCAAAGAAAAGACAAAACACACAAACACTCTCATGATATTCATGAATCATTAGAAAGCATCCAAACATTCTGCTCGTGGACTTTTACAGTCTTATTTGCACTCGCTCATCTTCATAATCATCCTGATCAATACATGACAGGGGAGGCTTTGAGGTAGGCGGGGCTCTCTGCTGATGTCAGCATGAAAGGCAGGACCAGCGTCTGCCACATGTTGGTGAAACATCACAGTACACTGGCGTGGTTTCCTTTCCAGATGTTGGACGTTTGACACTTCAACGTTGAGGCCAACAAGAAGACACAGTTTTGGGTCGGGTTGCTGCAGGGTTTCTAACTGAGCAAAAGCAGAAGCACACAGACCAACAGGGATCAGATGCTGAGTGTTAGAGGAACATCTGTGCTGATCACTGAATGCTGCTGTGCTCTCTTGTTGAAGTTGGCTGGTGGGACAGTCTAATAGTGATATCCTGCCCATCGGAGGAACACTTTTAAAAACACATGCAATACTTTGTTTGTATTACAGTCACAGTTTATGTTATTTTTGTCCTTTAAAAGTGTTGCTGTACTATAAAGTCCTATAATTTGAGGCTAAAACGGCTCAGAGAGTCTCTCTCTCAGAGGATCTCCTTTGAAAGTGGAGACGGCTTTATCCGCTGATCCACGTCACTTTACCTGGATGTTTTCTTTGAAGCTGGATGAAGACTCCTCTCCCTCACTCCTGCTGCAGCTGTGTGGTCCAGTTGGCCTCTGAGGTCACAGTCAACATCTGTAGCAGAAGAGGGGAAATAAAAGTCCAGGTTACCAAAACTGGGAGCTTTTCCAAAATAGAGCGTAACTGGACTTTTTCAGCCTTACAGGCAGATAGTCGTCTGAAGCTGCAGCTTTTTCTTTTGAGCTTTTTCCAATCTCTGCTCTCGGCTTTCTTTGAGAACATGTCTGCTTTCTTGGCATGGGTCTGTCTGCTGTTGGTGAAGAGACTAAATCCACATACTCGCTACTAAGATCTCCTCAAGTAGTCTCAACCAGATTACAGTTTAAGAGTAAATGTCTCCTGAGAGTTTCACCTTGGGGAGATGCTGTCTGGCTAACATGCAATCATGAGCATTAATCTATGAGGTGAAAAAGTAATTTTAAAAGCTCCAGCCACAAGTTTTATTTCATCTGTGTTTTGGTCAGAGTCCCATCAGACCTCCAGAATGGTGTCAGAGTGTTTTCTATCCACGTGATGAGCACAGGCCTCAGGTCCAGACCTCCACGGGCACCATAGCCTCTTTGGAGCTAATAGGTGCAAGAAGGTTTTGTTGGGATAGGAACTGAAGAGGAAACTGACGAGGAAGGCAAGGATCTTCTTCAGCTCCTCCGAGCCGGGACCTCTTTGTGTAGGCCAGCATTGGCCAGGTAGCCCTCCAGCATCGCTGGATGGCCAACAGTGGAAAACCTAGAGGAGTAGGAGAGAAACAGCAGCTTGGAGCATGCCTTTATACTGTTTAGTTTTTAGAGCCACAGACTTTCTTTTAATGTCATTGTTCAGGATCTATGACTGATTATGTATTTATTGTATTCCTCCATGACTGTGTGACAGCAAGTGGAAAAAACCAGCTTCACCTTTGTTGATATGCTTGTAATTTTAATATTGATTAAATGGCCATGAAATAATAGAAAGCTCATATATGAAAATGTATTTTAAGAAGTAAAATGTTAATCTGAGCACAAAGGAGTACACTCACCTTCTGGTAGATGGAGGTGTAGCGAGCGCTGGTGAACGAAGAAAACAGCGCTGGTGTTTTCTTCGTTCTACCCAAAAAGGAAACTAGCGCAACTTGTAAGCGAACTTGACTTTCAAAATAAAAGCACAAAGCACCAAAACGTTGACTACAAAAAACAAACAGTAATGTACAGCTTAAACAATTTAAAATCATGACATGGATCTTGACAAGATAAAGAAATAATCCAAATTATATACAATGTCATCATGCCACCAGTTACAACATCGATGGAGGATCTTTGTAAGCGCTGAGGATCGTCCTGATGGACAGAACAGAAGGAGAGTGAGACAAGTGAAGATATACTAAACAACACTGTGACATGAACTGAGCCACACACAGTTTGATTCACAGGTGATTGACACATTATTTGACCACAAGTGTCTGTGAAGGTTCTCAGTCATCCAGGTCATCATAGTCAAAGGAGCCTATTTGCCGAATTTAAAGTCAGAAAAGAGGCACAGAAAAGAAGATCAGACACCAGCGAGGGAGGATAAGAAGGACAGACGCAACAACATTGTCATCCCCTATGTAGCCGGTGTATCAGAAAAACTCAGGAGAGTTTTCTCCAAGCATGACATCCCGGTGTATTTCAGACCCAGCAACACGCTCAGACAAAAACTGGTTCACCCGAAAGACAAAACGCCAAAACACAGACTTAACAATGTGGTGTGTGCTGTACAGTGCAGCGAGGAATGCCCAGACCTCTACATTGGAGAGACCAAACAGCCACTTCACAAGCGCATGGCACAACACAGAAGAGCCACCTCCACAGGACAAGACTCAGCAGTCCATCTGCATCTTAAGGTCAAAGGTCACTCTTTCGAGGATGCCAATGTTCACATTTTGGACAGAGAGGACAGATGGTTTGAAAGAGGAGTGAAAGAAGCATCTATGTCCACTGTGAGCGACCATCTTTGAACAGAGGCGGGGTTTACGACACCAACTCTCTGCCATCTATAATCCAGTTTTGAGATCCTTCCCAGACGCCTTAACGCCCACTCACATCCTGGGCCATCTGATCTCAGGAATTCGCATGATAAGGTGGGGCCAGGTTTCACAATGAACACACCCGAAACTCTGGCTGATTGGGGCCCACACCCAGTTTCACACCTTGGCTCAGGCGATTAGAGGATCATCAGGGGGTCCTTTTGTCCCTCTGTGGGGGGAAACTCCCACTAGGTTTATATCTGGGACTCTCCACCATTTGACCTTAGAACTGAAGAAGCTTCTCGGATGAGAGGTGAAACGTCTTCAAGTAACTTAAAGAAGTCCAGACGCTTTTCTTTGCAAGCTCCTTTGACATTTGACCACAAGCAATCTTTTCTGGTTTGACGCCGTCTTTGTAGCCAGAAACCAGCTCTCTCCTCGGCTTCCTCCACTACACGCTTCCCCCACGCCAGTCTCCTCCGTCACTATAAAGGGGAGAGTCATGAGCTCCATCACCCTCACCTGTGCCGTCCAACGTCCCGCCACCAGCCTCCACTGCAGCAGGCCAGAGACCACACCCCTGCCACAATAAGTAAAAGTATATCCTTGCTGTACCCTTAATGCTAAATGTGCTAAATTAACCGCTGCCTTTGCCCCTTTGGGATTATTCTTATGTCACTGGGATGTTGACCTTTGACCTTCACATTAGAGAGATGGGCAGACATAATTAGTGTATGAATTTTAAAGTAACAGGTAATAAAGAGAGTGTAGCAAATGTAGTCAGGTTTATTACTCTGTATCACACATGAGTGCCCGAGGGAGGCGGGGCTGACTGGGGAGACACAGGAAACAGAGAGACAGGGCTGACTCGACATGAAACGATGAAACGTGGGACACGGGAACAGAAACTAAACACAGGCTGAAATGAACACTGAGGGAGGGAGAACTAAGATTACTGAGAGCCTGATAAATAAGAAGAACAAAAACCAAGAAAAACAAGAGTCAAAGAAAACCAAAAACACAAAGCATTGGGCCAGGACCCACTGCTGTGACATTTATATGTGATAAAAACATTAAAAACTGCTCACATGTTGAAATCTTTCTACGTATACTTTAGGTTCAGCTCTCCAGCCTGGCATTTGGTTAAGCATGATTCAAACATTTGATTTTGTTTAACTGGTTTTAATTATAGTTACTTTTTGTGAACATTTGTTGCAGCATTTAAAAATACATCATTTATTTTCAAACTTTTATTTGATTTAGAGCATCATGTTTGACCAACGTAAATGTTTTAATTTCATATAAAATAACTGAAACAGTGAACTGAATATCTGAAATCTTTCCTTCCTTAAAAGTTATAATCCTACTTAAGTTATAGTGCAAACGCTTAAGCAACAAATATACTTGATGCTAATTAATTAATATTTCCCTTTGATGTTGCAACTATGCGGTCTCTTCTGTCTTTAAACAAAATAATATTTTCCAGTTACAGAAATCATAAAGTCCAAACTAAAGTGCTACTGTTGCTATATGCATTTTATATAAATCATGGATGATGGTCCTGACATGAAGGAAGAGAAAGTTACAGGTTGCATCCTTTGACTTTGTCTCCGTGCCTTTGGGCGATTTTCAGAAGGACAGATGTTTCTGTTCAATTCTTAAATCAATTTTTTCAAACACAAACACTATTTTAAAGCTTCTAGAGAGTAAAATATTAATGATAATTATAATAACAATAATAAAAACAAAAGCTCTCAGATCCATCAAACCAAGCAGCAGAAAGAACAATAACTGAAGAGAAAACTTTAACCTTGTAGACTTCATTATGTTCCAGCTGCTCTACATACGCTGTGACCTCGAACTTAAGCAGGTCGTAAAGTATGTGCAGCTCAATAACTTCATAATCAGACCCTGTGGTATTTAGGCAGCAGAACAACTAAGAATAACAACTACAAATAATGTTTTTAGGTTTCTGTTGTACTGCAAGGTTCTGTACAGGAGAACCAAACCAAGAGCAAATATTACGTCTCATTTACACCTGAGCACGAAGAGCCATCAACATTTAGCAAATTGAATCATCTTTGTTTAGATGCAAGAAGAATCATATAGAAATGAAAAAGTAGAAATAGAAATCCAGAGCAAAGATATCCTCTAATTCAGCGTAGCACATGTGCAGCTGCTGCGATTCACGTAAGCATTCGGCTCGTCGCTGTTGCAGATTTTTCTCTCGCTGTTCTGGCTCACAGCGCTGCAAACACAAAAATAAATATCCCCAAAGGTGTGAAAGGGAGCTAATTAGTAAGAGTATTGTTACTCTCCGCAGGAGTAGTCCAGCAGTAGAAATCAGTCCAATAACAAGGTGTGTAACATCTAGCAGGGTGACAGAAAAACCCAGGGTAACTTCTAAGGACCTCAACGTCTCTCTCACATTGTGTTTTTTAAACATGCTTCCATTTGTCACTTCAGTCTTTACTCTGAAATACAGGAAGAGAAATCATGGCTGAAACAATTTCTCATGAAACCAGGGGTGTGGTCCAACAGTCAGTTTGGTGAGGAAGGTTCCTAACTGAGAGAAGTGACCCAGAAGTATCTGTGTAGCAGCCACAATGAATCCAGATCATGAGCTTTATTAACTGATCAAAGTCTCTTCTTTCAT
Organism: Rhamphochromis longiceps; assembly: GCF_057381845.1. Taxonomy (NCBI): domain Eukaryota; kingdom Metazoa; phylum Chordata; class Actinopteri; order Cichliformes; family Cichlidae; genus Rhamphochromis; species Rhamphochromis longiceps. The sequence continues at coordinate 1,340,609 of NW_028187224.1, forward strand.
CTTCTGTATCATTCAGTTTGCATTGGTAATGCCCATTATTGTAATGCTTTTTTAAGACCAGCAAAACTTTATTTCACTTTGGGTTAGCTGGGATAAGTGATGGATGGAGGGAATTTTACTTCAGCCACAGAAATCCTAAACAGGAAGGAGGAGCAGAGTTACAGTGGATCACTATCCAGCAGGGAAACAAGGTTTATTTCAATTTCTTGGCCATGAGTGAGATTTACTGAGTGGGCAAATTAGGGAGACGACACCATCAGATCCCGAGCCCTCCATGTGTTAATCAAGAGACGGCTGCTGTGCTACATCCATAAATAATGAATAAATTAGGAGCTAAAGCTGAAAGGACAGTTTATTTATACCATCTTCACGTGAACACATTCAAGAACATCACAGATGAAGAAACATTAAAAACTTCCACACTACATAAAGCAAGAAAAATAGTTTTTCTTTCAGGTGGTTTCAGAAAAACAGAAACATCAAACATCTCCAAGACTCTCTTTGAAAGAACTAAAAACCTTTGTTCTCATGGTCCAATCATGAGTGAACTCCCCGATGAAGCCTTGTGTGCTAAAACATGTCAGAGTTTTAAAGGTTAAACATGAGTTTCCAAAACGTTTTGCTGGAGAACAATGAACTATTTGACTGAGTTTCAATCATTTACAGACGAGCAAAACCAGGACAGAGAAAAAAGGACAAAACTGACTCAGTAAAACAACAGAAAAGAAGATCCCATGTAGATCTGTATTATGTAGAAGTTCAGCCCAGCAACCAGTTCAGTTCAACACAAGTTTAAATGATTCTATCTGAACTCTGTGGAGCCTGATCTCAAGCTTTTTGAGTCTGACACAGAAACCAGAGGATCTTTCTGTGTCTTCAGATTCACTGTGATCCAGTGATGGGAGTGATTTCAGCCCTGAGTGATCGCGCTGATGTTTGCACAGAGCAGACAATGAGGTGAATGTTTGGGCACATTGGTAACAGTGAAACAGTTTATTAGTAACGTGGGATCGTTTGTGTGCAGAGTATGATCTGAGATTCCTGAAGCTCTTGTCACACTGGTCACAGCTGTAGTTTCCTTCCATGTGTCCACGTTCATGAATGTTACGACTATGTGACCGTGAGAAGCTTCTCTCACAGTGTCTGCACTTGTGTGGTTTCTCTCCTGTGTGGACTCGTTTGTGTGATTTAAGCTGACCTGCAGTGGTGAATGATGACCCACACTGATCACAGAGGTGCTTTTTAACCCCACTGTGAATCAGTTCATGTTGTTTTAACTCACTTGTTGTGGTGAAGCTTCTCCCACATTCTTTGCAGTATTTCAGTTTGTCTCCAGTGTGTCTACGTTGATGTACTTTTAGGGTCTTTTGCCGACTGAAAGTTTTTCCACAGAGGTCACAATGAAAGTCTTTCCCACCACCACAGTGATGACAGGGTTGAGAACTGGATCCATCTGTGTCGCTCTGCTTCTAAACAAAGACACAAAGACAGTGTAAGTCAGTCCTTCAACATTTGTATCCTGAACGTCGCCTGAAATAAAGAGCATCTCTGCAGACGTCCAACTACATTTGACTGTTTCAGTTAACACACTCAGTTTACTGGGCTGCAATAACTACAATACTACCACCATAATACTACAGTAATACTAAAATCATAACTGAAAGGAAAATCTGAATAATCACTCAGAGCTGCTTTTCCAGGCAGTAGAATTGCTAACATGCTAACACAGTTTAATGAGCAGAGTTGTTCCAAACAGTCAGGCTAAAATGACAAGATAACAATATAAATACATACCTCACAGTAGCTGCACTTGTAGAGTCTCTTTCTGGTGTGGATCTGTTGGTGTCGTCTCAGGTGCTGTGGAGATTTAAAAGTCTTCTCACACAGGTCACATTGATAAGGTCTCTCCTCAGTGTGGGTAAACATGTGTTGTTGTAAGTGTGCGTCTCTTGTAAACTGTTTGCCACACTGTTCACAGCAGTACACATCATGTCTGGTATGAATGCGTAGGTGTGTATTTCGGTACCCTCTCTGGCTGAAAGTTTTTCCACAGATGTCACAGCTGTATGCCTTAATTCCAGAGTGGGTAACTAGATGCCTCTGTAAGCTGCTACTGTGAGTAAAAGCTCTGCCACACTGATCACAGCTGTACGCTTTAACTCCACTGTGGATGAGTTGGTGTTGTTTTAGGGAACGCTTGAAGGAAAAAGACTTTCCACACAAGTCACAGCTGAACGGTCTCTCTCCAGTGTGGATGACCTGATGCTGTTTTAGTGATGCCTTCAGAGTAAACTCCATCCCACACTCGTCACAGCTGTATGGCTTAATTCCAGAGTGGGTAACTAGATGACTCTGTAAGCTGCTACTGTGAGTAAAAGCTCTGCCACACTGACCACAGCTGTATGCTTTAACTCCACTGTGGATGAGTTGGTGTTTTTTTAGGGAATCCTTCAAGGAAAAAGACTTTCCACACAAGTCACAGCTGAACGGTCTCTCTCCAGTGTGGATGACCTGATGCTGTTTTAGTTTAGCCCTCACAGTAAAACCCTTCCCACACTCGTCACAGCTGTATGGCTTAATTCCAGAGTGGGTAACTAGATGCTTCTGTAAGTTGCTACTGTGAGTAAAAGCTCTGCCACACTGATCACAGCTGTACGCTTTAACTCCACTGTGGATGAGTTGGTGTTGTTTTAGGGAACCCTTCAAGGAAAAAGACTTCCCACAAAAGTCACAGCTGAACGGTCTCTCTCCAGTGTGGATGACCTGATGCTGTTTTAGTGAAGCCCTCACAGTAAAACCCATCCCACACTCGTCACAGCTGTATGGCTTAATTCCAGAGTGGGTAACTAGATGATTCTGTAAGTTCCTACTTTGAGTAAAAGCTCTGCCACACTGATCACAGCTGTACGCTTTAACTCCACTGTGGATGAGTTGGTGTGTTTTTAGGTGACCCTTCCTGGAAAAAGACTTTCCACACAAGTCACAGCTGAACGGTCTCTCTCCAGTGTGGATGACCTGATGCCGTTTTAGTTTAGCCTTCTCAGTAAAACCCTTCCCACACTCGTCACAGCTGAACGGTCTCTCTCCAGTGTGGATGACCTGATGCTGTTTTAGTGAAGCCCTCACAGTAAAACCCTTCCCACACTCGTCACAGGTGTGTTTTTTCTCTCCCTTTCTTCTGTGAGGTTTGTCGGCCTCCTGAGAGCGCTGACTTCTGGCTCCATGTTGGTCCTGCAGTGACAGAGATACAAACAGAGGCAGTGAGTGAAATGCAGTCGTGGAACAAACTCAACCTTCAAACTCCATTAACACTAGTTTTAAACCTGAAGGTGGAGCGTGGCACCAAACACCTTAAAGGTCTCTTATCCCCACCTGCTGGTAGTTCTAACACATTACATCCAACCTGCTGTTAAAGATAATTCATGACTGTTCAAACACTAAAATCATGCACACACACACACACACACACACACACACACACACACACACACACACACACACACACACACACACACACATTATTTTATAATTTAGATTATTTTGTTGTTTCCTATTACATATTTCTATAATTTGTATAGATTTATACAGAATTATTCAGTGATAATAAATCCTATGTTTGTTTATTCTAAAGGAACCCCGTTAGCTTCCACAACAGATGTTGCTCGTCTTCCGTCAAATACTCACATAAAATATTACACAATAAAGTGGATTCAAGATATCCACATAATTTCACTCTTACATCCACAGTGAGGTTTCACAATTGTTCAAATATAAGCAATCAATAATAATAATAATAATATCAATAACATTGAGGCACATTACACAAATTTCAAAAACAAATCATGTCTTACAATATTTACAACAACTAAAAGCTCTGTAAATCGGCTTTTAAGTCTTCATTGAAGTTTTGAATAATTCTCTAATTTTTTAAGGCAACTTATTCCACTTAAAAGTTGCTCTAAATGTAACAGTTTTACAAAACGTTACTTTTAACTCGAGCATTTACTAAATTGCAGCTTGTTGAAAACTGTGTAATATGATGATGTATTTCATCTGGATACTGCAGCTGAGCAGAATAAATGTGGTGTGTTTAACAGAATTGCTTTCTTTAGAACTACAAGTAAGCCATAGAATATTTTAGCCTGTACAGGAAGCCAAGAAAGGTTATTATGCATTTTATCAATATTAGTATAGTATGAACATCTTCACACTAATCTGGACGCCTTATTCTGGACTAACTGAAGTCTGTTAAGATCTGTCTTATTAGCTGCTGACCAAATGATTGAACAATACTCCAGATGAGACATTACTAGTGCATTAATGACATCTTTCATAATGAAGAAGTGATACACAAAGAGCATTTCATAGCCATAGCTATGCCTTGTCGGCAGAGTTATGTGACATTAGTGATGTTTGTACTTTCAGCGTTAACTTGGTTTTAAAGCCTTTAAAATATACGCCGTTCAATAGTCGACCTTAATCTGACAGAGAATGTGATGATTTTGTGGATAATTAAAGTCAGTCATATATCCACAAACACAACAAGCTGAAAGTCAGTGATGCTGCTCGGTTTGCAGTCCTGAACATCACGGCACAAGCAGGATCCACTGCACTGTTAATGTTAGCTGTGTTATATTGCTGCCTCTGTTCGGTGGTGTCGAGCCAAACGCACTTTAACGTGTGTTTGAACGAGCTGACGGTTCACTCGTTAAGCTGAAAGAAAGATGCTTTAATCACAGCAGTCACACATGTGTCCACTGCACCATCTGGAACTCTTCTTGTTTACACTCGTAATAACACAAACACTAAATCCTGCTTCTCTGCTGCTGTTGTGTAGCAGTGTGTACACCTGAGACTGTCACCTGTCTGTCTGTCCTGCACTCTCTCTCTGTTTCTTTCTCTCTGATTGTGGAATAAAAGTATGAACATGTGTTTATTAGTTACACTTGTGTTTGAATCCTGCAGCTTATCACACATTTGATTTCCATGTGTGACGACTGCAAGTGTCCAGAGTGAGGACAGACTGAGGGACCCACTGCTGCACATCATCTGTGAGGCTTTGCAGCCCTGATGATCCACCAGGACAAACTCAGCAGTGTGTGAGGAAGAGGAGGAGGAAGAGCCAGCAGCAGCTGACAGATGGAGAGAATAGACAGACTGTTCCCTGTTTGTGAAGGACGGCTAGGAAAGTTTAACATAACTGTCTGTGCTGAATCAGTCTTATTAGGTAATGTTCAAATAATGTGATCATCCCAGTGTTTTCAGTGTGGGAGAAAGTACTCAGGGCCTTCAAGTTACACACTATGAAAGGCAGCAACAAGTTTAATGTTCAGAAACCTAAAGTCTGTATCAGCAGCAGAATGGAGCTAAAAATAAATGTTGGTTTCAGTTCTATGAAGCTTTGAGTATTTTGGATCAGTAGCTGCTGTGTTTGTTGCATCATATTGCTGTAACTGTTTATATGCTTTATATATTCTGAGCTAAGTTGATCTATAGTGTTACATCATATTCTATAAGGATGTTATGTGTTTGTAGACTTTCTGCCCAGTTTGACCCATTTAGCAGAAGTCAGCCTGTTTAAGGCTCTGATATCTATTCTGTGTGACTTACAGCAGTTATGACATGGTCTGATTTTCTCACCCAATAAAGGAATATTTCATATATCAGTCTACTCTTCATTCTATCAGACACAGTTATCACAGCTCCTACATTTGCTTTTTACACATATATGTAAGCACTGAGCCAAATTTAGTACCAACATATTAAATGAACAATATTTGTCTCTTATATATGACACATCTGTATACACACTGTCACAGATACTTGTCTGGGAGTGAAGTGATTAATATAATAACTATAATATTGGCCATATCATATTTACATTACCACAGTGAGATGACTTTAGTCTCATGAACAACATCAGCTAATTGTTATTTACAGCTAATCTTAAACGACTGTTCAGCACAGAAATGAAGCCCAACAATCATGTTTCACAGTCCTGTGGTCTCAGCCTCAGATACTCATCAAATCACACAGAGCTCATGTAGAAACAAATGAACTAAATATGTTCTCCTTCATTTCTGTCAAACAAAGCTGTATGAAACGTTTCCAGCTGTTAGTATCATGGTTGCTAGGCAACCTGGGCAGCGCGACGGAGGCTAGACGTCCCATTTCACGAGCCTACGAGCCTCGCACTTCGGCCTTAGCGGTCTTTGAGTACGCGGCCCTTGAGGACTTTAAAGCTGCAGAACCTGAATCGGGATACAGCCATGATGATCTCCAGCCTCGTGCTCGCCAACATTCTCACCTGAGTTAAGAAGACGATCACTGAAATGGTCTCAGCAGGTCCTTTGATGACAGCAATGAAATGCAGTGGTAAGGCTTTTTGGGGATTAAGTTCGTTTTCATGGCAAAGAAGGACGATGCAGTTCATCTGATCACTCCTCATAACATTCTGGAGTGCAGGCAAAATGCTATTATAAAAACTTAAGCAGCAACTTCTCCAGGTTCCAATATTTATGCAATTCTCAAACCTTTTGGCCACGACTGTATAACCTCTTCTGAAGTTTAGTGGATATTATACATGGTTATGCTCAGGATGTGTCGGCCAGTTTCCACTGGAAACGCCTTTTGGTTAAACTGTCAGCGAGCAATTTGCATTTGCACTGTTACATTTTTATATAACTTTAATGCACATAAACAACAGCTGCTTGTTTCAGTGAAAATACATTGATGGGTTTTTAATAAAGTTGTGCAGCTGTAAAGTATTTTGTCTGGTGTCAATTCTATCGTCAGCTACATCGTTATGGCAAATGTTCAAATGTATATGGTGATAAATATCTTTGGTCATATGGTCCTGCTCTGTCTGTCACCTTCTGTGTTGAGCTCATTGTTTCCTCTGTAGTGGCTGAGCTGAGTCCAAGTAGCTGAAAATGTTCCTCTGCTGCTCCGTCAGACTCTCCTCCTCCTGCTGATCAGCTGGGACACAAAACAGATCTTTGTTAGGCTCCACACTGCACTGAAGAGTCAAAGTGTCTCATATGTTCATCTGACAAGTAAAAGAACACATTTTTGTTTCCCGAGGTGGGCAACTTGTTGGAAACAAACACAAAAGCTTTGAGCACTGATACCTGCCATTGCTGGCATTGAAAGATGCAACGCCAGCAATGTGGATTGTCAAGACTCAAACCAATCATCAGGCAAAAACAACAGAGATCAAATGTACCGCATTTTGATCCGGGACGTACTCTGCATGAAAACAAGCGCTCACTCTTCCTGCTCAACAAATGACAAGGGCGGAGCCTTATACCACGTGATACAGAAGCTGTGCCGTGTGATGCTAAAATTAGCAGGAAAAAACCACGGAGAGCACGTCAGGGATGACGAGAAAGTGACAGGCGAAAATCCGTCCCGGTCAACCACCCAAACATCAATAACGGGAACCTTATACAGCGCTTCCCTATACACGTCGAACTCCCGCAGGCACAAAGACATTACGGAGGCTATCACTTATCACCTGACCAAAGATATGGCTCCATCAACACTGTGCAAAACGAGGGATTTAGGAAAACGATCAACACCCTAGACAAACGCTACACAGTGCCGTCCAGCAACTATTTTTCTATTGTTGCACTACCTGCTCTGTACACGCAGCGTCGAGCAACGGTGGAGACGGAATTTCAAGCAGGACAACATTTTGCTGCAACAACAAAACGTGAGACATTTGTTGTTTTATGTTTATTTATTGTTATGAGAGAATCATGATCTCAATTCTAAGCCAAAAAATCGTGATTCTCATTTTATGCAAAATCGTGCAGCCCTAACATTAACACAAAACTATTGTTTCACCAGAGAAACACACATGAAGAGAGAGAGAGAGACAATAACAGCTACCAAACAGTCGTCATAATTCGTCACACAATGAGAAAAGGACAAATCAACAAGTAACAATGACTAATTAATATTAAAATCTGTAACATAATGTATTGTTTGGAGTTTAGTCTGACTGGTTCAGGATGACCTGCCATTATCCAATCACACGTCTGCTTACCTGCATCTTTTCTCTTTTTTCTAACCTGAGCACCTGATGGCTTTGAACTTTTGTTGTCCATCTTCCATTGGATTGAATTTTGCGCTCCAGTACAAACACAAATCCCCCAACCTGAGGATCAGCACAATTAACCTAACAGCAGGCACGTGCGGGGGGGGGGGGGGGGGGGGGGGGTTAGAGGGGCTTGAGCACCCGCCCCTTTCCTGATGGGTGCCCAAGGTGCCCTTTTGTTGAGGCAACTTTTTTTTTTTAAATATTATTATTATTTTTTTTATGTGTGTGTGTGTGCGGAGTCCTGTCTGTGCCCCTCAACAATAATATTTAACTATTAATCACAGTTTCGCTAAATAAAAGGATCTGGCTTGCATCAGTCACATGATCACATTTAACCAATGATCACCCTTGACAGCAGAACGCGGTGGTTACGAGCCGGGAACGAGCTCACAAAGAGCACGCGCATTTGTTGCGGTCCGGAGCTGTAGGAGAAACACAAGTTAACTCAGAGACACAGACTGATGCGACACAACCAGTAAGTAGGTGTACAGCGCACACTGTAGTGTGTAGCACACAGGAGTATTAGCTTATTACGTACACGTTGGTAAGCTGTCTTGTTGCTACTGACGAACTGAAACAAACGAGCGTGCTGTGTGTGCAACAGCGCGACAAACATTACCTGTCCTTTTATTAACTGCACAGGTTAATAACTCGTACAGCGTAACTAGCATGACGGAGTTTATATACTGCTGGGCGGGTGCTATGAAGTTACTGATAGTAAATTTTATTTTATGCTTAAGGTTAGTTTCTCAAATTTCTCAAAATCTTAACAAATTGTGCCAATCCATGTTGCACCAGCTGATTTATCATCAAAAGTGGAGAAGTCTGTGACAGAGGAGACAGAAGAGCAGCAGAGAGAGATGGAGCAAGAGAGAGAGATGGAAGAGCAGGAGAGAGAGATGGAAGAGCAAGAGAGAGAGATGGAAGAGCAAGAGAGAGAGATGGAAGAGCAAGAGAGAGAGATGGAAGAGCAAGAGAGAGAGATGGAAGAGCAAGAGAGAGAGATGGAAGAGCAAGAGAGAGAGATGGAAGAGCAGGAGAGTGAGATGGAAGAGCAGGAGAGAGAGATGGAAGAGCAAGAGAGCGAGATGGAAGAGCAGGAGAGAGAGATGGAAGAGCAAGAGAGAGAGATAGAAGAGCAGGAGAGTGAGAGCCAGGGCATCGATTACTTTGCTCGCCCTGAACCTGCCATATTACAGGCCTTCTTAGATTACCACCCACAGCAGAACAGTAGCAGTGCAGTTGTGATGAGGGTGTTCAGCTGTAAAGATGGCACCAACAGGAAGTGGCTTACTTATTGCAAAGAACGCCATTTATTGTTCTGCTTTGTGTGTCTGGCATTTGCAAGGCTGACTGACACCAGCACATTTATAACAGGCATGAGTGACTGGCGACATATACATCTGCGCACAGAGGAGCATGAAAAGAGCAACACACACCAGACCTGTGCTGAAGCTTTTTTCTTAAGGTGCTCAAAAGGCAACATCAGGAGCTTGTTTGCTGGCAGTCAGTTGTCAGCTCACAGAGCACAAGTGAAAAAGAGACGGCAAGTTTTAGAGCGTATAGTGGATGTGATCAAAGTACTTGGGAAGAGGGGACTCAGCTATAGGCATGTGGAGAATGAGGCTGCATACACTTTAGGTGACAACACCATCGATCATGGTAACTTTCTGGAACTGATTGTGTTATTAGGCAAGTATGATATGTGCCTTGGAGAACATTTGAATGACTGCATTGAAAAAAGCAAGAAGTTGCATCAGACCAGTGGATCAAGAGGTAGAGGATCTCTCATCACCCTACTCTCCAAAACAACTGTCAACTCAGTGATTGATGCACTTGGCCATCTCCTTCAAGAGAGCATCGCCAGTGATGTCCAGAAAGCTGGGATGTTTTCTGTTCAGCTAGACACAACCCAAGACATCACAGGTTATGATCAGTGTTCAGTAATCATCAGGTATGTTACTGAGTCTGTGCAGGAGAGGCTTGTCTCCATAGTGAGGTGCGAAGCATCCACGGGGCAGTACTTTGTAAACTTGCTTTCTGGAGTTTTAGAGCATCTGAATCTAGACAAGACCATGTGCACTGGGAATGCAACAGATGGTGCTTCAAATATGCAGGGCCAGTACAAAGGCTTTTCAGCACTTATGACTGCCCAGTCTCCAACTCATGTGCATGTGTGGTGCTATGCACACATACTTAATCTTGTGATTGCTGACACAACACAAAGTGTCATTGAAAGTGGATCACTCTTTAATTTACTTAATGACATAGCTGTGTTCATCAAGGAGTCCTATCACAGGGTTGATCTGTGGGAGAAACAAACCGAAAACACAAGACACAGACGCCTCAGTCCAATAGGTGAGACACGGTGGTGGGCCAAGCACGATGCCCTCCAGAAAATCTTTGGACATTTTGGAAAACCAGATGATGGCCTCTTCGTTGATGTAGTGCTGACGATGGAAGCCATTGAAAAGAGGGAGAAAGAAAAGCCAGCTGTTTGTGCCAAAGCACGAGGCTTTAAAGAGTGTCTCTTGAAGCATGAAACTGTGTTAACAGCACAGATATTTCTTAGAGTGTTTGAGCAAACAACTCCTCTGTCAAAGTACCTCCAGTCAAAGGGGATGGACATTCTCTCTGCCCATCATATGGTGACTGCCACACAAGATGGCCTCAAAAGTATTGCCAGGGACTTTCCAACTGTGAAGACAGCTGCAGACACATTTGTGAAACAGACAAATCAAAAACTAGAGGAGAGGGAGAACAACACAGACATGGAAGTGGAGGCTGAACTACCTAAAAAGAGAGCCAAAAAGAGAAAAGGCATGGCCGGAGAGATGCCTGAAGATGAGTTGCAAATCAATGCTGAGAAATCATATGAGGTGAAAGTGCACAACATCATCCTGGACACAGTTATTGAAGCAATCCACAGACGATTTGTCATGCATGGCCCTCTTCTTGCCGATTTGGCATGGTTGGACCCCAGGAAGTTTAGCCAGGTCAGAACAGTTTCTCTTCCAAGTAATGCATTTCAGAACCTCAGCGCCTGTCTACTTAAATTTGACAGCAGGGCTACAGTTAATAACCTTCAGTCAGAACTGAAACGTTTTGCTGAACAGTGGGAAAGGCTTAAGACATCACATGTAGATGAGTACACGACCAGAACAGCAAAGGACAGATCTGAAGAATGGGACGAAGAAAGTGAAATTGTGACCGAAAGCTGTGGTTCTTGCAAAAATTGCCCACTGTGCTGCTATCAAATACTCAGGCGGTTCAACATGCTGTCTGATGCCTATCGTCTCCTTGGGCTGGCATACAAGTACCTGCTGACCCTCTCCCTCACTCAGGTTGCCTGTGAAAGAACATTCTCTACACTCAAGTTCATTAAAAGCAGACTCCGAAGCAGCCTGTCTGCAAACAAGCTGGAGATGTTTATGCTGATGGCCACTGAAAAGGACATTCTCATGTCATTGGACTCTGACATGGTCATTGACAGGGTAGCTGAGAAGAGTGACCTGCTGAGAAAGCTCCTTTTGTAACCTGGTGAGGTGAAATAAAAATGAGCAAAACATTCCTAATTATCTATTGTTAATATTAGATTCAGCTTTATTGTTATTGCCTAAATGAATACGTTTAGTATCTACCTTCACTTCAAACAAGTCAAGTGATTGGTAAATGCTTAGAATTTGTCCATCTTAATAGACAGAATAAATATGAGATTGGAGTATTAGGCATTTATAAACATATATTCTTACAGTCTTAATCTGTCATTGTTTCATTTCAGATGCTGTCAGTCATTTTAGGAGGACTGAAGTGTGTTCATTTTAAGTAAGTACTATATGGAATATGATTCAACCATTTTTCTAGAGTAAGCATACCAGTACTGTCATCGTCTGAAAAAATCTATTAAGTACAATTCTTTCTCAACCTTCACTGTCTGTCCTTTCACTTCATAAAGGTTTCCATGTCTTAAGATATGTTCAGTGTTGCTGCTGTGGAAGTGTTGTAGGTGACCTTTTATTGATGAGTGAATAGTCTTTGGTGATACAATTCAATCATAATCTGTCCTTTATAGATTTTAATATTCATCTAATCTTTATTCCTTTCTGTCCTGTTTGTCAGGGTCTGATCATACATTGTTTGTTTAAGAGGTTCGAGACCATTCAACTTTTTAAGTTCATCAACGTAAGTACTAGTGTATATGATTTCTCTAATTCCTTTCTGGAATAAAGATGCCAGTACTGTGATCATCTGAGCAAGTCCATCAATTGCCATTCACAGTTCTTTGTCCTTTCACTTGTGTCCTGTTTTTCAGGGTCCCATATAATTTCTTCAGAAGTAAGTACTGTATATGATGCCAGTATTTTCCCATATTTTCTAGATACTGTATTAGTACTGTGTGTAAAATGCCATCAAAAACTCAATTAAGTGTTATTCTTATTCTTCTTTCTCACCTTTCTTTCTCTGTCTCCTTTCATATTTAAAGGTTGCTGTGTTAACAAAATATATTGTGCTACCATGCTGTTTTCTATTGTTTTGGTAAATAAATACTTTATGAAAATATCCCTAAATCTGTCATTTATTAATTTTAATATTAATTAATGATCATGTCTCACCTCTAGTGTTCTTGGTCTTAATTTCAGGTTTCTACCATGTGTTGTAGATAGTTCAGGAGGTTAACTCTACCAAGCAGTCTTTTTGTTTCCGCTATGTACTGTTTAAAATCCTGAATAGGGAGAATGGTGTAGGTTTAACATTATCAGATTGATACATATATACCAACAAGGCAGTGTACATCAAAGCAGTTGTTTTCATGCAAAGGCTTTATGGTTTTTCCTATAGCGATTGACAGACCACGTGACTTTGCGCATTGCATGCCGGGAACTCCTGGCAAAACAATCCAAGTACCGCATCAAATACAAGCATTTGCAATTGCAGCACCGCAAAACGTTCATTCTCCGGTTCCAATACCTTCTTGTTTTTTCTGTGCTGCACAAAAAAGGAATGTACAAAACGACGGAGAACAATGCCGGTCCGTACAAAGACAGACTCGACGAAAAGACAAAGAAAAGATACGAGGAAAAATCAAAGGAGTGAAAGGGTCAGATCCTTACGAGCACACAGAGGGACAAAAGACGTTAGCGTGCTGCCCAACTTTCACCACGCTCAGATTTATAATTATACGGTTCTTGGAGTGAGTGCATACACTCATGAAGTTTAGTAACTTCAGGTCACTGCAACAAGCCCAGGTACAGTTTACCGACGGATGGGTACAGGACCTTGAAATGCACCGAAAGACCATTGTACGAACAAAGGTAAACTTACCTTTGTTCGTCTCACAAATCGTCGTCATAAATACACATTCGTTAACCGTGTATTAATATAACCTTTGAGCTCAACGGTAATTAATTAGTAGTGGAAAAATAATTGTAATATTTGAGCCATTTCTGCTGTCCAACTACTTCTTACAAAATACATTTTTAATGTTAATTAGATTTTTTTTACGGCATAAATAAAGGTTATATAAAAGTCACTGCCACAGACTGATTGCGGCTTCTACCTTGTTACACTAATGTTGTTTGTAGCTCAGTATGACTTTATGTCATCCATGAGGGATGCATTTGACATATGTTTCACATATTATAGCCCAACAAGTTATTTATAGCAATTTAAATACGAGCAATCAGTTTCTTTGCAAATACCGGAAATCAGTTTTTGGCAGACAATCACTTTTTGGCACAACACCGGCTATTGCAGTTAATAATACAGCAGCTTCTTGCCATTTTTTGTGTTTCTTTTTATCGCTGTGTAACTGAGTTCAATTGAAAGCCTGCATGCGCTAGTACCGCTTGCCAAAAGTTCCCAGAATCCTTTGCGATTTTATCCATGAATGACGTCACATTTTTGGTGGGCCGGTCTCCAGTCAAAATGCCCGGGCCGATTTTTTGTCCCAGTCCAGCCCTGCCTGCCCTCCAGCACTATCCACAGCAACCCCTCAACAGCAACATTGTACCCATCAGGTAAAGCATCGGCTACGTTTGCTTTGCCTTGTTGCCCATATTAGATTCTTGATGAAAGTGTGTTGTTGTTATTCAGCCTGGTTCAATGTGCCCCTTTTTAACTTTGAGCACCCGCCCCTTTAAAACTCTCTGCACAGCCCTGCCTAACAGACCTACACCTTAGTTCACAGATTCACTTTGTCTAAGGTTGATTTCTGGGATTTCACACAACCCAGGATTCAGATCGTGAATCCATGATGGGCTTGGATTTACATCATTATAAATGAAATGTGCTCTACTTGGAAGCAGCCGGCCCCGCCCCTTTTGACGGCTTGTGTGAGACTTTAAATCATCAAACTGTAAATTATAAATTTAAATTGTTATTGATCCTTTACCCCGAGTCCTAAAGTGTAGATTTATTTTCTTACTCTTCTTATATTTATTGTTTGTTTACTTGCACCGCTGTAACTGCAGCCTCGTCGTCTCGTCTCTCTATATGCTGGACTGTCTGTAGCGGAGATGACAATAAAGTTTACTTTGACTTCAGCAGCGCGCAGGCGCACCGAGGGCTCTCGCGCTCACTTTATAGAATGTAGAAAAAACATGGGTGCAGATTATAAGTCTGTATCATAATATCTGTTTGTTGTTTTTATTTTGTTTTGCGAGTTGGTTATTAGATGCCGCTCCAGCCAGCCAGAGACTCCCCGCCGCCCCGCCCTCTCCTCCCTGTGCCGCCAGCAGCAGGCGCACCTCGCAAACGGAGGGCGCCCTTACTCCCAGCAAATGGCTGATAGAAAACCGATCGGTGCCTACGAATTTCCCAATATGCGCTGGCATGACGTCGGGGAAGCATGGGTACGACCGATTATTTTATTTTTTTCTTGCCCGTGATGCCCCCCCCACCACGATGCATTCTATTGGTTTGCACACTTACACACACCCAGCTGTGGTTTCCTGTTTTGCTGGACTCTGGAGAGCCCCGCCTTTAACGCTCTTCTCTCACAGAGAGCAACAGAAAACTTGGAAAAACTCCAGATTGACTGAACTCAGTTCAAAGTTACCTTGACACCTTTAGATGTGAGACGTAGTGATGGTCCGCTTGAAGCTGACGCTCCGGTGCGTGTGTCAGAAAGATCAACGCGCTGCTTCAGAAGCACCGTGTCGAGGCTTGATTCGTTTGGCCAGAGTCACGTGGTCAGTGACGTCTGAAGCTTCGTTTAGAACGTACCTTTTTTTAAATCGAACTTTATTGAAACACAATGAGTATACAACATACAAACAGATGAAGTTTACAAAAGAACAGAACATGAACATACAGAACCAGGAGTAAAAAAATGATGATATGAGTAGGCGAAAAAAATCAACATATAAATATTGTTCTGAGAGGCTTTTTGTTGGTTGAGTCTGAAATTGATTGTATGTACAATTCATATCCTTATAAAAAGGCAGAAATATGGTGTTTTATTAATAAACTTACATTCATGGATATAAAATAGCTAAAAGTATTAACAAATATTTTATAAAAAAAACATTTATCATTCTTCCTGGGGAACTTAAAGAAACAGAATAAAACATTTTCCCATCGTAAAGAAAACTCCCTTAAAATATGGACAATAACAAAACTGCTAAATTCTTCCAGAATCTCTGTGTAGAGGAACCAAAAGAGATGTGCCACAGTTTCTGGATGATCCCCACAGAAAGTTCAATTAGTATTTATGTCTCTTTTAAATGTTACCATATAGTGACTGGCTGGGTCACATTTATGAAGAATTTTATATGAGATTTCCTTCACCTTGTTCACAATTAGATATTTATGGGATCATCCAGACTGTCTTCCAGGTGATATCTGGAACATGTCGGTTCCAGTAAGATATTCTATATATGGGAGAGACATGATATCTTCTTGGAATAAACTACGTATTCTCTTATTGCTGTTACCAAGTTCCTGTGAAAAGCAGATTTTTCCCACTGCTGACTCAGCTGGATCAGGGAGAGTGACTGAGGCAGATATTGAGCTGTCAGTGTTTTTATATAACATTAAAGTCCCTGAGGGTATGGCACCAAGCACCATTGAGAATTCCCCAACACTGACGGGAAAATTATATAGTGTAAGGAATTCATTGTAAGTAAGTAGTGCTCCCTCGTTAAATTTTAAAACTTAGTAGCGGCCGCCATTGTTGGCAGCTGAAATTTGGCTGGGCCGCGCTATGAATTCTGGGATATGGTGGGCCACGAAGGACACACCCGACCCATCCTTCAAACTCGGGGGAATGAAGGACGCATTTGAAGGAGTCGAGGAATCGGGACAGCCTTCGTCGCCTGGCTGTGACGTCATCGGCCTTCAAATGCGGCCTCCGGAGGATGCGGCCGACGTTTTGGGACACAGCTTGTGTGTCTTTGTTGGTCATGTGACCTCCCAGGGACTACACATGGAAACGAGCAGTTTAGCTCAAATCTGGCAGGTTTCCATCGTCTGTTTTTGTCCTGATGTCCATGAACATGAACACTGTCCCTGTCAAACACGTCCAGATAATCTGATCCAGTGTTGTTCTTCTTCTGTGGTGTTTGTGATGGAGCAGCAGCTGCTGATCCTGATGTCCTCCACCAAGGGGGCAGCAAATTCAGCTGACTGTCATCATTTATTAAAAAGATGTAACAATGTGACATAATGCAATATAATAGTGTCAGTTACACATTGTGGGTTGCACTGTGGCCAGAATGGACATTACCTCCTGCCTAATGGAAGCTGTCAGCCATCCTGCAACCATGAATTAGATAAGCAGAAGTGAAGGGATTGTTAACAACAATTTAATAATAAAATGTAATGTGATAGTTGCACTTTATTAGCTCCCCACAATCGTATGAATAATAACCATGAATGCACTGCATGCTCATAGCAAGTTCTTTAGGTTTAAAGTGAGATCCTGCTTTAAAGGGCGCTTCATCTGCTGGGAATGACATGTTTCTTCTAGTATGTAAGGCTCAGCCCATCTTACTGGGACTTACTTTTGTAGATCCACATGCTCTAAACCTGCTGCTCCATGATTGGTGCAGAAGCTTTAAGCTACTATTAACAAATAATGACCATGGACTTAGTTGTTACTACAATAACTTATCATTGAGCAACTTTTAATTTTACTTGTAAAACTATGCAAGTAGAATTGAATGGGGCACAGTGAGCTGAGCACAGGCCCACTCTGTGACACTCAGAGGTTTGTGGATATCATACTGAGAGTATTGGACACAGTGCAGCCAGCTTGCAGCCACTTTCCCACCACTTTAGCACAATGTTTACATGAGACTCAGCCACACTAATGTTCCTGGGCAGACATGTGGTGCAGCATGGCTGATGGCACTGTACCTGCAGCTGTCATGGACAAGAACCACTCAATACCTCACCCAAGCCAAGCCTGTGCTGATGTTGTGATCTGAGACCGAGACACTAACCCAGGATCATGATATGATGTTGTGAGAGTTTCACTAAGAATTAGCTCTGATTACAAGATTTCAATCTATCGTAACTCTAATTTGTATTTACTTCAGTTTGTTCATCTTGGAGCTGTGTGCAGCTGAGGACAGTCTTATTATTACCAGGTGAGGATATGTAACAGCCACAGTCTGTAGAGATGATGTCACCATGGAGTGGTGATGTCACTGGAGCTGCCAATATGTGCTCCAGCCAAAGCTACACCAGAGGGTTGTGCTGTGTAACAGGTTGGTGCAGGTGGTGTTATCTACATTTGAACATTAGGCAACAGTCTCATGAAGACACTTTCTATTGTTCACTAAAGACCAACAATAACAGAGACAAAGGGAGAGCAGCAGAACTAGTGCTAACAATTAGCACTGCTAGCCTGCCCACCAACACCAGCTAATGTTCTAAAAACGATGATCAATGATTTTGCTGTAACGGCTCCAGCTGTCTGTGTCAGGGACACGTTGGAGATGAAGTGAGTGATCCAGTGACAAAGGTTTGGAAAGCTGCAGTCAGCTGAGACTAAAGGAGTCACCTGACCGAGAGACCAAATGTTTCACTGAGAACGTCCAGATGAACAGAATCAACCTTTGGGATAATCTGTTCCACACATCCATGTTTCACTTACTGCATTATATTTCCTCATTGCTGTGCACACAGGCCTGTGGCTTATAACCAACTCCAAGTTCAGACTCAGAGGCTGCTGAAGCTGTTTTCTGGAACAGAGACGTGTTGGATATAAAAGCAACTCTTCTTTATGTGTCAGCACTGAGGAAAGGAGCAGCTTCGTTTCTAAGTGTATGAAGGACTG
Organism: Rhamphochromis longiceps; assembly: GCF_057381845.1. Taxonomy (NCBI): domain Eukaryota; kingdom Metazoa; phylum Chordata; class Actinopteri; order Cichliformes; family Cichlidae; genus Rhamphochromis; species Rhamphochromis longiceps. Next base: position 1,358,995 of record NW_028187224.1, read on the forward strand.
TAGCAGTGTGTGTGTGAGCTTTATTTCACAGACAGAACCATGTCAAAAACACAACTTCAGGTAAAAACAATACAAAATCAAAGAGTCTGATCAGAAGGATTAAACAGAGGAGTGTGGGACTGTTTTTAACAGACAGCAGGTTAAGCCAGGCTGGAGGAGTAAACTGAGCCTCGGTGTGAGCAGCAGTGTGTTTGACAGGAAGCTGAGATAAACAGTCTGGAGCCCATTTAGTGCTTCATATGAAAGTGTGAGGATTTGAAAGCAAATCTAAAATCAAGCAGGAGTCAGTGTGAGAATGATTTGTGCTTTTCCTCAGTCAGATGCTGGGAGTTTCAGTTCATCCATGTTCAGCGTGCTGTGCTTTGTGTAACAGGAGAATATGACAGTATAAATCAAGTCTTCATGTCACTGAAAGCCTCCACAGTCTGCTATGGAGGTGCATCAGTTTGGATTTACAAGAAGAACATTTCTTAAACCTGCCACAAGATGGCGCTCCAACAGAAGGGATGTCCACAGTGTAACACAGACACACACATACTGTGTGAATGTGTGAGTGAATGGGCTTTCAACACAAGGCTTCTGCTGCTACCTTTAATGACATAATTAGCTAACAAGAACAAACTGTTAATTACCACCAAAGAACGGCTCCAGATTTTAGCTGCTGACCATTTTGTGAAACGTTGATTACATCAGCTTATTGTTGATTTTTCAACCTTAATATCAGCTGCTTTAAAGGAGCCTGGTTCTCTCGCAGTAACACTTTTCTTCACTAGATGCAGTGCAGGCACAGTCTGTGTTTCTAAACTACACACTAATGTTCATTGTTGTGCAGCTAAATCCTCCCTCTGGATGGGAAGAATCCCTGTCAGGCTTCAAACACCTGGCTTGGTGTTCTGGAGCTAATGTGTCACCTGTGAGGACTCTGAGATGAACACACAGCAGACACTTCAGTTCTCCGTCTGTGTGTCCTCAGTTTCCCAGCATGCCTTGGCTGTGGTGGTGGAGGTGAATGAGGGGGAACATGCTGCTCTGTCAGCACTCAGGTTTCATACCTGGTGATCTCAGAGGACAAAGCGGCGTTACAGCAGCGCACGTTGATGAGACCTGATGCTCTGAACAGTTCAGACTTCAGCCTCACTCTGAGAAAACAAACGACTGACTGTCAGCAGCAACTACACCTGCTCCATCAGTGACGGAGAGAAGAACTGAGACTGAGAGACATACAGCTGCAGGTCAAAGGTCAGAAACGCCCGCTCTTTGTACGGGTCAGGAGTTAGTACTGCAGAGGTCAGAGGTCAGCTTGCTGACAAACCATTTGAAACAGTTTGGAGCTAAAAGCACAACAGCAGAGGAAAGAAGAGACACTGCAGAGATGATGCAAAATATTGTGTTTTGTTCTCAGCTGTCAAAAAGTGTAACACACGTGTTCCAGCACAGCCTTTGTGTACTTTCACTTCTCCATACTGTCCATTGGAAATCCTGTTTGTTCCTTTTTGATTTCAGTCCATGTGTCCAAAGCAAACTTCTGTCCCACACTTTCTCTGCTGACTCTTCACCGATGCTCAGATGATCTCAGATGATTTCACCAGAACTCATCAAAATTCGGGCTCCACAGAAACCCAGACGTCACTAAACAAGCGTAACAAGCAAAGTGAAAACTGGTCGTTCAGCTTTATTGACCAAAGATAAGCTCACATGTCACCTCATGACACAGACACTTATTTCCACAGCATGCACGAGGACTGACAATAAGTGTCTATAAAGCCACTTCTATCTGCCACACCTGTGCTTCTGTCATGGTTGCTCTCCTCTCACTCTGTCATTTATCCACAGTCTGCCTCCCTCTGCTCCGTCAGCTGACGTCCTCTCTACACCACCTGCTGTGTTTTATCCTGCAAAAACACATTTAAGAAGCGTTGCACCGAGTAACGGGAGTAACTGCTATAAAATCCATTTAAAGGAGGTGGTGCTGAGTGCTGTGACTGGGGTCCCACCACTGACATCACGGGTGGAGGACATGTTGGAAAACTGCTACAAAGTGCTGTGCAGCCAGCAGAGCTTACAGTCTGTCCTGTGTGTCATACAGGCTCTCACACTTAGTGTTTCTGTGACACATTGAAGAGAAGTTTGTGTTGTTCACAGTTGTGCTTGTACTGAGTGACAGCTGACATGACCTAACAGGAATAATGTGTCTGTGCTGAATGAGAAGTAACACACAATGAAGTCTTGATGCATCTCAATCATCCAGGAAAGTCAGTCTGTTGCTTCTGTTCATCTGGACGCAGCGTTTTGTGGGAGAAACGTGTCGTCATCATCAGGTGACGTCTTCAGTCTCAGCTGCAGGTTTCAGTCTTACAAACAGGACATTTGCATAAAGACTGAAAGCAGCTGCAGGAACGATGGGCTGGGAGCTCCGTTCCTTCATCTTAATTATGCAGATTCTCAGGACCATTGATCAACAACCACTGATCCATGTCCATGAGTCCCATTCACAGAGATGTGGGAATGGCTGCAGTCACAGCATGTAAGATGGAAATAAATGAGAAGTATTTAGCTGAAGTGGATTTGATTTATGTTACTTCTTTTTTAACTTGTAGTTCTACATTGGAAGATTATTGTGATATTGAAATATAAAAATACATTTATATTCTATTACTTTTTTTTCTCAAAAAAAATAAATCTATTTTTCATTTTGTAGCAGCATAGAGCTTTTTTCCAATTATTTTTTAAAAGTCAGGTCAAGGCTCCAAAAGCCCAAAGGCGATATAACAGTTTGTGTTTGCTACATGGATCATTGTAGTTCAGCTTTCCTTTGTTATATTTCTTTAAGAGCTCAAAATGTCTTCATTACATAAATCAAATGTAATTTTCTCTGTAGCACTTCATGGATTTCATAAGCAACACACTGTAGTTGTTCACACAAAGCATAAAGGTAAAAACAATATACACAGTGTTATCTTCATTTTAGATGTCACAAAGTATTTGCGGCTCCCAGTGTTTTCCCGAACCCTGACCCTTTGCGTGGAAACCGGGTCCAAAAGGCTCTTTGGGTGTTAAAGGTTGCTGACCCCTGCACTAGGCCCACTAGTCCCCAGAGATCAGGAAAAGGGCCTGAGGGTGCTGTGTTTGGAGTCTGCTGGTTACAGTGTGCAGGACCTCACAGGCTGCTGCAGCGTTAGCAGAGGGCGGGACATACACAGCTATCATAATCACGTGTGTAAACTCTCGTGGTAGATAGTACGGTCTCATGCTAACCGCTAGCAGCTCAATGTCCTTACAGCATAGCGTCTCTTTGATAGAGAAATGCCCAGAGTTACACCATCTATCGTTCACAAACACAGCCAGACCCCCTCCTCCCTTCTTACCACTCTCCGCTGTTCTGTCATAAGAGGCTCAGCAGCTAAAGCAGCACACCTGGGTCTCCCAGCCTATTAAAAGCAGCCCTTTGCTTCACCTGCTTCACTAAACATTATTATTTTAAGCAGAGTGGTGTGATTTATGTAGGCATTGCTGTGTGACAGGATGACTGTTATGGCCCTGTCCATAATCTGTTTTGGTGGCTGTTGTTGTCTGTGCCTTTAAGTTTTGCAGGTCCCGCAGTGGATGAGCTGACGGCTGCTGATTGGTCCCCTGGCCATGTGATCCTCTTCAAATCCCTCACCAGCAGTTGTCCTGGGGCAGCCACTGACAGCAGCAGCAGACCTGACCCTGGCCTCCAACACCTGAGACATTTGTGCCTGTGACTTTTTGCGACTTTTCGGAGTTTTGTATATAGTGTGTACATTAGTTTTCATTGTAAATAGCACTGCAACAGAAGGGGTGAGCTGCCTTATTGTTTTTCCTTGCACTGTTTTCTCCTGTTTATTTCAGTTAGGGAGTTAGGTGTAGCGCTTGTCTTTTGTTTGATGTTTGATTTCACATAGGGTTTTAGATAACACCTTCTCCTGACTTAGCTTGTTTTGTTTGTTATTTTGGCCTTTGTTCACCCCGGAGCTTTTTTTTTGCAGTGTAGAAAAATAAATCACGATTCACTAAGAAATTGGTTTCCCTTTGTGTATGGTTTTGGGGACCAGGGCGGGGCAATCCTTCCAAACTTGTGTTGCGTTCCTGTACCCCTAGACTGGGGCGTAACAATGACTTTTCTTGCACACCCACCAAATGAGGGCGCACATGCTTCCACGCCCACTGGTGACTGCACACATCCTTTCAAGGAAGCATTTCATTCATCCCTAACAAATGGAACAAAACACTGTGCAGCGTGTTCAGGTTTGAACGTGGCCCTGGCCTCTCTCTGCATCCACCTGGCACATGCAACACACATCCACTCCCTGCTGAACTGCTTGTATTTGATGTGTTGAAGTTTTGGTAAAGTTTGAATAAATTCCACTTTATTTATAGGAACATTTCATCTGTGGACTCCTGCTTCCCCTCTCCTTGAGCCAGTTTGTGACGGGAACATGACATAAGAAAAGTAATTTATCCCTTTTTGATTCTGTGTATCTGGCGCTCATCCAGTGAGTTCACACTTGGCAGAAACAGACTGAATTTGTCTGGAGAACTTTGGCTTCAGCCAAGTTAGATAAACACACTGTGTCTCTGTCAAAACAGCAGTGTAGTTGTGGCACCCCTGTGAGGGAATGACCACATGAATATTATTTTGTGTAAAACACTCATGTAACGGGACATTTTTCATTGCTATATGTATTTATTTTCAGTTTCTTTAAGAGGATAGAAAATCCATGTAACAGGGATTCATTTTATGTTAGAAAGCAGTGAGGGCGGAACTTTGGTGCTTGCTCCGGGGTTTCGGGGAGCAGTAAGTGGAGCCCACCTTCCGCTGCTTCCTCAGACACGTTCTGGAGGAAAGCAGAGACGCATCGTGTCTTCCTTACTCTGCTCTTCACCTGCTTTTACAGGTCGGTACACGGTGCTCGCACCGAAAATGTTGTTTATTGTCACCATGGTTACCCACGTTAATGTGAATGGGAGAGTTAAGGCGGTCCGCCAAAGTTATTTATATGTAAACACGGGAGAAAACCAGAGGAGTGTCCCGCGCGACCGCACCGCGAGCCCGCTCGTTAGGTGGAGCGCTCGTGAAGCAGAGTCAGTGCGCTCCTATGCTCTGTGCAAACGTGTTGTAATGCTCCAATCAAATCAGTTCTGTGAGATGTGAATGTTAATAGTTCTGTTAAAGTGACTGAGTAGATTAGCTAGTGTAACACAAGCACTCTGAGCAACTCTGTGTAGCTAACAGAGGCATTCACTGATGTCAAGCCAGCCTCCAGTTTGTTTTACGTTCCCTGTGTATTCAAAGTATTACGGGAATGGATGTGGAAACCGGATTTCAAAATAAAAGCCAACTTCGAGTGAATAAACAGATATGTTAAGAACATAATAACATATAATTTAGGCTTTTTTTTTTTTTTACAAACTCTAATGTTACATCTATATGACACAGCCTTGTACCCTAATTGTGCCCTGTCACTATCAAGGCCATCTTATTTTGGATTTCAAAGTAAAAGCCCTGTGAATCTTCATTTTTGAAGTACTCTTTCAATGAATTCATAATGCTCTTAAAAGCAAAAGTCGTATTTCCAAATACTATTTGAACTTTGTATCAACACTTTTCAACCGCAGGCTTTTTCACAGTAATACCATATCAAAATTAATTCTTTCTGATTTTGCTTTTCATAGTAATGGCCCTTTGAAATTGCCGATATTTGACTTAATCTCCTAACGATTCAAAATGCTCTAAAATGAAAAATTCTTGTTTCCACAGGGTAATTCCACTTTAGATCAACAGTATACAGCCCCACAGTGATACCATATCAATATCAAGTCATTCTGATTATGCCTTCCAAAATAAAAGCCTTTTCAAATTGTCCATAATTGACCTAACTTTCAGTGATTTCAAAATGCTCTAAAATGGAAAATTCCTGTTTCCACAGGATAGCTTCACTCTATATTTACAGTATACAGCCCCACAGTGATTCCATATCAATATCAAGTCATTCTGATTTTGCTTTTCATAGTAATGGCCCTTTGAAATTGCGGATATTTGACTTAATCTTCTAACGATTCAAAATGCTCTAAAATGAAAAATTCTTGTTTCCACAGGGTAATTCCACTTTAGATCAACAGTATAAAGCCCCACAGTGATACCATATCAGTATCAAGTCATTCTGATTTTGCTTTCAAAAATAAAAGCCCTTTCAAATTGTCCATAATTGACCTAACTTTCAGTGATTTCAAAATGCTCTAAAATGGAAAATTCCTATTTCCACAGGGTAATTCCACCTTAGATCAACAGTATACAACCCCACAGTGATACCAATATAGGTAATACATCAACATGGCTGCCGTGGCTAAGTTAGGAATATTTATAATGTCATTTCAAAACTTGCATATGATCTGCAATTTGTAGTAGAGATGGACCGATCCGATATTACGTATCGGTATCGGTCCGATACTGACCTAAATTACTGGATCGGATATCGGAGAAAAATAAAAAATGTAATCCGATCCATTAAATATCACGAAAGCACCTCACAAAACTTGCAACACGCCGTAACTCGCCTCAGAACGTTAGCACGTCGGAGCAGTATGCATCACGTGATAGAGCGGCTGTGGCATGCGGGACCTGTCGGTGGTCTGGATAGCATGTGGAGCTTCGCTAGCAACCCAGCATTTCATCTCCGACAAAGTTATCCCGAGAGAAGTAAAGCAAGTGTGTAAGTCCATCTCTGAATGTTTGTAAAGCATTCCCACGTTAAGCTTAACAAGCGACTGCCTCTCGCTTAATGATCAGCTGATCGGCTTTTCTGTCGCGAGTCCGTCTCTCTTGTTTGTTTTTGGCCCACTTTGCACCAGAAAGAGGAAACCAGCGGCTGAACAACAGCAGCACGTTTAAGCTTGATAAGCTGTTGTTACAATTTATTTAATATTACTTTCTACTCGAGGATCTTTTACTACGTAGCTGACGCTGGTAACTGTGCAGGGGCGGATCTAGCAAAGTTTAGCCAGGGGGGCCGATAGGGCATTAACAGGGAAAAGGGGGCACAAAGACAGACTTTTCTTTCTTATTCTCATTTAAAATGTCCAGCTTTTAATAAATACTTATCTGACACCCAAAGTTTTAATTTGATGTAAAATGAATAGAAGTCCATTACTGTATATAGTGACTATTAAGTCTAATATATATACCCTAGTAAGCTATAGTACTTTTTCCTTTGGGAAGGTACCATCTGTGCAGTCTGCAATTTTGTTGAAGAAAGATGTTGAATCTATTTAATATTTCTTGAAAAATAATTGATTTCTGTGCATTTTTTTTTCACACTGCATCAAATTAAGGTTGATTACGTCGATTAAGCATCATGGGGTGGCGCGTGAGGGGTGGTTCCCTATTTTTTATTTATTTATTTTTGTTGTTGCTGGGAGTTGGAACCCTATTAGTTAGGTTGCTTAATATTTACGCTAAGTACTCTTTAAAATACCAGAATAGGGAGGATGGTGTAGGTTTAAGTTTATTAAACCTCCAACTTGTTTTATTCCATACGTTATCCATCTGTGCTTGGTGCCAAGGCTGAGATAAACGAGGAGTTATCTCATAAAGAGGAACAAACAGTACTCCAAGAACAGACAAAGCCCAGCAGAAACCTTGAGGAGGAGCTCCATTTGCCCCCACCCGGGAAGAGCCTCAGAAAGGCAAGAAGAGGGGTCCCTATTTGCCTCCAACTCTCTCAACAACACCAACGACCAGGACAAGGGACCACAACCTTCCCCTGTCCCCCAAACCCCTGACAGGCCATCACCCTCCTCCCCCTCCCTTTCTCCCTCCCCCCCACACCTGAAATTCACTGAGGAGATGATGGAGCGGGTCAATGCTGGGCTCAGATCTACCCCCCGTCCCAATCCCTTTTTGTCCCCCATAAACCCCCCACCAGAGCGGCCAAAGGTTCGCCATCGAGCCCCACCCTCAACAGAGCAATCGAAGTCACATTGCCCAGCCTCGCCCCCCTTAGTTCCTCTTTACCACCTTCACGCTCTGTCTCCACAGTCTGATGTGTGATGTGTGAAGGGTCCGGGCTATGAGGATTATGGCAGTGGTGACTTTTCCCAGGAGAAGCTGGGACCCTGTTTACTAGAAGGTTTTAAAATCTCTGTACTTTTAGGTGACAGAAGGAGACATGTGGCCTGGTCAAAACACAGAGAGCTGCACTCTAAAAGATCTTTAAACATAGTAAACATACCTTGTGTGCCACAGACTGCTCCCAAACACGAGGGGACAAGTAATACCTCTAAAACACTTAAGTTGGCTTTATTAAACGTTAGATCTTTAGCTGGGAAAACATTTTTAATTAATGATTTAATCACTGAGCACAGCCTTGATTTTATGTTTTTAACTGAAACTTGGTTGGACCAAAGTAACAGTGGAGCTGTTCTCATCTGCATTTGTTCTCCCACAAATAAGTTTGGTGATGAGTAAAAGAATTACAGATGATGTGGCAGTTTATACTGGGAGCTGGTAGTGATGTTACTGGCTTGAACTGGGTGGAGGACGCACTAATATGGAGGTATGTGGTTTGCTGGGACTCTAGCAGCGTGCTAGTGAGCACAGGTGATATGTCTTCAGACTCTAGGCAACATATTGTTTTTGATATACTTCATTTACTGTATAGAATCAAACACAGAGGGATAGAAGTGGATTTCTTATGGCTCCCTGTGAATATCGGTGTTGATGCAATGAACAGGACGATAAGTTTAAAAAGGTGCAGCAAGAAGAAGTCGTGCAGGTTTGACTATAAAATACAGTGAAAGTGAGGTGAAGAGTATAATGAAGGTAAAGATGAAGGACGAGTGGCAGGCACACTGGGACAGAGACGGGAAAGGCAGATATTATTATACAGAAAACAGTCGTGTAGAAGAAGCTGCAGCAGAGACCAGGATGGAATCTGGAGAGTCAGAGTTGGTCACACAGGCTTGAATAGCACACTTAAAAAGGTAAACATGACACAGGAAGTGTGACTTCTGTGGACCAGAGGAGACGTTTGACGGGTTGTTAGCGTCGTCAGGATGCTGGATGGAAACGCTGTGCCTGATAGGATGATTACAGGCTGGACTTTGTCTTCCTGTTACAGATGGATCCAGGCCCTGGATGACTGCTGGACACACATGACCCACACTAGGCTGCCTTCATCCATCCTTTCCTCCTTCACTGAGACTCAGAGTCAGCATGTATGTATTTATCAGGGATTTGAATCCTTTCATTACAGAGTGAAGTTAAAGTAGACGTGTGAACACACTAATAAACACAAAGGGACACAACTACTACTGCATGATGTAAAGCTGAAGTATTACACAGCTTTATGAACCTCCTGTTATCCTGGTAGACGAGTACAGCAATAAATCTTTTACTTGAACATCTTCTGGCTCCAATAAGCTTTAAAATGTGACCATGAAGTTAGAGACACACTGACTGAAACCCACAGCTGTGACTGTGGATCACATCCACACACAGTGTAGCTGCTGTCTCTGTGTGAGCCTTTGCACTGCTGCTCGCAGCACCGTTATATCACTCAGCGCTCGCTGCTGTTATTGAATCCACTTTTTACTGTCCGTGCAATCAAGCTCCTCTGCAGAGCTAGAAAATATCTTCGAACCAGTTTATGTGTTAGGGGATCCTTTGCAGCTGTGACTGTTGCCTCTGTTTTTGTCCTTTGGTTCCTGGGAGCCTTTTACATTTCCATCAGCAACAAATATCTGAACAGGCTTTATTGTAGGAAATACAGGAGTAAATAGTTGTCATTATTTATTAGATGTTGTTAAAGATGATCAGATGTTTGTTTAGTTTAATGCTGTGGCTTCAGTCAGCATCACTGTGCTGTATAGTTTTATTTTTCTGATCCTTCTGTTAAAGTTGCTGAATAAAAGCTGGTTGGTCTGCACCTCACCTCTGCCTCGAGCCTCCTTCTTTAAAGCAGCAGAGGCTCTTCATTCAGGTATCACAGCTCGAGTTGTTCTGCAGGAGACCCAGAGTACTGTCCTTGGTCCATAATGACATTAACTTTGATTCATGTCAACACGAAGCCTGAACGTCTGTGATGAACACACTATCAGCATCACTGACATATTTCATCATTTAAAAACACTTCCTGTCACCGTGGTGGTTACAGTGACATCATGCAGTTTGTGCTTTGACCTCCAGAGGGCGACAAATCAGCACAGACAGAGAGCTCCATTCAAACTTTGCTGCCATCAGGAATAATTCTTCAAATATAATCATCAGTGTTTGAGCAGTTATGATATCAGGGACAATCTAGACATGTGTGACAATACTGAACATGTCACATGACACACCTCAAACATCATGTGATCCACTCTCAGTCTGCACTTTCAGTCATGACTTCATGAATTTATGATCAGTTTACTCCTGAAATATTCAAATGCTGCAGGGTGAAGAACAACAAAGTGCTGACACATGTTTGTGTTTCAAACAAGAAAACCAGCAGAAATAAATCATCTTTGGACAACATGACAGAGATTAGTGAGTTTCCAAGTTGCACTTGAATGCAGCACAGACAGATTCTGATGTTCGTGGTTGTAAACGTGTCCTCAAACGCCTCTCTGACTCTTTCCTTCCTGCTCAAAGTTCCTCTTTTCTGAACTTGGTGTTTGTGCCTGACGCTGATCGTCTCCGTGTGGAGCTCCGTGTGAAGGTAACGTTAGCAGTGTGTAATGTTTCCTGGCTAACATCAGCTGTGTGCAGCTCAGTTCCAGCACAAATCTGCCGCTCCATAGTTCACGGTAACGGACTCATGAGATCGACCGTTAAACGCTCTCCCGCCATTTTGTCTGTGTGCGCGGATGTGTACGTTTTTGTTACCACTGTCATCTCATCAATAGCCTATTTGTAAAAGATCTCTGTTCATAGTTTAGTTGGATTTTAAAACTCTGTAGTTGGACAGTTTTATTTTGGACTGATGCTAAAATTCTTGCTGATTGTTTCTGTCGAGGTTTTGTACTTGACATCCGCCATTTTGGATGTGATAAGCTGTAGAGAGTGCGTCCAAAAAGAGAAACCAGAAAGAGAACCTGTTTTATTAATAACCTCTTGCAAATAGAAGAATATGAAAAAAACAACAACAAATAGGATAAAACCTTTAAATTACTTGAATTTTTAAAATCACCATCATCTGTTAACACAAATTTGATCATTTAAAATTTGTGTTTTCATTTTCTCTTCCCAGTTACTTCTTTCTCATTCTCTTCATTCTCCTTGTCACCTTACGTCTCACTCCTTAACTGAAGTTATAGTTCTAACATAAGAAGTCCCACCAACGTCCTTTATTTAATCTCTGTGTTGTCACAGTTATTATCATCAGATCAGACATGAGACCCAGACAACAACATAAGTTTACAAGCTAACATCATGTCAGCTAACATTAGACGATAGCATCATAAACTTTAAATTACTTTGCCTCTGATCAACAGTTTGATTACATTCTCACATCACAGGTTTATTTGCTAAGTGTGAGTCCGCCCACATTAGATCCACTTTTCAGCAGGTGGAATAATTTGTAGTATATAGGTAATACATCAACAATGCTGCCGTGGCTGAGTTAGGAATATTTATAATGTCATTTCCAAAACTTGCATATGATCTGCAATTTGTAGCAGATCTACTGACTGTCACAGAGCAGCTGGAGCAGTCTCGAATGCAGGTCAGTCCACTGCTGCCCCCTGTGGCCAAGTGCCATAGCTACTGCTGGATGAACTCGTGACACATCTGCGCCTGTTTCTATGAACACATTGAGTCTGAGTGGCTGCACTTACACTGGTGCATTCAACATATTGAAAGATGGCAGCAATGTGGATTGTCAAGACTCAAACCAACCGTTGAGCAAAGACAGCAGATCACTTGTTTCTGTTTGTTATACAGCCAGATTTACTCGTGACACACATGTGCAGCTGCTTTATCACCTATTCTGAATTTGTTTCAAGCACAATACATTTGTTACACATGTTGGGATATTGTGTTTGTTTTAAATGTTATATACCTGTGTGGTATGTGACTTGTGTTGCCATGACGCCAGGTCTCTCTTGGAAATGAGATTTTTAATCTCAATGAGATTTTTTTTTACCTGGATAAATAAAGGACTAATTTGTAACTTTCAGTGTTTTCTGGTCTTCCAAAAGAAAAAAACCTTCAACTACATGACATGCAGTTGTGTATTTGTTTTCACCTTATCATACACTTGAAGTTTTACAAATCACCACTTCTTTAGTGAATATCAGTTCGACGTGTATAGGGAAGCGCTGTCTAAGGTTCCCGTTATTGATGTTTGGGTGGTTGACCGGGACGGATTTTCTCCTGTCACTTTCTCATCATCCCTGACGTGCTCTCCGTTGTTTTTTCCCTGCTAATTTTAGCATCACACGGCACAGCTTCTGTATCACGTGGTATAAGGCTCCGCCCTTGTCATTTGTTGAGCAGGAAGAGTGAGCGCTTGTTTTTATGCAGAGTACGTCCCGGATCAAAATGTGAAGTTTTACAAATCACCACTTCTTTAGTGAATATCATTTCAGTCTCAGACAATCTCGTTTCTCTTACAGAGGTTGAATGCACCTTCTGCGGATGGCGGTACCACACAGTGTGCGTGGACTTCCCCTGCACAGAAGGCAACTACAAATGCTGTGAATGCTAAATAAACAGAAACAAATGATCCCTGTTGTCTTTGCTTGATGATTGGTTTGAGTCTTGACAATCCACATTGCTGGCGTTGCATCTTTCAATGCCAGCAATGGCAGGTATCAGTGCTCAAAGCTTTTGTGTTTGTTTCCAACAAGTTGCCCACCTCGGGAAACAACAATGTGTTCTTTTACTTGTCAGATGAACATATGAGACACTTTGACTCTTCAGTGCAGTGTGGAGCCTAACAAAGATCTGTTTTGTGTCCCAGCTGATCAGCAGGAGGAGGAGAGTCTGACGGAGCAGCAGAGGAACATTTTCAGCTACTTGGACTCAGCTCAGCCACTACAGAGGAAACAATGAGCTCAACACAGAAGGTGACAGACAGAGCAGGACCATATGACCAAAGATATTTATCACCATATACATTTGAACATTTGCCATAACGATGTAGCTGACGATAGAATTGACAGCAGACAAAATACTTTACAGCTGCACAACTTTATTAAAAAGCCATCAATGTATTTTCACTGAAACAAGCAGCTGTTGTTTATGTGCATTAAAGTTATATAAAAATGTAACAGTGCAAATGCAAATTCCTCGCTGACAGTTTAACCAAAAGGCGTTTCCAGTGGAAACTGGCCGACACATCCTGAGCATAACCATGTATAATATCCACTAAACTTCAGAAGAGGTTATACAGTCGTGGCCAAAAGGTTTGAGAATTGCATAAATATTGGAACCTGGAGAAGTTGCTGCTTAAGTTTTTATAATAGCATTTTGCCTGCACTCCAGAATGTTATGAGGAGTGATCAGATGAACTGCATCGTCCTTCTTTGCCATGAAAACGAACTTAATCCCCAAAAAGCCTTACCACTGCATTTCATTGCTGTCATCAAAGGACCTGCTGAGACCATTTCAGTGATCGTCTTCTTAACTCAGGTGAGAATGTTGGCGAGCACGAGGCTGGAGATCATCATGGCTCCCGATTCAGGTTCTGCAGCTTTAAAGTCCTCAAGGGCCGCGTACTCAAAGACCGCTAAGGCCGAAGTGCGAGGCTCGTAGGCTCGTGAAATGGGACGTCTAGCCTCCGTCGTGCTGCCCAGGTTGCCTAGCAACCATGATACTAACAGCTGGAAACGTTTCATACAGCTTTGTTTGACAGAAATGAAGGAGAACATATTTAGTTCATTTGTTTCTACATGAGCTCTGTGTGATTTGATGAGTATCTGAGGCTGAGACCACAGGACTGTGAAACATGATTGTTGGGCTTCATTTCTGTGCTGAACAGTCGTTTAAGATTAGCTGTAAATAACAATTAGCTGATGTTGTTCATGAGACTAAAGTCATCTCACTGTGGCAATGTAAATATAATATGGCCAATATTATAGTTATTATATTAATCACTTCACTCACAGACAAGTATCTGTGACAGTGTGTATACAGATGTATCATATATAAGAGACAAATATTGTTCATTTAATATGTTGGTACTAAATGTGGCTGAATGCTTACATATATGTGTAAAAAGCAAATGTACGAGCTGTGATAACTGTGTCTGATAGAATGAAGAGTCGACTGATATATGAAATATTCCTTTATTGGGTGAGAAAATCAGACCATGTCATAACTGCTTTAAGTCACACAGAATAGATATCAGAGCCTTAAACAGGCTGACTTCTGCTAAATGGGTCAAACTGGGCAGAAAGTCTACAAACACATAACATCCTTATAGAATATGATGTAACACTATAGATCAACTTAGCTCAGAATATATAAAGCATATAAACAGTTACAGCAATATGATGCAACAAACACAGCAGCTACTGATCCAAAACACTCAAAGCTTCATAGAACTGAAACCAACATTTATTTTAGCTCCATTCTGCTGCTGATACAGACTTTAGGTTTCTGAACATTAAACTTGTTGCTGCCTTTCATAGTGTGTAACTTGAAGGCCCTGAGTACTTTCTCCCACACTGAAAACACTGGGATGATCACATTATTTGAACATTACCTAATAAGACTGATTCAGCACAGACAGTTATGTTAAACTTTCCTAGCAGTCCTTCACAAACAGGGAACAGTCTGTCTATTCTCTCCATCTGTCAGCTGCTGCTGGCTCTTCCTCCTCCTCTTCCTCACACACTGCTGAGTTTGTCCTGGTGGATCATCAGGGCTGCAAAGCCTCACAGATGATGTGCAGCAGTGGCTCCCTCAGTCTGTCCTCACTCTGGACACTTGCAGTCGTCACACATGGAAATCAAATGTGTGATAAGCTGCAGGATTCAAACACAAGTGTAACTTATAAACACATGTTCATACTTTTATTCCACAATCAGAGAGAAAGAAACAGAGAGAGAGTGCAGGACAGACAGACAGGTGACAGTCTCAGGTGTACACACTGCTACAAAACAGCACCAGAGAAGCAGGATTTAGTGTTTGTGTTATTACGAGTGTAAACAAGAAGAGTTCCAGATGGTGCAGTGGACACATGTGTGACTGCTGTGATTAAAGCATCTTTCTTTCAGCTTAACGAGTGAACCGTCAGCTCGTTCAAACACACGTTAAAGTGCGTTTGGCTCGACACCACCGAACAGAGGCAGCAATATAACACAGCTAACATTAACAGTGCAGTGAATCCTGCTTGTGCCGTGATGTTCAGGACTGCAAACCGAGCAGCATCACTGACTTTCAGCTTGTTGTGTTTGTGGATATATGACTGACTTTAATTATCCACAAAATCATCACATTCTCTGTCAGATGAAGGTCGACTATTGAACGGCGTATATTTTAAAGGCTTTAAAACCAAGTTAACGCTGAAAGTACAAACATCACTAATGTCACATAACTCTGCCGACAAGGCATAGCTATGGCTATGAAATGCTCTTTGTGTATCACTTCTTCATTATGAAAGATGTCATTAATGCACTAGTAATGTCTCATCTGGAGTATTGTTCAATCATTTGGTCAGCAGCTAATAAGACAGATCTTAACAGACTTCAGTTAGTCCAGAATAAGGCATCCAGATTAGTGTGAAGATGTTCATACTATACTAATATTGATCAAATGCATAATAACCTTTCTTGGCTTCCTGTACAGGCTAAAATATTCTATGGCTTACTTGTAGTTCTAAAGAAAGCAATTCTGTTAAACACACCACATTTATTCTGCTCAGCTGCAGTATCCAGATGAAATACATCATCATATTACACAGTTTTCAACAAGCTGCAACTTAGTAAATGCTCGAGTTAAAAGTAACGTTTTGTAAAACTGTTACATTTAGAGCAACTTTTAAGTGGAATAAGTTGCCTTAAAAAATTAGAGAATTATTCAAAACTTCAATGAACACTTAAAAGCCGATTTACAGAGCTTTTAGTTGTTGTAAATATTGTAAGACATGATTTGTTTTTGAAATTTGTGTAATGTGCCTCAATGTTATTGATATTATTATTATTATTATTGATTGCTTATATTTGAACAATTGTGAAACCTCACTGTGGATGTAAGAGTGAAATTATGTGGATATCTTGAATCCACTTCATTGTGTAATATTTTATGTGAGTATTTGACGGAAGACGAGCAACATCTGTTGTGGAAGCTAACGGGGTTCCTTTAGAATAAACAAACATAGGATTTATTATCACTGAATAATTCTGTATAAATTTATACAAATTATAGAAATATGTAATAGGAAACAACAAAATAATCTAAATTATAAAAGTGTGTGTGTGTGTGTGTGTGTGTGTGTGTGTGTGTGTGTGTGTGTGTGTGTGTGTGTGTGTGTGTGTGTGTGTGTGTGTGTGCATGATTTTAGTGTTTGAACAGTCATGAATTATCTTTAACAGCAGGTTGGATGTAATGTGTTAGAACTACCAGCAGGTGGGGATAAGAGACCTTTAAGGTGTTTGGTGCCACGCTCCACCTTCAGGTTTAAAACTAGTGTTAATGGAGTTTGAAGGTTGAGTTTGTTCCACGACTGCATTTCACTCACTGCCTCTGTTTGTATCTCTGTCACTGCAGGACCAACATGGAGCCAGAAGTCAGCGCTCTCAGGAGGCCGACAAACCTCACAGAAGAAAGGGAGAGAAAAAACACACCTGTGACGAGTGTGGGAAGGGTTTTACTGTGAGGGCTAAACTAAAACAGCATCAGGTCATCCACACTGGAGAGAGACCGTTCAGCTGTGACTTGTGTGGAAAGTCTTTTTCCTTGAAGGGTTCCCTAAAAACACACCAACTCATCCACAGTGGAGTTAAAGCGTACAGCTGTGATCAGTGTGGCAGAGCTTTTACTCACAGTAGCCACTTACAGAGGCATCTAGTTACCCACTCTGGAATTAAGGCATACAGCTGTGACATCTGTGGAAAAACTTTCAGCCTGAGAGAGAGCCGAAATACACACCTACGCATTCACAACAGACATGATGTGTACTGCTGTGAACAGTGTGGCAAAGAGTTTATAACTCACACAGACTTACAACGACACATGTTTACCCACACTGAGGAGAGACCTTATCAATGTGACCTGTGTGAGAAGACTTTTAAATCTCCACGTCACCTGAGACGACACCAACAGATCCACACCAGAAAGAGACTCTACAAGTGCAGCTACTGTGAGGTATGTATTTATATTGTTATCTTGTCATTTTAGCCTGACTGTTTGGAACAACTCTGCTCATTAAACTGTGTTAGCATGTTAGCAATTCTACTGCATGGAAAAGCAGCTCTGAGTGATTATTCAGATTTTCCTTTCAGTTATGATTTTAGTATTACTGTAGTATTATGGTGGTAGTATTGTAGTTATTGCAGCCCAGTAAACTGAGTGTGTTAACTGAAACAGTCAAATGTAGTTGGACGTCTGCAGAGATGCTCTTTATTTCAGGCGACGTTCAGGATACAAATGTTGAAGGACTGACTTACACTGTCTTTGTGTCTTTGTTTAGAAGCAGAGCGACACAGATGGATCCAGTTCTCAACCCTGTCATCACTGTGGTGGTGGGAAAGACTTTCATTGTGACCTCTGTGGAAAAACTTTCAGTCGGCAAGCTGCCCTTAAAACACATCAACGTAGACACACTGGAGACAAACTGAAATACTGCAAAGAATGTGGGAGAAGCTTCACCACATCACATCACTTAAAACGACATGAACTGATTCACAGTGGGGTTAAAAAGCACCTCTGTGATCAGTGTGGGTCATCCTTCACCACTGCATGGAAGCTTAAATCACACAAACGAGTCCACACAGGAGAGAAACCACACAAGTGCAGACACTGTGACAGAAGCTTCTCACAGTCACATAGTCGTAACCTTCATGAACGTACACACATGGAAGGAAACTACAGCTGTGACCAGTGTGACAAGAGCTTCAGGAATCTCAGATCATACTCTGCACACAAACGATCCCACGTTACTAATAAACTGTTTCACTGTTACCAATGTGCCCAAACATTCACCTCATTGTCTGCTCTGTGCAAACATCAGCGCGATCACTCAGGGCTGAAATCACTCCCATCACTGGATCACAGTGAATCTGAAGACACAGAAAGATCCTCTGGTTTCTGTGTCAGACTCAAAAAGCTTGAGATCAGGCTCCACAGAGTTCAGATAGAATCTCCTGTAAAAATCTGATGAGGCAGCTGTGAATCAAACTCTTCCCCTAGTTCCATTTTAAGCTTTCAAAACTGTCCTACTGTAGTGTTCATGTCAAGTGGTTAGCTTTCTTTTCATCAGTTGGTTGAAAAGTTTCAACATTATAAAGTTTATTATTATAAAGTTTTTGTTTTAATGTATTTTGATCCACATAAATGTTTTCTTGTTCAGGTTCTTTATGTTATTGAATCTTGCAAATGTTAAATAAAAAATTCAAATGTAAAATATCTTCACTGATGGTACAAATAAACTGTCCTTTCAGCTTTAGCTCCTAATTTATTCATTATTTATGGATGTAGCACAGCAGCCGTCTCTTGATTAACACATGGAGGGCTCGGGATCTGATGGTGTCGTCTCCCTAATTTGCCCACTCAGTAAATCTCACTCATGGCCAAGAAATTGAAATAAACCTTGTTTCCCTGCTGGATAGTGATCCACTGTAACTCTGCTCCTCCTTCCTGTTTAGGATTTCTGTGGCTGAAGTAAAATTCCCTCCATCCATCACTTATCCCAGCTAACCCAAAGTGAAATAAAGTTTTGCTCGTCTTAAAAAAGCATTACAATAATGGGCATTACCAATGCAAACTGAATGATACAGAAGATGAAAGAAGAGACTTTGATCAGTTAATAAAGCTCATGATCTGGATTCATTGTGGCTGCTACACAGATACTTCTGGGTCACTTCTCTCAGTTAGGAACCTTCCTCACCAAACTGACTGTTGGACCACACCCCTGGTTTCATGAGAAATTGTTTCAGCCATGATTTCTCTTCCTGTATTTCAGAGTAAAGACTGAAGTGACAAATGGAAGCATGTTTAAAAAACACAATGTGAGAGAGACGTTGAGGTCCTTAGAAGTTACCCTGGGTTTTTCTGTCACCCTGCTAGATGTTACACACCTTGTTATTGGACTGATTTCTACTGCTGGACTACTCCTGTGGAGAGTAACAATACTCTTACTAATTAGCTCCCTTCCACAGCTTTGGGGATATTTATTTTTGTGTTTGCAGCGCTGTGAGCCAGAACAGCGAGAGAAAAATCTGCAACAGCGACGAGCCGAATGCTTATGTGAATCGCAGCAGCTGCACATGTGCTACGCTGAATTAGAGGATATCTTTGCTCTGGATTTCTATTTCTACTTTTTCATTTCTATATGATTCTTCTTGCATCTAAACAAAGATGATTCAATTTGCTAAATGTTGATGGCTCTTCGTGCTCAGGTGTAAATGAGACGTAATATTTGCTCTTGGTTTGGTTCTCCTGTACAGAACCTTGCAGTACAACAGAAACCTAAAAACATTATTTGTAGTTGTTATTCTTAGTTGTTCTGCTGCCTAAATACCACAGGGTCTGATTATGAAGTTATTGAGCTGCACATACGTTACGACCTGCTTAAGTTCGAGGTCACAGCGTCTGTAGAGCAGCTGGAACATAATGAAGTCTACAAGGTTAAAGTTTTCTCTTCAGTTATTGTTCTTTCTGCTGCTTGGTTTGATGGATCTGAGAGCTTTTGTTTTTATTATTGTTATTATAATTATCATTAATATTTTACTCTCTAGAAGCTTTAAAATAGTGTTTGTGTTTGAAAAAATTGATTTAAGAATTGAACAGAAACATCTGTCCTTCTGAAAATCGCCCAAAGGCACGGAGACAAAGTCAAAGGATGCAACCTGTAACTTTCTCTTCCTTCATGTCAGGACCATCATCCATGATTTATATAAAATGCATATAGCAACAGTAGCACTTTAGTTTGGACTTTATGATTTCTGTAACTGGAAAATATTATTTTGTTTAAAGACAGAAGTGACCGCATAGTTGCAACATCAAAGGGAAATATTAATTAATTAGCATCAAGTATATTTGTTGCTTAAGCGTTTGCACTATAACTTAAGTAGGATTATAACTTTTAAGGAAGGAAAGATTTCAGATATTTAGTTCACTGTTTCAGTTATTTTATATGAAATTAAAACATTTACGTTGGTCAAATATGATGCTCTAAATCAAATAAAAGTTTGAAAATAAATGATGTATTTTTAAATGCTGCAACAAATGTTCACAAAAAGTAACTATAATTAAAACCAGTTAAACAAAATCAAATGTTTGAATCATGCTTAACCAAATGCCAGGCTGGAGAGCTGAACCTAAAGTATACGTAGAAAGATTTCAACATGTGAGCAGTTTTTAATGTTTTTATCACATATAAATGTCACAGCAGTGGGTCCTGGCCCAATGCTTTGTGTTTTTGGTTTTCTTTGACTCTTGTTTTTCTTGGTTTTTGTTCTTCTTATTTATCAGGCTCTCAGTAATCTTAGTTCTCCCTCCCTCAGTGTTCATTTCAGCCTGTGTTTAGTTTCTGTTCCCGTGTCCCACGTTTCATCGTTTCATGTCGAGTCAGCCCTGTCTCTCTGTTTCCTGTGTCTCCCCAGTCAGCCCCGCCTCCCTCGGGCACTCATGTGTGATACAGAGTAATAAACCTGACTACATTTGCTACACTCTCTTTATTACCTGTTACTTTAAAATTCATACACTAATTATGTCTGCCCATCTCTCTAATGTGAAGGTCAAAGGTCAACATCCCAGTGACATAAGAATAATCCCAAAGGGGCAAAGGCAGCGGTTAATTTAGCACATTTAGCATTAAGGGTACAGCAAGGATATACTTTTACTTATTGTGGCAGGGGTGTGGTCTCTGGCCTGCTGCAGTGGAGGCTGGTGGCGGGACGTTGGACGGCACAGGTGAGGGTGATGGAGCTCATGACTCTCCCCTTTATAGTGACGGAGGAGACTGGCGTGGGGGAAGCGTGTAGTGGAGGAAGCCGAGGAGAGAGCTGGTTTCTGGCTACAAAGACGGCGTCAAACCAGAAAAGATTGCTCGTGGTCAAATAATGTGTCAATCACCTGTGAATCAAACTGTGTGTGGCTCAGTTCATGTCACAGTGTTGTTTAGTATATCTTCACTTGTCTCACTCTCCTTCTGTTCTGTCCATCAGGACGATCCTCAGCGCTTACACAGATCCTCCATCGATGTTTTGGATCCAATCAGTGATCAGTTCTACGAGGAGGCCTGGATGTTCACCAGCGCTCGCTACACCTCCATCTACCAGAAGGTGAGTGTACTCCTTTGTACTCAGATTAACATTTTACTTCTTAAAATACATTTTCATATATGAGCTTTCTATTATTTCATGGGCCATTTAATCAATATTAAAATTACAAGCATATCAACAAAGGTGAAGCTGGTTTTTTCCACTTGCTGTCACACAGTCATGGAGGAATACAATAAATACATAATCAGTCATAGATCCTGAACAATGACATTAAAAGAAAGTCTGTGGCTCTAAAAACTAAACAGTATAAAGACATGCTCCAAGCTGCTGTTTCTCTCCTACTCCTCCAGGTTTTCCACTGTCGGCCATCCAGCGATGCTGGAGGGCTACCTGGCCAATGCTGGCCTCCACAAAGAGGTCCCGGCTCGGAGGAGCTGAAGAAGATCCTTGCCTTCCTCGTCAGTTTCCTCTTCAGTTCCTATCCCAACAAAACCTTCTTGCACCTATTAGCTCCAAAGAGGCTATGGTGCCCCTGGAGGTCTGGACCTGAGGCCTGTGCTCATCACGTGGATAGAAAACACTCTGACACCATTCTGGAGGTCTGATGGGACTCTGACCAAAACACAGATGAAATAAAACTTGTGGCTGGAGCTTTTAAAATGACTTTTTCACCTCATAGATTAATGCTCATGATTGCATGTTAGCCAGACAGCATCTCCCCAAGGTGAAACTCTCAGGAGACATTTACTCTTAAACTGTAATCTGGTTGAGACTACTTGAGGAGATCTTAGTAGCGAGTATGTGGATTTAGTCTCTTCACCAACAGCAGACAGACCCATGCCAAGAAAGCAGACATGTTCTCAAAGAAAGCCGAGAGCAGAGATTGGAAAAAGCTAAAAAGAAAAAGCTGCAGCTTCAGACGACTATCTGCCTGTAAGGCTGAAAAAGTCCAGTTACACTCTATTTTGGAAAAGCTCCCAGTTTTTGTAACCTGGACTTTTATTTCCCCTCTTCTGCTACAGATGTTGACTGTGACCTCAGAGGCCAACTGGACCACACAGCTGCAGCAGGAGTGAGGGAGAGGAGTCTTCATCCAGCTTCAAAGAAAACATCCAGGTAAAGTGACGTGGATCAGCGGATAAAGCCGTCTCCACTTTCAAAGGAGATCCTCTGAGAGAGAGACTCTCTGAGCCATTTTAGCCTCAAATTATAGGACTTTATAGTACAGCAACACTTTTAAAGGACAAAAATAACATAAACTGTGACTGTAACACAAACAAAGTATTGCATGTGTTTTTAAAAGTGTTCCTCCGATGGGCAGGATATCACTATTAGACTGTCCCACCAGCCAACTTCAACAAGAGAGCACAGCAGCATTCAGTGATCAGCACAGATGTTCCTCTAACACTCAGCATCTGATCCCTGTTGGTCTGTGTGCTTCTGCTTTTGCTCAGTTAGAAACCCTGCAGCAACCCGACCCAAAACTGTGTCTTCTTGTTGGCCTCAACGTTGAAGTGTCAAACGTCCAACATCTGGAAAGGAAACCACGCCAGTGTACTGTGATGTTTCACCAACATGTGGCAGACGCTGGTCCTGCCTTTCATGCTGACATCAGCAGAGAGCCCCGCCTACCTCAAAGCCTCCCCTGTCATGTATTGATCAGGATGATTATGAAGATGAGCGAGTGCAAATAAGACTGTAAAAGTCCACGAGCAGAATGTTTGGATGCTTTCTAATGATTCATGAATATCATGAGAGTGTTTGTGTGTTTTGTCTTTTCTTTGCTGACGTTTGTTACTAACAAAGACAATTTACGCTCTGTGTGTGTTTTCATCCTTACCAGCCGCACTCTAACTGCAATGAAGGAAACAAACTGTAGAAATGGTCGACTCAGTGACTTCATAAAATATTGAAGTGGTTCAGGTAGAGCCAGTTTTTAAATGACCATGAACACTGAGCGTATTGTATCTGTACAGCATGTTTTTCTATTAGACAGATTTGTAACAGAGGCCTTGCTCTCAGTAAGTTTGAAATCCTTTTCTGATTTCTTTTGTAATCTCTGATCTTTGTGTATCCTGCTCAGTTTGCATGCTGCCTGTAGGAGTTTCTGTCTTTGTATTTGAAGAGAATTCATTGAATATACTCAGCTGCTTCCCTTTGGTGCCTCACACATCACTGAAGTTTTTCAGTGTCCAGTTATTTGTTTTTAATAGCTGTTTGAATTCTCTGTATGTTTGACCCTGTAGACTGTTTAATGGACTGCTCGTCTTCCTGTTTGTAACCACTGCCTGTTTAGGACTAAAGATTTGGATTTTTGACTTTAACACAGCCTCTGCGTGTCGTCCCTTTGTGTCCTCGTCCTCTGTGAATGTGTCACAGATGTTTCCATGATAATAACACAGCTTTCCCACAGTGGCTTGCAGCAGCATTTATTCACAGCACATTTGAGAAAGGTTCAGATTAACTCGATGAGTTTATATTCAGAATGATTCTGACAGTGGGCCACTGTGAATTGTGATCTTTCATCAGGTCAATGTTTAAGTTCAGTATTTCAAAGCAGGAGCTATGAACAGTCATCATGTTGGCATTAGAATTATTATTATTAATCATTATTAATAATGTCGTTACTCATGTATAACTTTGATTAGTATACATGAATTTTATCAATAGTAAAAATAATGAATAATTCATGTATAACTTTTATTGTGTTTTGGAAATTAATTATATTTAAATAGAGATGTTGACCCTGTCTCTACAGTAGCATCAGTGTAACATACATTATTGGTCCAAGCTGTCATAAATGGGGAGCCTGATCCTTTATTATGAAAACATGACGAGTATTTTTCTTGTCAGTTGGGAAGAAGTTGGTCTTTTTTTCCTTCTTTTTGCTCAGTTTGTCTTTTCTTTGATAATTGAAACTCTGATCAAACCTACTCATGTTCACAGCATGTAAAAGCAGCTGACAGTCCGTGGCATTGTTGTTTGTAGAGGTGCAGTGTAGTGGGAGCATAAATCAAAAGAAAACAGTAACATTTATGTAATAAAACATCTGAATGAAAATGAACAGGCCCTTTATGAACTTCAAAGGGATCTGAAAACAACACTTTTTAAAAGAGTATCTTGGGGTGTAGGTGGTCAAAATAGAAAACTGAGCTGAGACTCTAAGTTCAATCCATCCATTGGTTTTTACTTAGGAGGAAGAAATGTCAGGCTGGTGCAGGCTGGTTAGGTGCATGTGGTTATCTTTACCTAAATGAGTTCACTTTGTGGCTGCCAGGTTGGGCAGAAGTACCTGTCCCCTGTTAGGCTTAGCAAGGTTCTCCAGGAGTTTCTCCATGGGTAGAGCTTCTAGCTCCTCCAGCACATCTGTGGCCGTGCAGGCTGCCACTTTCTTGGTTGCTCTTTTTACCCCACTGGTTGTGAGTGTCTAAATACCCCCACTAGCTCGCTTTGGCTGCAGTTAACTTGGGAGGAAGGGGTGGGTGTCCCATGACTAGATGAAAAACAATTATCTGGGACACATAAATATAATAACACATGCATATATCTCTATCAGTTTTTCTTTCTCTCAGAAACTAAATTGCAAATGTGTTCCAGTTATACTGTTACTGTGTGACAAAGTGGATGAGCTGCAATGGTCTCCATTTGTCCCATATGTGTTTACTTCTTCTTCTTCTTTTGCATATTAAACACATTATTGTGTTACACACAATACATTCTTAGTTAGCGTATTGTCTGTCTTGTCTTAATGTTGGTTTAAAATGGAGCACTGTAACAAAAAATAATTTCCCCCAGGGATCAATAAAGTATTCTGATTCTGATTCTGATTCTGATACATACAAAACTCATCCATCTCCTCCTCCTCCTCCTCTGTCTCTAACAGAGCAGCAGTGTATGTGGACTGTCCTGCTGGCACTCTGTCCTTCTACAGAGTCTCCTCTGACACTCTGATCCACCTCCACACCTTCAACACCACATTCACTCAAACTCTTTATCCTGGGTTTATGTTCTGGTCTCCTGGTTCCTCAGTGTCCCTGTGCTGAGTGGAGTGTAAAGAGTGTCTCCTGTTACAGAAACACTCTGACTGTTGAACAGATAGTTCAGTCTGTACATGTCTGTCTCTTTCACTCACAAACACGTTTTCAGATTCATGGATTCAATCAGTTGATGTTTGAAACTCTTCTAAATGATTCCTTGTAAACTTCTTCAGTCACAAACAAACAGGAAGTGATGTCACATGTGTTCCTGTCCACACAGCAGAATGAGTCTTGCTGACAGTGATGTACAAACAGAGTGAGCATTTCTGAGGCCCAAAATAAACTGAGTAGTTCACTGAATGAACAATGGACTGTGAGCTCAGTTCCTTCATCATTAGTATGGATTATATATGTATATGTATTATATTAGTATCATATATATCAGGTGCTGCTGCTTTCAGTCATTGTGCAAATGTGCTGTTTGTAAGCTTGTAAAGCTGCAGTCAGCTGAGACTGAAGAAGTCACCTGATCAGTGAGCAAACGTTTCTGAAAACGTCCAGATGAACAGAATCAACCTTTTGGGATCAGCCAGCAATGCAGCATCATTGTTGTTCAGCTTCAGAGGTTTGCAGGAATGAACTGATGACCAGAAACAGCTGCAAAGTCCAAGAAAATACCAGCTGGAGTTCAGCTGCATTTGAAGAAGTCAAAGAAAAGTAAGGATGGCAAAGGGCGACGTTTTCTTCCAAAGAGCTGCAAACATGGTCGACGCCTCATTAGAAGAATCATCTGGACATTTGTGAGGAACTCTAACCAAGAAAGCAACGTCACACAGATCCAACAGACAGTTTCCATGACTGCAAGTGTTGAGTGGAAAAATGCTACATTGCATTATTGCATCCTCTCACCACAGGAGGCGCTGTTGGCACCACTGATTGCTGATCAGCTGTTCTCTGATGATCTGATTGATACTGTGAATAACGGGACTCACTGAACTCTGTGACACAGTGAAGATTACAGAGTTTAACTTCACCCTTTAAGACTGACCACAGAACCAAGTCCGCCAGAGCTTTTGTTATATTTTTACATGCTGTGGAGCCATTTGTGGGAGCATTTCAAGTTGCTATACATCAATACAACTGTTATAGCCCTAATTTTAATAATATGTATGCATTAAGTCCATAGTAACTACATAAACTGCAAAAAAAACCTCTGCTCATCCATCTCTGTGTGTATCAGGATACATTTGGTTCATAATACACAGAAAAATCAGAGTTATTACCTGTAATAAATGTGAAAGATTCCTGCAGTGATAACCAGGCAGGACTGAAACACATCCAAGCTGTCACCACGGTAACAGCACCGCCCATCCACAGGTGAGGGGAGGAGCAAAAAGAGGGACTTTGACCATTTTATACTAAAAACACTCAACTAATGTTTCTAATATGAAACAAATAAGCCCACATTAATGTGAGCGTTTATTAAATAATAATAATGATGATTTCCTCCTGATCTCATTTCCACAGCAGAGAAAACTGTGGTGTATATTGAGGTGGAGGGTGTGGTCTGTGGCTCAGGTGTAGAGTGAGGGTGGGGTGCACCACAGCAGCATGCTGGGACTGCTGAGGGTGGAGGAGGGAGTGATGATGACATCAGAGCTGCAGCACAGAGACCAGTGAACACACAGTCTGTTCATCTTTGCATAGATACAATATACAGCACAATATTGAATGACAGACACGCTGTGGGAGCTTCCACAGATACACTGACGTCAGCATCCAGAGTCCTCCTGCTGCTCCCCCCTCAGAGCCCCGTGATCAGCACCAACACATTCAGTTAGATGACAGAGTCCAGCTGCAGCTAGAATCAGCTCCCCTCTGTGAACAACAGCACAGCGTCAGTGTTTCACACTCAGTGAAAGGAGGAAACAGCAGAAGAACACCATGTGTGCTACGTTTCCCAGGACACACTACAAACTGCACAAATACAGAGCAGCACGTGGAAGGACCTGGAGCTGCATTTACAGAGCTGCAGACAGCGTGATGTCCTGTATGGACAGGTGGAAGGAACCAAGTCCTCAGCTGGAACACTCGTGTTTGTCCACAGACAGGAAACACAGCAGGAAACTTCCTCACAGAAGTGCAGCTCATGGATAACACACTTCCTGTCAGTCAGAATGAGGCTGCAGCCAAACACAGAAAGGTGTTTTTGTCCAGATGAGCCCAGAGAAGAAACACGAGTGTTCACAGACATCAGAAGCTCAGAGAGGTGAAACATGAGGTTGGAGTCCTCGTCAGCATCCAGAAGAGCTGCTGTGAAACCCTGAGTACTCATGACAGACTCTGATGGCACAAACACATCATGATTCAAACAGAAAGACAAACATGGAGCTCCTGATCCTCCTGCATGAGAACAAGCTGACATGAGCGCTGTGTCTGAGAGTGTCTCCCTGTCACAGTGACAATAACACAGCTGCTGCTCACAGTCATTAAACTGACCTGAGGTCAGCTGTGCTCCTTACATATGAACCATGTGACCTCACATCAGTGCTGTGGATGACTGTAGTCATAGAAGAGTAGAGCTGTAGCAGGTGGTGTGAGGAGGAGGTGGTGTATTCTAGTTAACGCAGTACTGAAACACTCCAGCAGAGGGCGCTGTTAAGTCCTTATTGTAACACAGTTACTGTGTGCAGTTAGACTTCATACATAATCTGCACTTATTTCCATCAGACATGCTGTCAGTAAATGATTGGTTTCTATTGATTCTACTTCCTGTTGACTCGTTTGATGACAGTGAAACAATCACAGCTGATTGTGTGATGATGTAAACTGTCACTGTTACATTCAGTGTGTGTGACATAATGTTAGTGCAGGCTGATAACAGCCTGGTTCTGTTAGAAACACATGAACGTGTCCATAGATCAGTGTGTGTTTAACATGAGAGCTTCAGCCCTGCTGATGTGTTAAATAAAGACATGCAGGAAAACTGATGAGACTCTGAAATAACTCTTTATATTTATAATGTAACTCTGCATCAAAAGAACAACAAAGGATCCCAGACAGGTTTCTGTGAACAAAGACCATTCTGATGTTTCTGTGTTTCTAACACTTTGACATTATTAGTAAACAGACTGCAGTGAGCAGCATTTATAAAGAGCTTCTATATAAAGATATGACAGCTGTTTGACAAGTTTATCACTCTGTGTTTGGACCTGATCAGTCCAGCTGTTTACTTGAAACATGTTCATTTACCTGTTCTGTTATATTCATGTTCTTGTCTCTGTTGAAAACACATTTTAATGTCCCTCAGATTTTTCTCCCAGATGAATAAATATAAAAATGACACAAACTGACTGCAGCTACTTTTTGTCCTTTCTGTCAAAAACCTTCATGTGACTCATGAGAGACACGTTTCAGCTGTTTGTGACAGATCAGAGGCCAACAAGTCATTTATAACACTTTCCATCATTGTTTAAAGTTCTCAGTGTTTCTGTGTTGCTGCGTATAGGATCTCCCAGCATCATCACTGTGCTGTCCAATCATTGTGTGCGAGGTTACCCTTATAGTGCGATGTGTGTTTGCACAAAGAGAAGCATGTGTGTCAAATATAAATAAGCACAGAACAGAAACAGCTGCTCGTTTCTTCTGTTTAGAGTCAAGTTAGTGTTTTGTGTCTTTGTTTGAGGCCTGATGTCGAGCAGAGGTGTGTGTAACTGCACTGGTCTGTTATATGTGTGAAGTGTGTGCTTCTCTTCAGCATCATCTTTGTCACTGCTGATTCCTTTGTGTCATCATGTGTTGAGAAGAGAGAACAGTTATAACGGAGGAGCAAAAGGAAGCCCTGAAATCTGCATCAACAAGGAAGTGTTGGCTCACCAGTGATCCCAGCAGAGCCACTGGTTTGGCTCCAGTTGTTACAGATTCAATGATGTTGCTGCTACAGATACATGTCAGCATCTTTATTGAATTTTATATGAAGCAGAAATGGTGTCATTAGGAGAAGAAGAGGAGAACAAGTCCGGCGAGGAGGCAGCAGCTCTTAAAGATGAAACAGCAGCTCAGCCCTGAGCTCAGAGAGCTGCACATGAAAAAGCTCCTCAAGCAGATCCTGTCAGAGGTTTGTCATCAACAGGAGGAACTGTTCACATCATAGGATGAAGATGCTGTCAGCTGGATGAAGAAGGTTATTTAATGCAAACGTTCACACTGAAGTCAAACTGTTGTCGTGTTGAACAGATTCATGTACTGATCGTCTCCAGAATGTTAGAAGAGCTTCAATGAATCATTAGAAACAACTTACAGCTGCACAGCTGTGTCAAACACATCTGTGTGTCATTGTGGGATTGTTGTGTTTCTACATGTGACACACGTCTAAAACATGCACACAATCTGAACACAAACAGGGACTCATGTGTTCCCACAGCCAGATGCTGAGAGCCATTTCCTTGTAGTCCTGTGTCTACATACATGAACCATTAGATGTTATTGGAATGATTGTCAGCTCTGATAGTTTCATGTGTGTTTAGCTGGACGCTGTTTGATCCTCGACATGTTTAAAGGTGTCCAGTCCTGAGACACTGGGGCTGGAAACAGCTGTGATGTCATTGGACTGTCACACAGACAGAAGTGCATGAAGTGAGCAGCCGAGGAGCCGCTGATGTTTTGGATTCAACAGCATTTGAAAGGTCGACACAGACACATTTGCACACAGAAAGCTGAATCTGTCATATGCCACAGTGAACTCACTGTTCAGTGTTTTTCAGGAAGCTTCTTAACTGCCTCTGCTGCCAAACAAGCAGCTGATGTCCTTGAGAAGAAGCTGAAGAAGTCTTCAACAACAAATACAGGAAGTGGACTTTCAAATACTAGATTCACTTTAGACTCACAGAGAAATGACTCAACCAGCTGTGTTTGACTATATGAAAGGTCAGTGTGTGTCTGCACACAGACTGTTGTGTTGGACTGTTATTCAGTTGTCTGCTGAATGTTTTCAAATGTCTGCATCTCAGCTGTGATGAGGCTGGGGGTCATGGGAGGCCACCGTAGCAGCCTCTTCAACATCATGACATCATCATAAATGCTGCTGGACTGTCTGATGGGCTGACGGTGAAAAAGCCGTCGGGAAGGAAACAGAAGACATTTCAGAGGCTGCAGCAGATTTCTTTGATTCGGGGCCTTTTTCAGCTTTATTGGACAGAGCAGTGAAGATAAGTGACAGCAAAGCAGAGAGAAAGGGGGCGTGGCCCGGGTCAAAGCCAGGCCAGCTGCTCTCCACCTCGTGGTCACCTGCTCATCCTAGTGAGCTCCACCAGCAGCCCTTTCACACACTTTACACTGTCAAACACTGTGTGTGGACCTCAGCTAACAACAGGCTACATTTAAGTCTGGACTACATGCTTTTATATTGTTTTTATTCCATCAGCAGCTCAACATCATGAGCAGCTTTGACATAAAGACATCAAACTCAAGCTGACTTTAAACTACTTTTAATACAGGGGCTCAAAAACAACAACATCTTTATTATATATCAGGACAGAAAGTCATTTCATCTCAAAGGGAAACAGCTTTATTTGGAATAACCAGCACTATCAACTGGTTTGGGATCTCCACCAGTTTCATGTCTTTGCAGCTTCTCCAACAAAGTTCCTGTAAAATCAGCATGTTTGTCTTTATTGGTTTGATAGTGATTGATTATTCAGTCCCAATCTGCTGTCATCTAAAGAACAAAATGATGTTTCTATGAGTCACAAAGCTCCAGATGTTGTCGGCTTCACAAAGAAAACAAAGAACTTAAACACAAAGTGTTTGGAGCCAAAATGTTCCCAAGCTGCTCTTTTTGAAATGGCAGAGGTACAGTGGTGTCTAACAGCACACTGTGGAAGGCAAACATGTTATTGTTGGATGAAACTTCATGAATCCTTTGTAGATTTGAGCTGTTGGAGCCTTTCTTTTCTCTTCAGGTGTACAGATGCTGAGGAGGCAGGTGAAGCAGGTGGAGCTGTTGTGATGCTGGCAGAGGGTGTGTCTTAGTAACTCTGTGAGGCAGAACTGGATCCAACATTGTGGATGTGTTGATGTTGGAGCCATTAAGAGTCTCTGGCCACACTGTAGGATTTCCCTTTGATCCACTGTGGGGGCATTTTGGAGTCTGTCAGTGAAACTCTTCATGTTTGTGTTTGACTCCAGTTTATAGAAACAGAGAAATGTGTCATGCTTTTGTTCGGCCTCCACAAATACACACATTTGTTCATTGGTTGGACTTTTTGGAAGGAGACACATTGAAAACCATGTTAATAAGATCTTGTTGTTTCCTGTGGATCCGACACAGAGAGTGGACTTCAGACAGAAAGCGTGGAAGAGATTTTAGAGGCCGTGTGTGGCAACAGGAAGTTTCTGTGTGTTTGCTGATCTTACATGTGGAAAACAACACGTGATGTTTGTGAAGTTCTACAATGATCATTGTTCTCACAGCATTTTGAGTGGGAACAGTTCAAACTGGGAGTAGTGGGAGTTATTTACTGATTGAAACAAGCTGAATGTTTCTGTGACGATGAAGATCAGCAGCTCAGCTGATCAATGAACTGACATCTATCAGTCGTTTCATGAGATGAAGTCATCAGCAGACATTTGTTCTGACTGTGTGATGAATGTCAGAACGTCAGGGCTCTGCTTTAGTCACTGCTTGATGATCATTGGCTCATTGTTGAATCCAGGGCCCAGCCTGACCTCTGACCTTTGCTGCAGGTCTTCTGTGTTATCTCCACTTTCATGTCTGATCTTCTGCTGTATCGTCCAAAATAAACATCTGGATCATTTCCAACACTTCAGCAGATCTTTAGTTTGGGCAGTGCAGCACAGAATAACACATATTGTACTATACTGCCCACTTCCTGATCTTATTGGATCTGTGTGTGAGGTTGGTGAAGGAAACACATGTTTACTGAGTGAGTCGCTGCCATTAGGAACTAGTTTTTATATCACAGCCTGGAAATCACACAGGACCATTTCTGCAAGTGAAAAGTCGTCATTGGAGGAAAATCATTGTGTAGTTTGTGCGACTGAAGAATTGTCCCAACTACATGTGCTGCTGACCCTTGACCTTTTCTTTAGGTGCACAGAGGAGTCTGTGGGAACATCCAGAACTGAGGCATCTTGTGTACAAACGTGTTCAGACCAGATGTCAAATGATGTCAGATGTCATCCGTGAATGGATGCAACTGTGGATCGTTCCAATAAAATGAGGCAGTTTTGTAAGTACAAGCCCACTACAACCCATCATCAACATTTTAAATTACATTATACATCTTCACTGATATAAAGCACCACTATTTTAACCTGATTCACTTTTTCCACCCTAACAGTTCATTCCTCAAATCAAACAAGATATTTGACCCTAAAAAAATGCATCAACAAATAATTTTGTAATAAAATATTTATTCTTCAACTTTTACAAGTGAAATCAAACAAGTGTGTTTAAGAGTGAAACCAGAGTGGAAGCTGCTCATATAGAGTCCAACCCAGGCTAAAGTAAGCTGAGTAGAGCAGCACCATCAAAGTGTCGGCTCTCTGAACACGGTGCAAGATCGCCATCTGCAGGACAAAACTAGTTTTTCTCGCCCTCCTCGTCAACATCAAGATGATGTCATCGTACAGCAACTGATTCCCTGTCTGTCTGGAACAAAGCATTTACATTAAAAAAGACATTTACAGAAAATACAAACACCAACAACACATCTCATCATCACATGATATTTTATTATTTATTATATTATATATTTTTATTGTACCATCAACATCAACAAATACCAGCATATTTTCTTTGAGATTGAGTAGAGTGGACCTTTCCCTTGGTTCGCTTCCTGCTCGCAGCATCAGCTGACCTCTGACTTCCTGGTTAAGGTCTCTCAGCGTTGACTGGAATATCAAATCGGACTCACACCATGTTCTTGTAATGTGGTCATGTCTGTCAGCTGTTTGAAGAGCATCTCTGGCCTAAACACAATAGGAAGAACAACAACACGGCAAAAAAAAAAACAACACATTTCCATATTAGATGAAGGGCACCGTAACTGGAAATGGTAACATTCATCTGATGCTGCTTTGGATTTATCTTCTGTTTTAGATCAACTTTGATCACTTCGAGCCATCTTAAGTCCGTTTGTTCTAACTTCTCACTAACATCTCGTATGATTTCAGATCCCTGCTGTTCCCCAGCTGCCCTGTAGGTTTGTGCTTTGACCTCCAGAGGGCGACAAATCAGCACAGACAGAGAGCTCCATTCAAACTTTGCTGCCATCAGGAATAATTCTTCAAATATAATCATCAGTGTTTGAGCAGTTATGATATCAGGGACAATCTAGACATGTGTGACAATACTGAACATGTCACATGACACACCTCAAACATCATGTGATCCACTCTCAGTCTGCACTTTCATTCATGACTTCAACAGGTTGAAATGAGCTTTGAAGAAACATTCAGTGAAATAAATCTTTCATGGATTCATGTGAGCAGCAGATGAACTTTACAAAGAATCAGTGGATTTATCTTCTGTTTTAGATCAACTTTGATCACTTCGAGCCATCTTAAGTCCGTTTGTTCTTCTCACTCACTAACGTCTCGTATGATTTCAGATCCCTGCTGTTCCCCAGCTGCCCTGTAGGTGGCCTCAGTGTGTCTCACACCATTTACAGATGATTACAGGTCGTTTACAGTTCAAACAGGTCCAACATAAGAAATATGCAGAAAATATCCTGCTATAACAGTTTGGGTCAAAGTGCAGATGTTCCAGATGTTCTGAGTCTGTCTGTGTTTCATGTTAACATGTAGATGTTGGACCAAAGTGAAGCTTTTTGATGTGACAGCAGGAATGTGAAGTGTAACTCTGAGCTGTAGGAAATGAAACTAAACGGACTTTTTCTCCTTTATTTATAGGAAAGTGTAGGAGAGCAACAGATGAACAAGCGTTACTGTAACAGGAAACATCAGAGGACCTTTATGTTCATCATCATCACTGTTTCCTTGTTCTGTCACAAACACACAACACTTCCTGCTCTCTCTCTGATGGATCTGATTGGCTGTTTCATTCCCAGGAGGTCAGGGCGTCACACAAACAGCTTTAACTGCACAACGACACACTTTAAATCATCTGCAGACAAACCTGTGTGTTTGGTTTATGAAGAAATAATAAAGACGTGTGTGCAGCTGTCCATGAAGCAGCTTCTCACACAAACTCTGACACTTCAGCCACTTTAATTCCTGCAAAGCTGCGTAATAAAGAGCTGTGACTGCTATGAGCTGCTGATGATGACTGCATGAAGCTCTCAGCTGAAGCTTCTTTCATTTATTTTAATGTTAATGTCGCCTTTTTAAGTCTGTGTGAGGATTTTAATGACACACATTAAAGGAGCTTCTTTGATTAGAATCAAATTCATGTTGATTTTCAGCCTGAAATGATAAAAACTTTAATAATTCTGTTTATAATCATCAACCTGGAGACTAATGAAAAGTATAATAGTGAAAGAAAGCCTTTATTATTTGAGTAATGCCTGAATCTGCTCAGAGACAACACAGAGGTGTTGATGACAGTTTGACATTAACTGAATTAAAAACAAAGTGCTCTTATTGTGAAAATCTGCCTCCTACTTCTTTAAATCATTTTTATGTATTTTTTAACGTCACAGTGAAACATTGAGGCATTAATCTGACACAGTTTGATCAGCAGCTGTGTTTTCACTGACGTTTCACTTTGATTTGTTCAGACTGAGCAGAGAGGATCGGTTCTCTGTGTGCGCACTGCTGAGAAACACAAGCTCATTTCTGCTGTTTCATGAAAAGTGTTATGGAGGAACAAGAAGTTCAGCCTCTAAACTCTCAGCGTGAGGACTGAGTGAAGAGTTTCAGAGCAGAGAGTTTTGGCTCACAGCTTTTAGCGTCTACACAAAGAGACGATTACGCACTTGATCTGAGAACATCTCCACCTCCTACAAACAAACTCTCCTACGAGCAGCTGTCACAACCACAACAGGCAGAAGACTGGATTTCTTCAGGTCAGATTTACTGCAGTTTGCATAAATTGTGTGTCACAGACTTTGTAGTTCACATTTGTGTGACTCGTTTAAATCTTCTCCTCCTGAAAGTGAAACTCTTACAAACACATCAGGCCACAACCTGCTGCAGGTTAATGATTGATCTGAAGGCAGCTGACCTTTGAGCAGGAACTTGTGAGTCTTTTATTGTGTTTAGCACTGCCAAGTGCTGGCCTCTGCTTCCACCATCACATTTACACTGGTAGGTTCAGCACTGCTGCCTGCTTCAGACTGAATCCAGCAGCACAAAGACACAAGTTAATAAAATCAGCATCTATTCCTTTATCACTGCTTTGTTACAGAGGAGAACAACGCTCCAGTAACGCGTAATCCGATTATTTTTTTGAAGTACCGAGTAAAGTAAGGGATTACTATTGCAAAAACAGTAATTAGATTACCGTTACTTTCCCGTGGGAACGCTGCGTTACTGCGTTACTAAAACCGTGATTTTTTTGCGAGAATGTCTCACGACAGTGACGTAAGCGAGTGCGCCGTTAGTGACAACAGCTGTGTGCAGATCAACAATGGATCATATATCGAGTGCAGAGAGAGTATGAGCGTGCAGCGTTTAAAGCGTGGAAGTACTGACCTTACTTTGAGTTTGATTCCATAAAAAGTGACAAAAACATTAGTGTCCGCTGTGCGTGGGAAGAAAACTTCTTTTTACAGCGAAAAAAACCCCTAAACTTCCAACAAGCACCGAGTAGCTACGACGTAATGGGAAACTCACAGAGAAACTCACGGATTCTTCCACTGACCGCGGCACACCTGCACCAGGGTAAACCTCCGCCTACCCCACTCCTGCTTTACAGGTGAAAATAGAGCAACAGGACCGCTGAGTCTTTGACTTTATTTATTTTCTGCTGTGTTTTACTTGCATCTATTTGAAAGACTGAGTGTAAACACACAAAATATTTTATTTTATGTGCTGGAATGTGCAGAAAATAGGTTTAAATGTTAAACTCATTTCTTCCAGTCAGAGAATGTTGCAGATAATTAAATGTTTGCTTGATGCATAAAGTTAAAAGATTAAAACTAATAAAACAAGTTTTAAAAAGAGACTTTTCCATTTGATTACATTTTGTATGATGGATTATGCAGAAAAAGTAGAATTGGGCTGAAAGATCTATCGCTTTATCACCTCTTCAGGTTGGAAATCGGGTTTTTAAAAAGTAACTAAGTAATTAATTACTTTTGAAAATAAGTAATCAGTAAAGTAACGGGATTACTTTTTTTGGGAAGTAATTAGTTACTGATTACTGTTTTCAAGTAACTTGCCCAACACTGGACAGAGTGTTGGCTTCATCACCGACACACGTCACCACATCAGGAAACAGCTGGTTCAGTGAGTATTTAAGGTTCACTGCAGACAAACTGGAGAAAAACGAATCACATGAAACATTTGTTACTGGTTTCTGACCTCGTCGTAGAGACTCACATACCTGTGTTCTGCTATCAGTGTGATCACATGTGCTGGTACAGTTTGCCAGGTTGACCCATGTAACCTCCACTATCCTGTAGACGTGGAATATGTTTCACATATGGATCGCTTCATTACTCGACTATGACTGTGTGCTTCACAGGTGCTTACTGAAGTGCTGCTTTACACAAAACCAGACAGTAAAAATAAGAACTGCAGGTCCAGACCACAGGTTTATGTGTTGATAATGATGATGTGCAGTCACTCATTGTCACAGGATACTTCCTGCAATGATGCTACGGGTCACGCAGTTCTGCAGAAGTGGAGGAAACAGATGCTTTTCCTAACAGAGACACTTTAATGACTTAAAGAATCTAACTGACACACAAACCTCAGTTTGTCTGACATTCATGAGAGTAAATGCTCCTGAATGTTCTGTTAGTTCACTGGATGTTCACCTGACTTCAAATGTAAAGATCCCTGAGACAAACTCTCACGAGTTCAGCGGCGACGCGATCGCACAACCAGCCGCGACGTTAAAGGCCGACGCGCTCACTACCTTTGGTTACAGCTCTCAGCTCACACGACATACACAAAAATAATGACGCTGGATGCTTCTGTGTCCTCAGAAACACCAGATCGCTGTTCACGAGAAAAGGATGGAAACAGAGTGAGACATCTCTCCCGGCGGACACACAAACACTGTGCTAAGGTTTGTTTCAAAACGGAGCTCCTGGGTTGTGTAGCTGCTGAGCGAGCAGGTGGCACACAAAGACGCGCTGTTAGGAATCATTACATCGAGACTGACAGGACGTCACTGGTACATAAACACTGATCTGTGGTTTACTGACAATGTTCTCAACAACAGACGCACAACCCTGGTTTGGTCTGGTTATTTGTGTTGTACGGCTTCGTTGGTCTGACATGATATTAAGACGAGCTTTTAGGGATGTCAGCAGAAGGATTTCACGTGCTGATGTCATATTTATGAATCAACCTGAACAGCTAATAGTTTACCTCTTTATTTTATAACACATATGAACACGTTATAGTAGATTTGTGCAATGTGTGTTTCACGTCTTTATGGGCGTATAGATCTGTAAACAGGCTGATGGGTGTGTGTCTGTTTATTGTAGCGGTGCAGAAATGTTAAAAATGATGATAATAACAACACTTCTCACGTCAGGCTACAACACAAACCTCCTGATAGCTGCAAACACCAAAACCCCCAACGACAGGCACACAAAGAGCGAGCAGGGACCCACCCTGACAGCATGTGAGCCTCCTACTACGACTCACTGTGGAGCAACACAACACCAGGAGACGGAGGATATGAGAGAGGATACAACTGCTGTGGGGGAGCAGCCACACACTCCACAGGAGACGACGGGGTGAGAGATGGTTCGGTGCTCCTAACATCATGTGGACGCTCGTCTGCACATAAACAAACCTCACCTAACCCCACCTCCTTTCTCTTTTTGCAGGGTGGGGTGCTCCATCCTTACACACTTTGCACCACGTGGCTCTCCATCTATTCGTTTACCTTCTTGGGTCTCTTCCTCCTCTGTCCCAGCCCATTGAGGCGATCGCTGGGGTCCAGCCTGTAGTGGGAGTGGCTGTCCTCGCTCATCCTGTCCCCGTCCACTCCGGGTTATTCCTTTCTTCTTTCTGTCCTCTGAATCGAGCTGACCTCTCTCCTCTCTGGTCCTCGCTCTCTGAGCCGGCGGAGCATGAGAGAGAGGAGTGGTTGGGGAGAGGGAGGGGAGACGAGCGAGGGAGGGAGGGAGCACAATGGTGTTGCCATGGCAGCAGCTGCCACCAGTGTTTATCTGGAAACGTCGCTGGCAAACCAGAATAGTTGCCACACGTTGCCACACTCGCACACTCGGCAGCCACACGTTTGTGTGCGACCTGCCCGTGGCTTCCTCGTTACAGACACACCGAGAGGAAACGCTCAGACACAAAGGCCGAACATGAACGAACACTCGTGTGTGGGAGGAACAGGGCACAGACTCCACGCCGTCGTTAAAGATGGCGTGTGTGCTAAACGGAGCTGTGCGCTGATTGATTAGTCAAGTGAAAAAAACAAAGGAAGCTGTCTGGATGGAGTTTGCTGCTCCCACTAATCAAAGAGATGCATCACAGCTGGAGCTGATTGATGCACGAGCGACCGTTTGCACAATCCCACCGACTCCACGCTTGTGTTTCCTTTCTGCACCATGTTGTTAACACTGACCCCACACTGTGTTCATGAGCTAAAGAAGTCAGGATGATTTCACTGACTCGTCTGCACAAAGCATTTTGTAGGTTACAGCATGAAACGACTGTAATCTCCACATTTACACTCACAATTTCTGTTTTACTCTCAAACTGATCAATAACAGCTTTCCTGTGTAACAAACACACAAAATAAAACAACTGTACCACCAATCAAACACACAAAATAAATGATATTGTGAGTTCAGCAGTGGGTCTGTGACCGGTGTGTAAGAGGACGATAGATGAGTGGGTGTTTGTAGAAACAACCTTTGTGATTTAAATGTGAGACAGCAAAGCGTCAGACAGAAGCCTGAGCTGAATATTTCCTGTGATATGAAGTCACCGTGTTTGGGTCGGTCAGTCGACTACTACTCAGTGAGTGTCCCACACACACACAGACCCACACAGACCCACACAGACACACACAGAGACCCACACAGACCCACACAGACCCACACAGACCCACACAGATCTTAATGATGGCCTCAGGCTTTGAGCTCCCACTAACAGCAGGTCATAGCAGCATCCCATTAATAGTGATGAAAAATGCAGTTACAGCTGCTTTTCCACTACTGGAAGTTAATCAGGTCAAAGCTGGAGCTTCACCCTGTTCAGACTGAACCATGTGAGCCGGCCTCACTCCACAGAGGACGCCTCCAGGACAAGCGTGGGCTCCATCGAGGCCCACAGCTGCTGTCACATCGTGGACGTGTTCTTTAGCTTGTTTTTCAAACAATCTCAGCAAACGTGCCAAAATCATGTTCAGTGAGACTCTGTGGCACACAATCCAAAAACAAAGAAGGCTAAAGGACATGCTCTGTGTGACCCACAGTCGTGGCTCAAATGTGGGACCTGAACACTGTGGGAACCTGAGGGGCAAATCTGAGGATTTCATTTGGCTTTTTCATTAGAGATAAGATGGATTATGTGAATGAACAGGCAACACACACACACACGTAGGGTAGCTGTAGCCCGACTGGCTCATCTGCTAATCAGAGGGTTGCTGGTTCGATACCTGGGATCCAAAGTGCAAACTCTTGGGGAACGAGTCTACTTTGTGTGCATCTGAGGTTGAAGCGCAGCTGGTTTCAATAAACTGCTAGTTTCCCTTTCATACTCCTGAAGGACGTTCCTCACAAAGAGCGAGGCAGCAAGTCTGTGCAGGTCCTCAGAGTTTCATCTCTCACCCAGTTCCAAGCCCAGTTTGTGTCCCAGATACATGCCGCCGATGGCCAGGAAGTGACATCACTGGATCAGTTATGAGAGCGAACCCTTCAAGACTCAAACCTGCCTGGCAACGAGGGAAACGGCTACACAGGAAGTCCAGTGACGGGGTGCAGATGTTCCATCACCGGGATGTCATCGCTTGTTGTGTTTGCGTCACGGGACTTCCAGGTTGTGTTGCTGTAACAGCCCCACCCACACCGAGGTGGTGCTCAACTGTAACTGAGAAACAGCGTCGAGTAGAGTCAAGTTGAGCTGAGGCAGTTATGTTCTACTGGAAAAGAGGCGACTGTGGCTCAGGACGTCAGTCGGTAGTTCGATCCCCGGCTGCTCCAGTCTGCGTGCCAAAGTCACCTTGGGCGGGATACTGGCCCCTGTTGCTGCCAGTGCTTTTATTAGATGCTCTGGAACTGGTTTAGTGCTTAGGGAGGGTAGAAGAGTGCTGTATAAGAACCAGTGCATTTACCATTTACCATTACTCTGGTTGCCAGTTTGCTACGGTCACCAGCGGTTTGTACAGAGGACACAGACCTGTATGTGAACAGATAGGGAGAGTGTTTAACTCCAGAGGAAAAGAGGCTTTCAGGTGCTGCATGTTCCACATGTGCACTGCACATCTGCAGCTAGTAGCTGAGGAGTGGTGTCCACGCACGCGACGTCCATACCCCCTCTGTCCTCCACAGGGGCTGAGATCCAGCTCTTTGGGCCCTCACAACCCCAACATCGCTCTCACACACAGCACCTGCTCCAGTCAGCTGATTAGACAGCTCATTGTGTGTGTGCGAGGTGAATTAAGGTTATTATAAAGGACATTCAGATATCATCTCTCATCTGGGAGAGCAGCCAGCAGCTGCAGGAGGTGAGCATCCAACGACATGATGAACCCAAAGACTCCAGCTCAGCCAAACTACAGTTACAGATTACAGTTACACTCCTAACTGTTCCTGCAGTATTTAAGAAAGACGTCAGTGATTCAGACCAAAACTGCTCTGCTAACTTCACATTTACTAAACATTAATGTTCCCAACACAGATTTACATGAGAATGACAGGACATCATAGCCCCCCCTGCCCCCCCTGATATTACATCACTTCAATCCCAAACAGAAGGAAAGGAAAGATCAAATCTGTCTTGAACCTCTGCTTCAAAGTTACAGGAACACTGGAGTCACTCTCACTGTCAGAGACCTCAGTGTGTTGGAAGCTGCTAGAAGAAGCAGATGGGGGAGAGGAAGAGGAGGGCCACGGTGCTGATCTGAGGAAGTCTTCTGATCAAACCACAGCAGACCAACAAGCCCGACGTCGTTCTGATCCAACATGAAGGCTTCCATCTGTCTATTCTGTCACATCGCACACGTCTCAAGTCATCCTGTTCAACCCATCACAACATAATAGTAACAATAAAACAAAGGCAGTGGAGCGTTCACCACGAGCTTCTACAAAAGTGCACGTTCATTTTAATAAAACTGTTTTTACAGCAGTGTGCGAACATTAATATGTTGTAACCAAACGTTTTGTTACACCAGCTGCACTGAACCTGTGGAGACTGGAAGTTATTTGCTGCTGGTTTGTTCAGACCTGTTACTGCACACCTTGCATAGTTTGCATAGTTTCCTTCACTGCATGCAAAGAGACGAGGCGGGTGGAAACCTGCGACCCTGAACACATCACCAGTGCATCACAGTCAAACACTCACGGCTGTAATCTATTTCAAATCAAAGTGTTTGCACGGTGAGAAGAAGCTGGCGTCGCTGGGGGAGCGTGCGCCCGGCTGCACTTAAACACAATCTTCATTGGTGCTGTGAAACATCCACGTCTCACTTCATCTGCAAAGAAACCTGATGCATCGCTTTGGAAATATTTGAAATCCCTCATTTGTCACTATGCACGACGAGTCGACCGGCTGACCAACCTCAGGTTATGCAGCGAGTGCTGAGAAGCAGCTAAATGGCTGCAGTGACTTTATTCCCTGAGTGGGTGTGTGTGCATGAAAGCCAAAGGGGGGCTGTGTAAGAGACAAGGGGAGTCTCTGTTGTGCTCACAAAGAGGAAACCAAGATCTGGATTTTATGGCCGAAAGAAGAAAACATCTTTTCAAAGTTTCCCAGGCCCACTGTGGAGACGCCCACAGCTCCCAGTGACACTGACCCACACTGACACCACCTCCATTCCTCACTGTGATAGGCCGGGAGGAGAAGATCCACACACACATTCACATCAGGACAAAGTCCCACATTCCCCTGTGCCACACACACACACACACACACACACACACACACACACACACACACACACACACACACACACACACACACACACACACACACACACACACACACACACACACACACGTCCTGCATGCTAAGAAGTGAGTGAAGGATGCAGAGGTGTTGAGACGGACACTGAGGATGTGGGAGCACAGACACCGTTCAGCCTGTGTTTGTGTATCAGAATGAATCAGGCAGAAAAACATTCAAAGCAAACTGGTTGTCCTAAAGTGAATCAGGCTGCAGTCAAACTTCAGCTGATCTCTCATCAAAGCTCCCAGATCGATTCGTGCTCCAGTTTCACCATTTCAGCAACACTGTGGGAGAACGGGGTCAGCTTTCAGCAGGGGCCACGATTATGCACAGAAGGAAGACGGGACACGGCCGGTCCTTCAACCATCGTATGGATGTAAGAGCCTAACACAGGTAACACAGGTCACAGCAGCAGAGCTGGTAGCAGCTTTGTGCGCTTGTAGAAAACTCAGCGGTACTGCAGAGGTTGTGTACTTTACCAGGGAAACGTATGTATTTTGTGTGTGGTTGAAGATTTCCAGGTTGTGTGTTCTCCTGTTTTATTCAGTTTATCAGAAGTCAGCAACTAAAATGTAAAAGCAGCTAAAAAGAAAAGACAATGATAGCATTGTGTGCACAGTGTGTTACAGAGCTGTTGGTGGCAGTCCAATCCAATCCAATCTTATTTATAAAGCACTTTAAAATAGCCAGCACAGGAACAAAGTGCTGCACGGAAAATAAGTTAAAACAATAGAACAACAGAAAACAGCAAAATAAATAAATAAAACACATAAAACATCAAATGAAAACAAAACAAGATAAAACAGCATCGAATCACCTAAAAACAACTGAAATAAAAACCAACATCTCACGTGGTGTCAAAGCTCAGGGTAAAGAGGCGGGTTTTCAAGACTTAAAAACAGGTAAAGAAGTGGCCTGTCTGATCTCCAAAGGAAGCTCGCTCCACAGTTTGCAGCTGCTACAGCAAAAGCAGGATCTCCTCTAAGTTTACGCCCAGTCCTGGGTACATGCAGGAGCAGCTGATCAGCTGGCCTGTATGAGGCTGTCGCAGCTCAGAGAGATGAGATGGGGCGAGGCCATGGAGAGCTTTAAAAGTAAATAAAATAATTTTAAAATGAATCCTAAAAGAAATGGGCAGCCAGTGACGTGAAGCTAAAACAGGGGAAATGTGCTCAAACTTTCGAGTGCCAGTTAAAAGACGAGCTGCAGCATTTTGACTAATATATGATGCGCTGACCCCAACATGAAGGTCATCACAGTAATGCAGCCGAGTGCTGACAAAGGCCTGGATCACTGTCTCAAAGTGCTGCCGTGAAAGAATTGGCTTTGTTTTTGCAGC
This sequence comes from Rhamphochromis longiceps, assembly GCF_057381845.1. Taxonomy (NCBI): domain Eukaryota; kingdom Metazoa; phylum Chordata; class Actinopteri; order Cichliformes; family Cichlidae; genus Rhamphochromis; species Rhamphochromis longiceps. The sequence goes on from NW_028187224.1 coordinate 1,402,987, forward strand.
TGCCTGAGCTGAAAGAAGCTAGATTTGACCACTGCCTTGATTTGACCACTGCAGGTAGAATGAAATGCCAGCATGTTGTTCACACTTCTTACCCGAGCTGTTCTCCAGCGCATCCGTGAGTGTGGCTGTGAACAGAGGAAGCACTCGAGCAGAAAGTGCTCGTGTGAATGAGTTCAGAGTAGAGCAGCTCGATGTGGGAACAACTCGTGGCGTTCATTTAGAGAACGAATATGTTCATGGTTACTGTATCTCCTCAGCCGAGCCGCCCTTCGTGCCCCTCCCACAGCCACATGCTCCGTCAGCTGGCCGTCTGCCTGGCAGAGAGGGAGGGGGGCGTCTGGCCTAGTGCCAGGCTCTCTCAATATTTTATGAGAGGGAGGGGAGGGAGGAGGTGCAGCGGGTTGGTTGGGGGTTAAGAGACTAGCTACACTGAACTACGACGGGGAAACAATTATCCTCCCTGCTGAATTTATAAGTTTGCTCACTTACAGAGAAATGAACAGTCTCTGATTTTTACCTGAGTTTAGAAACATCGAACAAAAAACATATCAGTTATGAACAGATCTGCATGTCCCTGAATGAAGTGTGTGATCCTCTACAACCCTGGATCCCACAGACTGGCTGTGGGACTCTCAGCATATAGATGCAAAGGGCGTCAGCATGAAGCTCGGTGACTGTGGGAGCAGCAGTTCTGACCATGATGTGATCAGTCAGCCTCATGGGCGGAGGATGATCATAGGAAAGGTGCTGGATGGGCCAACACACCAACATCCCCACAGTCAAACACACAGTGGTGGCCGTGGATGGGTGCAAACAAAGCAGGGGCTGAAGAAGAAGTGGGCTAGCCAGCCTCCAGAGCCTCCTTTACTAAATCTGTGGAAGCAGCTGTAAAGAGCAGTGGGCCAAAATCCCTCCGGACATGTCGGCACTTTTTGATCAGTTCAGATTCTGGGAGATGCTCTGATATAAAACATGTACAGACCAGAAACGAACAGAAACATCCGTTATTGTCCTGATTGGGGAAATCCCGGTGCTCCAGCAGCAGAGTGACGGGCAGGAGCAAAGCCTCACACAAATAAGAACTACGAGACTTACAGTAACAATAAGAGCTGAACAACATGTAACAGCAGCAGAGTGACGGGCAGGAGCAAAGCCTCACACAAATAAGAAACACGAGACTTACAGTAACAATAAGAGCTGAACAACATGGAACAGCAGCAGAGTGACGGGCAGGAGCAAAGTCTCACACAAATAAGAAACACGAGACTTACAGTAACAATAAGAGCTGTACAACATGGAACAGCAGCAGAGTGACGGGCAGGAGCAAAGTCTCACACAAATAAGAAACACGAGACTTACAGTAACAATAAGAGCTGAACAACATGGAACAGCAGCAGCGATGGAAACAACCTCGTGTTTGTTGGAGCAGGGATGGTTAGAAAGAGACGACGCTGCTTTGTGCACGGACCATATTTATGAGTACGAGTAGTGAGTTTAATGATATTTCAATTATATGACAAACATCCAGTGTTGGGGAGTAACGGAGTACACGTACGAGTAACTGTATTCTGTTACAGTTACCGTTTAAACAGGTGGTATTTAGAATACAGTTACTTTGTTGAAATAAATGGATTACACGGCGGTACTTTCCTGTTTCATATTGTGGCGGGTCAGGACTGTTTGGGTTTGTTTGACATGTTCTGTTGTTCCAGGCGGCAGCGTTGTGGTTGCCATGGTTACAGGGTGACACGCTGCGTGTTTCCTGGGTGAGAGAGGCCTTGTTGTTGTTGTGCTAAGCTAACAGGCAGAATGTAGCATCATGGGCAGTGTAGTCCGTGCTGCAGGGAGAATGGACTGCTGTACCCGTGATGTGTCTGTGAGCGAGGGAGGGAGAGAAAGGAAAAGCACGAGCTGTCACCGAGCAGAAACGGGTGCTGGAAGCATGTAAATATAATAATAACCACTGCAAGAAGAGAGCCTGACGAGCCCAGCTGTAAGTAAGCTGTTAAGACTCGACCGTACACCGTGTTCCTGTTTTCCTCCGAAACAATAAGTTCTGTTGTCTGTGAAGGTTCTCAGTCATCCAGGTCATCGTAGTCTGAGGAGCTTGCAAAGAAAAGCGTCTGGACTTCTTTAAGTTGCTTGAAGACGTTTCACCTCTCATCCAGAAGCTTCTTCAGTTCTAAGAACAGAGGTTTGACTCTGTTCTGCTCCTTTGACAATAAGTTCTGTTGGAGCAGCCTTTCAACGCCTCTCTGTCTCTGCTAGCAAAGTCGACCCAGACAACAAAGTAAAGCTCGTTTTCAGCTACGAGCCCGACACGAACCCGACGTGTTAGCCAGAGGTCCCTTTACTACGGTTCGGAGCCGCGGACCTTCAGTAACAGTAATAAATCACAGCAACAGTACATTCATGTAGTTGTAAACAACATGATAATATATTAAGTAATCCAAAGTATTCAGAATACATTACTCTCATTGAGTAACGTTACAGAATACATTTTGGGGCATGTAATCTGTAGTCTGTAGTGGAATACATTTTAAAACACTGCAAATATCCAGCACACTGACAGCTGTGACCTTATACACATGCCCAGTGAAAGGTTGATTGAACACTGTACATGGTATATAGCTGGTCTGGGGTCAGATTCTGCCAACCAGGCAGCGCTGCCTCATGACACGGGGCTGGATCAGCCATCTATTGATCCATCCCAGAGAAGATGAAGGACACGTGATGATGACACCACTGTGCAGTTCACATTGGAGGGCTTTATTCCATCCACTGAGTCATCAGAGCTGTGGGCCTTCTGTGAGCTCTGCAGTGTGGCTGACAAAGCTGACATTAAGTGTCCAACTTTCAGGATTTTTGCTAAGCTGTCACTCACTGTAGCTATCATCTCACACACTTGGCTACTTTTCTCTGTAAAGGTGTTTGATGACAGAGTCTTAACCCCTGCATATGAAGATAATGTGTTTGATATATCTGTTAATACCTGACACGACTTCTTTCCTTTCAAGTCTGTTTCACATCCAATTGTAGAGACAAGTGTGTCAGAGGATCGTGTGAAAGGATGTTCTGTCTTTCTTCAACATACATATCTGTGTCACGTATTTACATAAAGAGAAATCGTATCGATGGCGAGGCTGGCGAGGAGGGCCGGCCCTCACCGATCCACCGTTTATATGCAGCCTGTGTCTTTCATGTGTCTCCACCTGGATCCCTGCTGAGCCACTTCCTCCCCAGCCCTCAGAAACACTGTTGCTATAGTAATTGTATCTAAGTGAATAACCATAGCAACCACAGAGATGTTTTGGATGGCACAATGGTAGCTGCTGGTTTTAAGTGCTGGAGATCAAAGGGGCCTAACGTTGTTAGGGAAGAGGAGGGGGGTTAATCAGTGTCGGGGAAAACGGAGACCAGCGGGGTCGGCAGGAGCAAGCAGGAGGCAAAGGGAGGAGCGAGGAGAACGACGGTTTTCCCTCATGGCACCAACACCCGTCCCATTTCCCTGCAGTCCAATAATTAGCTGTTTGGGGTATACTGCGACAGGAAGACGGCTCCTGCTGTCGAGCTTGCAGTGATGGTTAGTAGCTGTTTCACCTGTGCTGTGTGAAACTTAATACACACTGGTTGTGCTCCACCTACACTGAAAAATATTTCACGTTCACGACAAACATGAAGCAGACAGGATCACAGCTGATCTTCTCTCGCTCACGAGTGAGCTAGTTAATGTTGGGAGTCACAGAGGGAGCGCTACGATCAACCTTTAAATCCAAACGGTTCACCTCCGACACAAGGCGTCCAGTCGACGCAGAACCCAACGCAAGGCATCGTCTGAGGGTTCTTCCATCCATCACTGAAACCATTCTGTGTAGGTGCAGAGACACCCCAAGAATCCAGGTGTTATGTGGCAGCTTCGTGCACAAATGTTATTAATAAGTAGCTGTTATTAGAGCGACTCAAAGGGTGCTGAGTGGTTGGGATGTCCCCCAGACCATCACTGAAACACCAGAGCAGCCGTGCTGACGAGGTTCCAGCAGCACGATGCTCTGCAGCCTCTTCCACATGTGCTCAGCATGCAGCGGCTCTCATCTGTGAAAAGCACAGTTCTGCTCTTTGGTGGGAAATGTTAATCAGACTGCATGATGTCAGTTCACCCTGCATCCACAACAAAGAAGAAGAAGCCGTATGTAAACATAACATACAAACTGACCGAGGACAAGAGGGAACAGTGCTGCTGTCAGTCCAACGTGTCCACGTCTTCTGGACTAAGAAGGGGAGAAACCGTCCAACTGTCATAATCACAGCCACACACCTGCATCACTGACGGTCTGCATGACTTATATGTAAACTTTAAACTTCCATAAGGATGCCAGCAAAAGCAGCTTCTTTCCACTGCTGGAAAACTGCAGTGTTTGATGTGAAACAGCAGTAATCACATCAGCGATGGCTTCACGGGGACACTGACAGACGATTTCTGTCCCTGCTCCTCTAACCTGTAGCTCCTTAAATCCAAACCCAGACAAAGCTCGACGTGTCCTGTGAGGTCGGGCCGCTCACAGCCGCGTGCTGTGAAGCACACACATCCCCAGGTTTGGCTTTGAAATCACATCTTACACTCTGTGCTACAGTCACAGCGTCCAAGCAGGGAGGCAGGAAACTGCCCGGTCACCAAGGAAACCTAGGTGTCTGTCTGTTGTCAGGGCAACAGGGCAGAGGGGATGGGGAGCAAAAACACGGATAACGACAGGAAGGCTGGGCAGAGACAACAAAGGCAGGCGGGGCCGTCAGCTGACGTCTTTGGATAGCAGGAAACTGAAGCAGTGCATAAACAGATCTGATGCTCACGATCTGTTTACATGTTTTTCTCTTCACGTGGAGTAAAAATGACGTCATTCACGAGACCTGGTTGTTCCAAATATGTCAGATTCATGTGCTCATCCATCGTATTCCTACTGATTCTCCACACAGACAGTCAGCCTGTCGTCAGCTACTTTTCAGTGGCTTGTATGCAACGCTTGGGAACATGCTGGGGAGGGTTACCCATCACCTGCCAGCATTTCAATCAGAGAACTTCCTGAATCTTAGTTTATGACAGCTGGAGCCATTTACATATCTAACACTGCTGTATTAGTCCTATTATATAAAAGGAGGAGCAAACAGTGATGTGTTCTGCTTCCTGCTCATTTCTTTTCTTCTTGTCTCAAACTGACTGAAAACACAGCACAACAAACATGAGTCACTGAGAAACATCCGTGTTTCCTCCTTTACTATGAAGATGAATTACATTTAATAATCTGACATTATGCTTTTCTTGCTCATGAGTCACAAAATCAAAGGTAAGTTGTCGAAGGGCGCCCCCTTGTGACGGCTTGCCAACAACACATACACTACACGCCACGATCCCTCACACAGGCCACGACTTTTAGGAAAGAGCCCCATTAAACGCTGTTCTTCTGCTCAGTGAATTAGCAGTAAATCAGGAATCCCAGGCTGCTGCGAGGCGGCAGCGGCGTGTGCACTAACAGGCAGCAGCTCACATGACCGGCTAATGTGTCCAAGTTTTCTATGAGCGACACTCACAGAGAGAAGAGGGGAGCCTATCAGAAATAGCACGGCTGACTCGTAAAAGCTGCAGTGAAATCAGATAATGTTTATTACTAATAGGGATGGGTATCGTTTAGGTTTTATCCGATACCGGTGCCAAACCGTTACTTTTGAAACGGTGCCGGTGCTTAAACGGTGCTCAAACCGGTGCTTAACGAATGGAGAACACAAAATTGGTCCAAAAACCTCTCATGTTCAGCTGTTTTTTGTAAAAAGATAACAATGTTCGCCTTTTCTGCAGCTATGGGGCATATATGGTATCACTCTTGGCTGGAAGCAGTGCTTAAACAATGGAAAAAACACAAACTTTGTCCAAAAACCTCTCATGTTTAGCTGTTTCCCACTTTTTCTTTGGTCATTTTAGCCTTTTTGGCCAGGGTGAAGGGAGTATCTGTCATCAAACAAGAAGACAGCCGCATGTAGCTATGATGATGTTTGCTAGTTCACCTTACATGCATTAATGTAATAACGTGGGTTTTTTTTTTTTTTTTTTTTTTTTTTTTTTTTTTTTTGTTAGTGTGTTGTTTGTTTGCTTGTCTTAGTTTGTTTGTTTGTTTAGAAATGGACAGAGAACTGACAGTATGATTATTGCAGTTGTATATTTATTTATTAATGTTTCTGTCCATCCAAAAATATTAATAAAAAAAAAAAAAAAAAAAAAAAAAACGTGGTTAGCCTACTCAACGTAAATTACACACAAACAACATTAAGCTACTCAGGCAGAGAAGAACGGCTGCTGCTGCATCATCATCCTCATCATTTCTGCTACACTGGCAGGGCTAGGGGCCAGGACTCTCCTCTTCGGGTTCTTGGGGATGTTGCTAACTCCGGGTCCGATAACAGGCACCACACCCGCAGTAGATGTGCACGGTGTGAGGTCTCGCAGCAAGCTATCAAATACGGCGCATTTCTCGGCTTTTAAAAAAAATGCTATGCGTCGCCAGGTGTGTCATCAGATTCGAGGTGTTACCTCCTTTGACAACATCACAGTATCAGCTTAAAGCACTTGTTGCTGCTGAGTTTGCATCTTCTGCTGTGAAGTACAGCCAGACTTTGACCGCTTCGCCTTGGGCATTTTTAATCTGGAGCTCTGCTCTAAAAGAACGTACGTACCTGGGCCCGCCTACTATCCTCGGAAACGTAAAATGATTGGCTAGAATCTAAAGTGTATGACAGCTCAGGAAAAAAAAAGCACAGAAATAAAGCACCGAAATGTGCGCTGCCTTTCAGTCTGGTTACCACTGTTTATGGTACTGCTTAGACTCTTTGAGTGCTAACATTGGTGCTCCAATCATTTGGTCTGGCTCTAACGGTGTGATTCAGACTGAGCAGACCTGGTGCATTTTGAATCAAAACTGCAGAGTCATTTTACTATTATTTAATAAGGAAGAACAGAGAAGAGTCCATGACCACGTTATATCAGTAAAGATGTTGTGTCTGCATGAGAGTAGACTGTCTCTGCAGGCAGCATCACACCCAAACAGAGCAGACAGCCTGTTCATCCTGAGCTCGCCAAGGTCACCAAAGGTCAGGCGGACAAAAACCTGCAGTCTTAACAAAGCCACAGGCAAAGACACTCTTTATTATCAACTATCTAATAAAACGCAAAACAGCCAAGAAGTGAATCTGCCATGAATTTCACAACTTTACAAGCTAAGAAATAGACACTGAGCTTTATATTGATTAAATATGTTAAATAGATATTAAATTAAATATAGATCCTGATAAATGCCTCGTTAATTTTTCATCATAGAATTACTGTTGAAACAACCCCTTATCCATGTTTGATGCCCTGCAATGGACTCACAGCCAACTGTAGAAAGCAGCCCAATCAGAGGCACTTTTTCTTTGACCCAGTTTATTCTAAGTGGAGATATTATCTGAATTTCAGGAGTGGGACTACACCTCATTCACGCCGCCTCAGTTTATATATGCCCCCTTCACCAATACCCTCTGTTCTCATTTTCATGCCCACCTGGAGCCCAGGAGCCGCTGCCGGTCCTCTTTGAGGCCTTCCCCACACTGCAGCACCAGTACACGCTCCCTCATCCATCATCGTTCATCGTAACTGAGGATGTGGTCCCAGCTAGTGAAATTGCTAGTAAAAATGTTAATGTGATAAACTCACCAGCTACTGGCTCACTGACATCCAGTACAAGAAGGCCAGGCTTACCAAAACATACAGTTTGATTTGTGCGCTCTGCTGCTGCACACAAATACTGTCCAACACAAGGAATTCAGCCTGGATTTACACTCGTCCCAGTGTCCTATGGCAGGTCAGCTCTATCACAGGCAAGGACAGCTCTGACGCTTCAGAAGTGTTATCAAAATAAATAAATAAACAAAATAGAAATAACATAGTAGTTTGGATCAAAAGCCAGACTAAAATAATAAGTTTTAAGACGCAATTTAAAAGACTGCATGGACTCGGAGAGACGAATATAAAGAGGGAGGTTACTCCAGAGTCTGGGAGGTACGACAGCAAAGGCCCGATCCCCTCTGGACTTCAGACGAGACCTCGGTTGCGTCAGGAGCATTTGATTGGAAGATCTAAGTGCCTTATTAGGGATGCACAAATGGAGGCGCTCGCGTAGATAGCTGGGAGCTAAATTGTTTAAAGTTTTAAAGGTAAGCAAAAGAATTTTGAATATTGGTACGATAATCAACAGGGAGCCAACGTAGGTTGGCTAAAACTGGTGTGATGTGGGCATAATTTCTAGTTCCAGTTAAGAGACGCGCAGCTGCATTTCAAACTAACTGGAGCCAGTGAATAGAGGAAGGTGGGAGGCCCGAGTAGAGGGAATCACAGTAGTCTAATCTGGAAGTGATAAGACCATGAATGAGTTTTTTAAGGTCCTTCAAAGGGAGGTATGGCTTTGCTTTAGATATCTGATGCAGCTGGTAGAAACTGTTTTTTACCACAGAGGAGGTCGATTTCTTGAGCTGTCCAGGAAAACACCAAGGTTTCTAACAGTGAGTGAGAGATGGCTACCAAGGGACCCTAAGGCAGTTGTTCCAGCGGGGTGTGACTATCAAAAACTATAACTTCTGTCTTATCCTCGTTCAGTGTGAGAGACGTGACCACGTTTGGACCTCATTTAGACAGTCAAATAGGGGTTCCAGAGACGTAGAGACATCTGATGTCAAAGGGAAATAAATTTGTATGTCGTCGGCGTAGCAGTGAAAGGAAATGTTATATTTTTTAAGTATTACTCCCAAAGGCAGCATGTACAAGGAAAAAGAACTGGGCCGAGCACAGATCCTTGAGGCACACCACAATGGGGCAGAGGCCGAGGAGTGTTGCTCCATGGCTACGGAAAACAACCTCTCTGACAGATGAACCAAGATAAAGCTATAACTTTAAGACCAACGACATGTTCTAGAGATGAGAATCTTGTGGTCGACTGTGTCAAAGGCAGCAGTCAGATCTAGTAAAACTAAAACAATGGCCCACAGGTAGAAGAAGATCATTAAAAAGCCTAACTAACGCTGTCTCAGTGCGATGGCGAGGTTTAAAGCCAGACTGACTTTCACTGATACCGTTAGTATCAAGGAAGGACTGAAGTTGTTTTAGAACCACGTTTTCCAGAATTTTGGATATCAGAGGGAGTTTGGAGATCGGTCTGTAGTTAGAGCACTAGGGTCAAGATCCTTTTTCTTTATAATGGGTTGCACGACAGCGCGCTTAAATACTGACGGTGCACAACCTGATGACAGGGATACATTTAGTAAAAGTTGGATACAGGGACCGATAGTGTGCAAAGCTTCCTTAAGAAAACGAGAGGGAACGATATCACGGGGGGAGTTAGAGATGATCACTTATAGCTGTTAAATGAGAATAAGACAGTGGATTGAACTGTTGAAGGACAGTCAAGCATTCAGGGACTGGAACAGGGTCAGAAACTAACAACGACTCAAGATGAGAGAGACGCCCTCAGAACTTAAATTTTGTCAGTGAAATATTTAAAAAAAATTATCACGAAGTACAGGAGAGGCATCCCTACAAGTAAAGGGGCAAGGGTTTATCGAGGAATTACAAATACTAAAAAGGGCTCGGGGATTATGGCAGTTAGACCAAATAATACCAGAGAAGGAGGCAGATTTAGCAGCTTTAACAGACTTTTGATACCTAGATAGACATTTACGAAGCATGTCCAGAGAGACATGGAGTTTATCTTTTTTCCATTTTCGCTCAGCGCGCCGACATCCACGCCTAAGGGCGCCGGTAGGGTCATTACGCCAGGGTTGGCGTAACAATTTGGCACTTTTTGTCCTCAGAGGTGCCACCGAATTAAGAATGTCGGCGCATGTAGTATTAAGAAGGTTGGCAAGTTCCTCCGCTGATAAATCTGCAATACCATTAACATCAGAAAGAGGAGAATCAAGAAAAGCAGCAGTGAAATGAGCAAGTGACTGAGAGCTCATCGAGCGCGTTTGCCGTAGAGAACCATCACTATACAAATCAACATTGTTAATAACAGTATTAAACAAAACCGGAAAATGGTCCGAAATCCCGAAGTCCTTAATGTCCGTGATGCAGATATCCAAACCACGGGACAGTACCAAGTCGAGTGTGTGACCTTTTGTGTGAGTTGGATCACTTACGAACTGGGTGAGATTAAACGAATTCATAAGAGCAAGGAAGTCTTTGACTAGTGAGCCGTCCTCGCAACAAACGTGGAAGTTAAAATCACAAAGAATTAAAATACGATCATAGCGTAAGACGACACTCCCCAGTAAGTCAGCAAATTCAGAAATAAAATCCGTAACAAATTTCGGGGGGCGATACACCACAGCGCAAAGAAATGAGGTTCAGTTCAGTTCCAATAACTGCACCTCGAAGCTGGGGTACATGATGACAGCGGCCGACATCGAAATTTGTTTTTAAAAACTGAAGCTGGCCCTCCACCTCTGTCAGTGGACTGGGGTGAGCTCAGAAAGGTGAATCGGGTTGGTTCTGAGAAAGAAAAGAACTCACCAGGGCAAAGCCAAGTTCAGTCAAGAATAAGAAGTCCAGCCCGGATGAAAGATTCAGCATACAGAGTCCTGAAGCTGGCAGCATGGTGTTCAGAAAACAGCCTGGGACTGAACACTAAGAAAACCAAAGAGGTCATTGTCAATGTCAGGAGGCACTGACTTGGCCCCCCTCTACATCAACGGGGAGCGTGTGGAGAGGGTCCACACCTCCCGGTTCCTTGGTGTCCTCATCTCTGCTGACATCTCCTGGACAGACAACATCTCAGCTAGGGCTGAACGATATATCGCATTTGCGATAATATCGCGACATGATCAAGTGCAATTTTCTAACCGCAAAGGCTGCGATTATACTGCGATTATAAGGCTGTCCAAATTACTACCATATCCCAGAATTCATAGCGCGGCCCAGCCAAACTCCAGTTTCCAGCAATGGCGGCCGCTACTAAGTTTTAAAATTACTCATACTAATCTTTCTGGGTCACAAAATAAACTTTTAACATATTTTCAGGCGAGAAAGTAGTTGTGTAAACATCAAATATCTGCTCGGTTTATCAAGATATCCCATATAGCTTGTACTTCCTGAGAGTCCTCAGGAAGTACAAGCTGAACTCCAACCTGCTGCTGACCTTCTACCGCTCGTCCATTGAGAACCTGCTAACCTACTGCATCACAGTATGGTACGGCAGCTGCACTAAGGCGGATAGAGGCTTCAGAGTGTGGTCAAGACAGCACAGAAGATCATCGGCTGCCCTCTCCCCTCCCTGAAGGACATTTATTCTTCCCACTGCCTCAGCAGAGCAGCAAACATCATCAAGGACAGCTCCCACTCTGGTTTCAACATGTTCAGCCTGCTTCCCTCAGGGAGGCGCTACAGGTGCATCAGCAAGGAGACCCACAGACCCATAACCAGCCTGAACTCACACATGATAAACACAGTTCCACCCCCCAATCTAGGACCTCTACACACAGACTACACAACTATCATCACCACAGTGCAACACTTAATTTACGTGCAGTAACCCACACTGTAATATATAGCACTATGTTTTGTTTCTATATTTGTAGATAGTGCTGCAGAACTGTGCAACTCACCCCTCTTTCTTTCCCACGTCTGCACTGAATAGGAGATGCTCTGAAGCTTATTGTGCATGTGTGTAGTGACAATAAAACGCATTCTATTCTATTCTGTTTTTGTTCACATGCTAAGTTCAGCATTCAAAATCTTGGTGTAATGTTTGAGTCTTCTCTGAGTTTCAACTGTGTAAAATCTTTATCTCACTCCTAACATTTCTAAACATGGTCTCCTCTGCTGCACTGGAAGAAATTATCAATGCGTTTCCATCATTGCATTTAGATTAATGTACTGGCCTCTGTGCTGGATTAGAGAAACCACCAAGGCTCTGCACCAGTCTACAGCTGACTCTGTCCATTCTTTTAAAAAGCAGGTCAAAACCTTTTTGTTTAAACAGATTTTCTGTTAAGAAGTTTTTGAAAATTCGTAGTTATTTATTTTTAAAACTACAGGTTTATGTTATGTTGGCACTTAATGGGTTTTTTCTTCTTTACAATCACTAAAAACCAAAGAACACCGCCCCCACAGTAAAGCGGTGGAAACATGGGTCACTTTTCTGCTAAGAGCACAACATGACCTCCCTGCATGGAGGGCCAATAGACAGGACCGCGTATCGTACTGTGACGAGGAACCTTCGTCCCATGAAGATGGATGTTCAAGCATGACGATGATCCAAAACATCGTGTCGAGGTAACGAAGCAGTGGATGAAAATAAGAGTGGCCTATCGAGTCTTCCACTCATCACCTCCAGCTGGTGACGGCAGATGGCTGCCCCTCACCGAGCCTGGGGTTACTTCTTCTTCTCTGTAATGTTGTAGGGTATTTACCTTATAAATATGAAATATATAAATATGAAACATGTCAAAACAAAGCAGAGACAGCGATCAGTGATAACTGATTCTCAGTGCTGGAGATAAGGATGTACGGTAACCTTCAACATTACACATCCTGTGGACACATACTGTTTGATCTATTGTTAGCATAAAGACGCTGACAGGTGCAGATGAATGAGCCCCTGATTTCTTCAGCCTACAGCAGACAGACTGTCAGGAGTTAGCTGCAGGACTGCAGAGCGTATGCTTGGTTTCATGTTGTGTTGTTGTTTTTAGCCTGACAGATGCCAAATGATCTGTCTGATCAAACGGGCGATTGTGGAAGAACACAAGCGCTTTGTCCTCTGGAGGCTGCTGACCTTCTCTGGCCACACAAACTGCTACACACACTCACACTGACATTAACCTGTCACTGTGGTACACCACTCTATACTTCACATATCTTGGTTGTCCTCATTTACACGACAAACACTTAAATAGACACACACAGTGACACTGTACGCCACCCCGAGAGGCCCAGTGTGGCACGCTACTGGTGTGTCACATGCTCAGAGTCCAAACAGCCTCTGTGAACCCACACTGCTGCAAATATGTCGCCAGCGCCTTCAGATTCAAATCAGTGTGTCATTGAGCAACAGAGGTTAGCAAAGGTGTCCCAGTCCAAATATGGTGTAACAGCAGGAACGTGTGGGACATTCCTTTCTTATGACTTCATAAACTCAGCTACTGGGAGATTAATCCAGCGTGGTGTGGCAGCTTTGATCGTAGACCAAAAATGTGCGCTCCAAAAAGATCCCAGCGTAATCAAAACAGGCCGTCCTTTGGCGTCCACCGGGCAGTGTTTTGTAAATAATGTGTGTTTATCATTTATATGGGAATATAAAGAACTAGTTTTAGCTGTTCTACATAAACAGCATATCCCAAATATCATCAAAACAGAAAATTAGAATAAGAGCTTTCAAATCTAATTTATTGGCACAATTATTTCAATTTACTTAAATGTGCTCCGAGGGCTAACAGGCTGTTTAGATCACAGGGACATGTTACATAATGAAGTAATGAATGTCATTTCTAACTGTTTGATTTTAAAAAGTATGTTTGATAAATGTGGGACAAGGACAAGCATGTAATGGGATTAGTGGGGATACATTCATGGAGGAGAGGAGAAGTCCTAAAGCTAGCTAATGAAAGGACAGCAAACTAACACAGAGGAAGAGGTCAAGGCAGATTTCTTTGCAGGGTGAGATGAGGAAGGGAGGAGAGTAACCACTGTGATCACCCAGAAGAGAATGACTCAGGTCTGTGTCCAGTCTCCCCAAATCAGCATGACACAGCAAACTAAGCTACATAAATCTCTGAATTACCAGCTGAGCCACTAATCCAGGCGGTATGACACTCGCCAAACTGTTCTGTGATATTTTACCACCGAGCATAAAAGTGCTTACAGGAAAGGCCAGGAAAGAATAAGCCATGAATACAGAGTTTAAATCATAAGAATATTTTATAACGTTTAACATTACGCAGAAGCATTTCATATTCATGAAACGCTTTCAATTAAAAGAAAACATCGAAACAGGTAATAAGGACACACCCAACATGCTCAACACCCACTTTAGTACTTCCTACTCAGCAGTTTCAATTACTGGTTAAAGCAAATGTGTTAGAAACTTAAAGCACGTAAAGAATCTGCTCAAGTCAAACAAGACATCAGACAACACATCACCAAGAAGGCAAGTTTAAAGCAGTCCTACAGAAAGGTTTCAAAACTCACTCCCACAGCTTGATTCCAAGGATGTTAGATTCCTATCGGGCCTTTTCTACTGTTAATGTTTAAGCTAAATGACAACTTTGTTTGTCCACTGTCAGCATTCGAAACAACTTCTACAGGGTTTAATGGAGCACACAGATTTGACTTTTTACAAAAGCACTCAATGAGCTGTAGTAATGAAGAATTGTATCACAGTACGTTTTGTCATATCCTGTCTAAGATGTTTTTTCTTGCATGAGCCTAAGCACTCATTTATACTCGTATCCAATACAACTGATTTCGGTTTTATGCTTCCTAAAACCCTTAAAATTCCTTGTCAACGTCTTTTAGTTTAACCAATCCTAAAGGAAATCAAGCTTTGCTGCTCTACTCTATTTCCCGTTCCCTGCAACATGTGTGTGGATGCTGAATGAGACGGGTGGAGGGATGAGCGCTACATGGTTGTGTTTGAGCAGGAGGGCCGGATGATGAATGGGCTTTTATAGACATGCTGTTCGTTTACGGCAGGCTTGTAGGCGATGATCTCTTTAGTGTAATATGAAAAGGAAACAGACACATCGTGATATCACAAACACAATCCTACATTTGTGCCAACCTA